>NC_089259.1:5627128-5981240 GCF_963930625.1 Muntiacus reevesi | reverse complement strand
GACTGGAGTGGGCTACTTTAAGTTAGATGATCATAATATCTACTACTGTGGGCAAGAATCTCTTAGAAGGAATGGAGTAGCATTCAGAGTTCTTTTGTTTGTTTTTTTTTAAACAGTCCAATTTGGTGCAGTCTCAAAAATGACAGAATGATCTAGGCTTATTTCCAAGGCAAACTATTCAGCATCACAGTAGTCCAAGTCTATGCTCCCAACTATTAATGCTGAAGAAGATGAAGTTGAATAATTCTTTGAAGATCTACAAGAACTCCTAGAACTAACATAAAAAAAAAGAAAAAAAAAAAAAAGATGTCCTTTCTGTGATAAAGAACTAGAATGAAAGTAGGAAGTCAAGAGATACCTGGATTAACAAACAAGATTGGCCTTGGAGTACAAAATGAATCAGGGCAAAGGCTAACAGAGCTTTCTCTTTCTACCAAGAGAAAGCATTGGTCATAGCAAACATTCTCTTCCAGCAACACACGAGAGACCACTCTACACATGGACATCACAAGATGATCATTGCCAAAATCAGATTCATTATATTATTTGCAACCAAAGAAGGAGAAGTTCTATATAGTCAGCAAAAACAAGACCAAGAACTCACTGTGACTCAGCTCTTGAACTCTTATTGCAAAATTCAGACTCAAAATTGAAGAAAGTTGGGAAAACCACTAGGCCATTCAGGTATGACCTAAATCAAATCCCTTATGATTAAACAGTGAAGGTGATGAATAGATTCAAGGTGCTAGATATAGTAGACAGAGTGCTTGAAGAACTATGGCCTGAGGTTTGTAAAATTGTATTGGAGGTGGTGACCAAAACCATTCCTATGAAAAAGAAATCCAAAAAGGCAACTGGTTATCTGAGGAGGCCTTATAAATAGTTGAGAAAAGAAGAGAAGCTAAAGGCAAAGGATAAAGGGAAAGATATACCCAACTGAATGCAGAGTTCCAGAGAACAGCAAGGAGAGATAAGAAAGCCTTCTTAAGTAAACAATGCAAAGAAATAGAAGGAAACAATAGAATAGGAAAGACTACAGATGTCTTTAATAAAATTGGAGATACCAAGATAACATTTCATGCAAAGATAAAGGCATGATAAAGGACAAATCAGCAAGGAACTAACAGAAGCAGAAGAGATTAAGAATAGATGGCAAGAATACAGAGAAGAAATGTACAAAAAAGCTCTCATGATGGTGTGGCCACTCACCTAGAGCCAGACATCCTGGAGTGTGAAGTCAAGTGGGCCTTAAGAAGTGTTTCTATGAATAAAGCTAATGGAAGTGATGGAACTCCAGCTGAGCTATTTTGAATCTTAAAAGATGATGCTGTTAATGTGCTGCAATCAATATGCCAGCAAATTTGGAAAACTCAGCAGTAACCACAGGACTGGAAAAGGACAGTTTTCCTTCCAATCTCAAAGAAAGGCAATGCCAAAGAATCTTCAAATTACGGTACAATTGCACTCATTTCACATAGTAGTACGATTATGCTCAAAATCCTTCAAACTAGTCTTCAGAAGTAGGTAAACTGAAAACTTCCAGATGTACAAGCTGGATTTCGAAAAGGCAGAGGAATCAGAGATCAAATTGCCAACATCCGTTGGATCATAGAAAACGCAAGGGAATTCCAGAAAGACAATTACTTCATTAACCATGTTAAAGACTGACTGTGTGGATTACAAAAAACAGTATCATTTTCTTGAAAAGATGAGATTACCAAACCTCATTACCTGCCTTCTGAGAAACCTGTATGCATGTCAAGAAGCAGCAGTTGGAAACAGACATGGGACAACAGACTGGTTCAAAATTAGGAAGAGAGTACGTCTTGGCTGTATATTGACACTCTGCTTATTTAACATATACAAAGTACATCATGTAAAATGCTGAGCTGGATGACTCACAAACTGGAGTCCTGGAATCATTGCTGGGAGGAATATCAACAACTTCAGATAAGCAGATGATACCATTTTAATGGAAAAAAGTGAAGAGGAACAAAAGAGCCTTTTGGTGAAGGTGAAACAGGAGAATGAAAAATCTGGCTTAAAATTCAGCATTCAATAAACGAAGTTCACGGCATCCAGTTTCATCACTTCATGGAAAAAACAGAAGGGGAAAAGTGGAAACAGTGTCACTTCTTATTTTATTGGCCTCCAAAATCACCGCATATGGTAACTGCAGTCACAAAATTAAAAGACACTTGCTCTTTGGAAGAAGAGCTATGACAATCCCAAGCATTATTAAAAGGAAAAAAAAAAAAAAAAAAAACAACCAGACATCACTTTGCCTTCAAAGTTTCATATAGTCAAAGCTATGGTTTTTCCACTAGCCATGTATGGATGTGAGAATTGGACCCTAAAGAAGGCTGAGTGCCAAAGAATTGATGCTTTCAAATAGTGATGCTAGGGAAGACTCTTGAGAGCCCCCTGGACAGTAAGGATATGAAGCCAGTCAATCCTAAAAGAAATCAACCTCAATATTCACTGGAAGTACTGATTCTGAAACCACAATACTTTGGCTACTTGACATGAAGAGCCGGCTCTTTAGAAAAGACCTTGATGCTGGGAAAGATTGGGGGCAGGAAGAGAATGGGACTACAGAGGATGAGATTATTAGAAGGCATCACCAACATAATGGACATGAATTTGAGCAAACTCTGGGAGATGGGTTGCAAAGAGTCAGACATGACTCACAGACTGAACAACAAGAATATATTGTTTTTACTTGAGAAAAAAAAAAAATATTGTTTTCAGTTCAGTTCAGTTGCTCAGTCGTGTCTGACTCTTTGTGACCTCATGAATCGCAGCACGCCAGGCCTCCCTGTCCATCACCAACTCCTGGAGTTTACTCAAACTCATGTCCATCCAGTCGGTGATGCCATCCAGCCCTCTCATCCTCTGTCATCCCCTCCTCCTCCTGCCCCCAATCCCTCCCAGCATCAGGGTCTTTTCCAATGAGTTAACTCTTCACATGAGGTGGCCAAAGTACTGGAGTTTCAGCTTCAGCACCAGTCCTTCCAATGAACACCCAGGACTGATCTCCTTTAGGATGGACTGGTTGGATCTCCTTGCAGTCCAAGGGACTCTCAAGAGTCTTCTCCAACACCATAGTTCAAAAGCATCAATTCTTCGGTGCTCAGCTTTCTTCACAGTCCAATTCTCATATCCATAGATGACCACAGGAAAAAACCATATCCTTAACGAAACAGACTTTGTTGGCAAGGTAATGTCTCTGCTTTTTAATATGCTGTCTAAGTTGGTCATAACTTTCCTTCCAAGGAGTAAGTGTCTTTTAATTTCATGACTGCAATCACCATCTGCAGTGATTTTGGAGCCCCCCAAAAATGAAGTCTGCTACTGTTTCCACTATTTCTCCATCTATTTCCCATGAAGTGATGGAACCAGTTGCCATGATCTTGGTTTTCTGAATGTTAAGCTTTAAGCCAACTTTTTCACTCTCCTCTTTCACTTTCATCAAGAGGCTTTTTGGGTCCTCTTCACTTTCTGCCATAAAGGTGGTGTCATCTGCATATCTGAGGTTACTCATCTTCCTCCTGGCAATCTTGATTCCAGCTTGTGCTTCCTCCAGCCCAGCATTTCCCATAATGTACTCTGCATATAAGTTAAATAAGCAGAGTGACAACATACAGCCTGGATGTACTCCTTTCCCGATTTGGAACCAGTCTGTTGTTCCATGTCCAGTTCTAACTGTTGCTTCCTGACCTGCATATATTGTTTACCTACCCTCAAATATTGCTGTTATTTTTATGCCATCATCCTAAAGCTACTGGTAAAAACTTTGTTCTCACCTTTTAATTTATCATCTACTTGAAGGAAAGAAAAAAAATCCTCTTTTTCTCATGTGAGATAAAATAATATGCTTTTTATTCTGGGATCATTTTGCTATTTCTTTTAATTTTTGTGTGTCTTTTTGGCAAAATATTGAATAACTATTTATATTAACTGATACTGAATAATTACTAATTTTTCAATATTGTTCCACTAAAGTAAATCTCTTACCTCCTATCTTGATGTATTCCCATTGGATGTTCTCATAGCATTTAATTTTATGTTTCTCATATTTTTAAAAGTTAGTTTTGTAAATGTGGTTAAAATTTCTGAAGCAATTACAACTCCTAGTTTATACATGCTTGTAAATTTAAATAGTGTACATATTTGAGTGGTATGACCAAATTGTATCTTATTTATGACTTTTTCAAAATAATTTTTATTAAATATTTGCTGAAAAATTATATAACATATGGGACAGCAGATTCTGTCTGTGAACAATCGTCCAGTAATGGTTTGACAGATTTTTTTTTTCTCCAAGTAATTTCAAGATTTTTTAATCTTTTATGATGTAGTGCATATTATTCAAAAGTTTACTACTTGCATTGTAAATCTGAATGTTTAGTGTTACATAATGAAGGGCTAACATCGTAAGATGCACAAAAAATTATTGACTAGTCAGACAGATTCCAACTTTTCAAATGAATAGGTGTTTTGTATATATTTCTTTTCTTTTTTGAGGGACCAAAGTAATCTGTGAGGTATACATACCACTGGACAAAAAGGACTGTGATGTAAAAACAGATGTACCTGAGGGACAATAAGAAATGTTATGAAGTAAATATGAGACTTCATTTTATAACATATAAAATTAGGTAAATGGGATGTCCTGCTAAGAAGTAAGAAACAGAGAAAGGCAGTTTGTGTTTGTGGAATGTGAAGAATATCTGTTGGTGAAAGCAGAAAGAGGATGAATTCTCAGGTGATAATCCTGAGACTCTATATTTTTACACTCTAGGACAATGTTTGCTATTTGTTGGAAAAAAAATATTTCTCTTGTATGTCCAAGGCTGGTTCCCATTTCAGTTCTTTAGAGTGTTAGTTTAAAATGGAACCCATGTACACCTGTGGTAGAGTCATGCCAATGTATGGCAAAACCAATACAATATTGTAAAGTAATTAGCTTCCAATTAAAATAAATAAATTTATATTAAAAATAATACTTCTGAAAAATAAAAATCCCTTCAAGCACTGCATGATCCATTATACGTCTCTTGATTGTTTCTATAACTATTTGTTCCTTTTATTCATCATACATGTCTCAAGTACAGTAATTGACTTTTTTCAAATTAGTTGGTCTTTTGTCTTCCTCTGAGAAGCTCTGTCGAGGTAAAAATGATTCCTGTGTTCTATGAGGTATTCTCTGTATCTAACATGAAATATAGTAGGCAGTCAATAAATATTTGCTGACAAGTCCAAAAAAGTCATCTTCCAAGTGACTGTTCTTCAAATTCCTGGAAACTCTCTTATTTACTGGTTTTTCTTTCTTCTCCAGGCGAAACGTCTCCAAACTTCCTCATATCACTTGGTTTTGTGACCTTTCTCCATTCTTATGGCTTCCTGAACATATTCCAGAAAGTCTAAATGCCTTTAAGATGTGATTCCCAGAAATGAATGAAATTGATTTCATTAATGTATATCCTTTTCTAGTGAAATGTACTAAAAAGCTAATGCTTTGACTATTGAACTAACACTTCAGGTTAATTTCAAATATTTTGAGGCTGCTGTCTCTTCTCCCATGAGTCTATGTTTCTTAACTGATGGCTATACAAACTGATACTCAAATATAGTATTCTGGAACATTCCTTCAAAGTTTCTGCCCAATTTTCCAAAATAAGTGGTCTTTAATTGTCTTCTAAAGAACTCTAATAATGAGATTCATGAACACCTCACAGAATCATGGTTAAAATACATCCATGAATACTTTTGACACTATCTCTTCAATTCAACCAGAGCATAACTTTCTAAACCACCTACTTGATAAAAGATTTCATATGGAAAAATAAAGATAGGCTCACTCCTAACAAATAAAGGGAACTAGTATGTTGCCAAATTATCCTACTTTTATTTTATTTTATTTGCTTTGTTATGAATGATGATAGGTGTGTGGGTTGAGACTGGCCTTGATGAGTTCATTTTTGGGTTCCATCTGCCTGTCCAGATATTTGAACTATGTGAGATATTTTTCTTTCATTTTTAAGCATCTGGCAATCATCAGCATGAAATGAAACATTTGCAATGAACTGTTTATAGCTATTGTAGAAAATATCTAGGATATAATACATGAAGGTTTGTTTGTTACTGTAGTGTTTCCATGTATCCTTTTTTTGTCATTTACTGATATTATCCAAACACTTGAACAATAAGATGATGTGGGCACAGTGTTAGCACTCGTGATACTCTTTAAAGTTGACAGCACATTCAAACTGCATTTAGATAAATCATTCCAAAAGAAGAGCCTTTATTTTGCAATATTAAAGAGCTACTCCAACCAATAGCCACTCAATGCTTTCTTACTTTCAAGATGATTTGCTGTAAAACCATCCAAGGATAAATAACTAAAGACTATGGAGCAATTAAGCATTTAAACCAATGTTAACTGTTTTGAAGTGTCATTATATGCATTTTTTTAAAACCATAATAAGGTTCCTACATTTTTTTCTTCTTCTTTTTTTTTTTTTTTGACTTAAAATAAAGGATAACAAAACACTGAGGTATGAAAAAAAAAAAAGCCCCCCTCCACATTTATATATCAGTATTTAGTAATTCATACCAATATCACTGAGTGAACTAAAAAAATCAAAGTTCTAGTTGCTGTATAGCCTCAGTGAAAGAGAGGATACATGTGTTCATTGATTATAATGTCAGAATTGTGTTTCTAAAAGAGACTAGAATATTACAAATCCATGTCTCATAGGGAAAATGGAAGAAAAGTAAAAACCCACAGATCAATTTAAATAACGACTTGCTATTCATCCGCAAATATTCACATTTGTTTATTGATTTCTTGCTGTGATTTCTATTTTAAATATTCCAGTTTGTGAAATGTTGCATATTTTTCTTCCTTTTGGGACTAGGAAATTTAGACTGAACAATACTTCTCTCTGAATAAACAGATTTACATTTGTATTAATGAATCATACCAGTAAGTCTCTAGCTGTACCATGAATCAGTGTACTGAAATTTGATGCTCCTCAAATTTCCCCCTGTGGAATTTGTGCTGTCCTCAGGATTTGCCTCATAGAATCCCACAAACTGCACTCTCAGTTTGACTTGAGGTCTACCATTTTCTTCTCCTGCTTTGGTTTCTATGCTGAGATCTGTGCTTACGCTGCATCCTTTAATGCAAAGTCATCAAGGCACCAAGCCAGCACCAAGGAAAAGCCTGCATTTTAGTTTTTTCTCTTATCTGGAATACTGACTCATCACTCAATACCTTTGTCAGTTTGATGAACCAATGTATTCTACAACTCCTTAGCCAAGAAATTGTCATTCATTCTTTTCTGTCCTCTAACAAATGCAAAACAAGTTCTTATTTTTAATTTTTTCTTAATTTTCCTTACAATTTTCTGAGAGATTATAGAAGCAGTTTTAATTTTAAATTGATCTTTGTAGCAGTTCCTCCTTTCCGATATTCTGAAATGAGCACAGTCTGAGTGACAAATTCTTACTTTTAGATTATTTCTCTACCCTGACACTTCTAAGCTGCTCTTTTGATCAAACTTGGACATTTCAGCTTCCTCTACACTGAATGTGACTTGTTTTTCAGGAAGTTCCTAATCTATTATATGTCTGGATACAATCAGATGTATTTGTATATCAAAGATGATCTTTTCTTAGATGCCTACCTTGGATCTTTAAGCCACTAGAAAGTTAGCAGTATGACTGCATTATGTACAAAATTGACCACAATTCCTATAGTCAGAAAACCATTAGATCTGTATAGAAAACTGTACATTTTCTCTATTAACAAATGCTTGTCTATGCAAATTAATTTCATTCCCAAGTAAACATCCCTAAATGACCCAATAAGTTATATTTCTGGCAGCATATTATCATAGATAAAAAAAAAAGGTTTTGTTCAAGCATCTTTCCTTGTATTAAGTCAGAAGCTATGTCTATGCTACTCATTAGCTAGATGGTGACTGGCAGTAATAAGAGCTTAAACTTCTTTAAAAAAAATTACTTTTGAAATAAAAGTAACATTAAAAAAAACGCTGCAAAAGTAGTACGAAAGTTCTTATATATCCTTTACCAGATTTTCTTAAGGTTGGCGTTTCATATGAGAGTGCAACTTTTATCAACATTTAGAAAATAAGTAACATTGGAGAGTGCTATTAGACTATAGGCTTATTTTAAATCTCATCAGTTTTCTTAGTAATGTTTTGCTGTTGTTGTTTCAAAATCCAATTCAGGATATCACATAGCATTTAAGAGTTATCCAATGTGACAGGTTCACAGAGTTTCCTTTTCTTTAAAGACTTGAAATTTGACGAGTACAAATCAGGCCAGGTAGATTGGCTGGTCATATATATATATATATATATATATATATATATACCTTCTTTAATTTTGATATGCTTTAGTATAATTTCTTTATGTTTCTCATGCTTGAGGCTGAGATTCTTGAATCTATGAATTTATCACTTTATTTGAGCTTGTAAACTTAACAGTCATTATTTATTCAAGTATTTTTCTATGCCCATCCTTTTCCTTTTTGGGACTTCAATGACAGGCACTTGAAGTTGTTCTGTAGTTCCTTTGGCCTTCTGTTGATTTTTGTTAATTCTTATTTCCAACTGTTATTTTCTGTTAGTTTTATTTCTGTGACTTCAGTTTATTATTATTTTTTCAACAATGACTGCTTGACTACTAGTCCCATTTAAGATATATCTTTCATCTCAGACACTACGTTTTATGTCAATAAGTTTCTATTTATCTTACCCATATCATCCATGTCTCTATGTAAGTTTTGAACATTTATATATTAAATTGTAATTCGAATATCCGTCAATTCTCTGTTTCTATTGATTGATTTCTATTTTCCTCCTGTTTTGAGTCTTATTTTCCTGTTTCTATGCATGCTTGATAATTTTTGTGTTTGTATTTGCAATTTAATTTGCAATTAAATTTGCAATTTAAATATATTGAGTAAAGTATTTGTCGATTTCTATAAAGATTGTTGTTTTGTTTGTGATGTTAATTTACTAGGAAATGGTTTAATATTTTATGATCTTAGATTTAAGATTTATTAGTCAAAACTGAAGAAATGTTTACTACATTATAAATTATTTATCATATCTGAGACATGGCTTTTGTGTGTGTGTGTGTATTCAGCCCAATTCTTCATGAATGTTATTTTTCATTCTGACTGGTGACAGCTGAGATCGATTCCCTTCTGCCGTATATTGCTAACTCTAATCCTCTGGGACTGTTTGTCCCAGCATTGGGAACTTTCCTCAGATTCTTGTGTAGATCAATACTCATCTGAATACTTGATGGGAATTCTCTGCAAATTTCTGGTATGCTCTTTTTGTGCTAACCCCTCCTCTCAGATGTTCTGTCCTGTGAACTCTCTCTGTCTGTATATCCCTTACCTCTCAGTTTTATCTCCTGAGCTCAGCAAGTAAATCAGTCCAAATGGGTTTCCTCTCCTTATGCCATAACTTGGAACCTCCTTCAAGGCAGTTCATGGGTGCAATCTTGTTTCCCATCTCTAAGAATTAGTGCCATTACTTGTCTGATATTCACTGCCTTACATATCATTTTCTCATCTATTATGTCCTTTTTTTGTTGTGTCAAACTGAGTGTTAAATGTGGTTCTGGTTGCTTTAATTTAAATGGACAAATAAATATAAAATTGCTTTTGATTTAAAAACTCCCTAACTCTTAAATATTCATGTGTGAAACAATTGATGAAATTATATACACATATTCAGAATAATATATTAGTATATGATAAATATAATGTACTATTATTTTAATAGCAATTTTAATATTCAACCATTTTAAGTTTATTAAATTGTCAGTTTTTTCTAATTAGCAAATTTTGAGTAATATTTGCAACACATATTACATTACACAATCAGAAATATATTCACTTGTCTTTTCTCCTTAAATTTATTTTTACTTTTGACATTTCCATCTTTGATAAAATGAATTTGATAAATAACTTTGTTCATATTCTCCAATATTATTTAAAATTTGTTAAATATATGTCCATTTTTCCTGATATAATTTAAGAGGTTGAATTTATTTAAAGTTAAAAATCTGAAGTATTTAGAAATCAGAGATTTTTCCAAAGAAGACACAGAGATAAACCAACAAAGCCTGAAAAGATGCTCAGCATTTCTCATTATTAGAGAAATGCAAATCAAAACTGCAAACTGTGACACCTCCTCACACCAGTCTGAATGGCCATTATAAAGAAATCTACAAACAATAAAAGTGGGAGAAGATGTATAGAAAAGTAAATTCTCTTGCTCTGCTGGTGGTAATGTAAATTGATATGGTCACTGTGGAGAACAATATGGAGATTCCTTTAAAAAACTAGGAATAAGACTACCATATGATCCAGCAATTCCATTACTAAGAATATACCTTGAGAAAATCATAATGCAAAAAGACACATATACTCCAATGTTCACTGAAGCACTCTTTACAGTAGCCAGGACATGGAAGCAACCTAGATGTCCAACAGATGAATGAATGAAGAAGTTGCAGTACATATATACATTGGAATTGAGGCTTCCCTGGTAGCTCAGATGGTAAAAAATCTGCCTGAAATGCAGGACACCCAAGTTCTACCCCAGGTTGGGAAGATCCCCTAGAGAAAGAAATGGTTACCCACTCTAGTATTCGTGCCTGGAGAATTCCGTGGGCAGAGGAACCTGTTTGGGGATTGCAGAGAGTCAGACACTACTGAGTGACTAACACACATAAAAAGGAATGAATTTGGGTCAGTTCTAGTGAGGTGGATGAACCTAGAGCCTGTTATACAGAGTACAGTAAGTGAGAAAGAGAAAAGTAAATATATAGTAACACATATATATGGAATATACAAAAACGGTACTTATGAACCTATTTGCATGGCAGGAATAGAGCTGCAGATGTAGAGAATGGACTTGTAGACACGGTGGGGGAAGGAGAGGCTGGGATGAATTGAGAGCAGCACTGACATATACACACGACAATGTGTAAAATAGTGGGAACCTGCTGTACAGCACAGGAAACTCAACCCAGTGGTCTGTGATGACGGAAAGCAGTGGGAGAGGGAGGTCAGAAGGAGGTCCAAGAGGGAGAGGGGAAATGCATAGTTGTGGCTGATTCATGTTGTTGTGCAGCAGAAACCAACAAAATATTGTAAAGCAATTACTCTTCAATTAAAACTGAATTAAAAATAAAAAGCACATTGTTATGTGCCTGTCTTAGTTCATAAATTTATATACTTTTCAAAGTGAAATTTCATTTTAGGAGAATGAAAAAAGAAATGGGATGGAAAATAGAAAAATAAGAAGTCATATATTTCATTTTATTTTTCTGATGAGGAAATCGAGGTTTGTTGATAGTAAATGACTCAGGAAAGTTCATACTCATAGTTTTTGGTAAGACTTAGAAACACATCTTTTACTCTAAGTTACTACCCTTTTCTACTGTTATCCTCGATTGAAGCAAGAGGTAAGAGTTTGAAGAAAGCTGTTTTCTTAATTTTATCTTAGTGACACAAAATATTATAGTTACATGCAAAGGTAGATTTTCTTCATTGATAGAAGAGATAAAGATAATTCTTCTCAAGAGTACTAAATGAAGTCGATTAAGTACTGCAAAACTGGTATTAAAATTTAGTTAATCCTGAATATATTTGATTCTTCTACATTGATCAGCTTTAAGAAACCCTAGAAAATGATTTGAACTGTCATATAAGAGATTAATTTAGACACACCATCTCCACATAAATCTCAGTGAATTTATAAAATAAGTATAAATATTGAAGATGGTTATTACTTTACTGAACTTATTTAGTAGTAAAATAAACAGAACATTCTATAAAATATTATAAGTTGAGGCTAATAAAACACACACACAAAAACATGATGAAATTCAATTATCAAATCTACACATTTATTCTTAATATATTCAGATAATAGCAGCTGATATAATAATTATGCTAATTGTTATTTCAGATATAGTCTTCTAAATATCATGATATATCTTAATAGCCTTTACTCTATAAATGAATAGAGCAAAAAAATTTAAATAAACAAATTTGGCTGCATTAAAAAAAATAGAGATGGCCATCCATTAATTTAGGTCTCTTAAAATGATTTGGAGAAGGAAATGGCAACCCACTCCAGTATTCTTGCCTGGAAAACGCCATGGACGGAGGAGCCTGGCAGGCTATAGTCAGTCCGTGGGGTCGCAAAGAGTCGGACGTGACTGAGCGACTTCACTTTCACTTAAAATGACTAATGAAGCAATGCCTCCTTGATATAATTTGCAGAGAAGCAGCATTAGAAATATATTGTTGAAAATGCAAACTATTCAATTTTCTCCATACCTACTGAGTCGTTAATTCCAAAGAGAGCATCCATGTGACATTGTACTAGAGCAGAGGTGCTCTGTGAGTTGGCCTATGTGGTCTTCTCTAACCCAACTGGGCTATCATTCTCCAAAGAAATGTTTTACACCTGCACATTTGAAGCCTACAAAGTATGGTCTCTGTGCTACCTTAGAGAACCATCTGAATCCAATACTGGATATCTCGGTGTTACTTATATTATTTTGTAATATTCATTTCATTTGTAGCATGTATAAAAATCCCCAAATAAATTATTATTTGTGCAAAAAAAACTGCAATAACCATTTGTTATTCATGTATTACTAAATTTTTATTCATATATATATTATGTGATATATATGTATATGCTTAATGTGACACAGAGATTTCTCCCAGTAAAGTTGATCATAATTATAGAATGTAACAATATTTAAAATGTAAGAAAATGTTAATATAAATAAAACATTTATTGGGAGTGATTATGATTAAGAGATGTGGAAATTAAAAGCCAAATATGATATTAATATCAAAATAATAAATAAAAAAGGTAAAATCATATAGAATGTGTTTAAAAAGGCAAAATGAAAAAAAAATCATAGAAATAATCTACTATAAAATTTAATAAAGGGGAAAAAGATAATATGGATAATATCTCTATATTCAGCTTTTCTTATGGGTTGAGTGATTTGTATCACAATAAAAAATTTATCAAAACACTGAAATTCCTATGGAAATCTTGCATTATTTGATTATAGTTCATTCAAGAATATACAATTAAATTTTAAAATAAAATGTCTTATTTGAAAATAATTAATGTTATATCAGGCTTACACAAAATTAAATTTTCTGGTAAAAATACATTTGTTTTTTAATGAATGTTCTGCTAAATGATTTACGATAATTTTTTGTCCATCAGTTTTTATAGTTTATCTCAATAAATTAATAAAAATGAGTTTTATTTTCACTGTAAAAGAAATTGTGAAAATTGCCTTTTAAATTTCATTTGACAATGATTTCTGTACTATTATAAGTGGACTAAAATGTAGCTCCAAGTTTAAAATTGTGGGTAAATTTAAATTCCCTGAGCTGATTTCTCAGAATATAGGGCTGATGAGGCTCAGTGCTCAAGACACAATAGATTCTCTGTAAATAATATTTATGCATTTTTCAACATGTGTGTATTAAGTAACAATACAAAGCTAGAGGAGGTAATGGAATATCAGCTAAACTATGTAAGATCCTAAAAACTGTTAAAGTGCTGCACTCCATATGTCAACAAATCTGGGAAACTCAGCAGTGGCTACAGGAGTGGAAAAGATCAGTTTTCATTTCAGTTTGAAAGAAGGGCAATGCCAAAAACATTCCAATACAATTATTCTCATTTCACATGCTAGCAAGGTTCTGCTCAAAATTCTTCTAGCTACACTAAAACAGTATGTGAAACAAGAACTTCAAGATGTACAAGCTGGGATTAAAAGATACAGAAGAACCAGAAATCTGTCAACATTCCTAAGATGATGGAGAAAACAAAGAAATTCCAGAAAAACATCTACCTCTACTTCATTAGAAGTAGTGAAGTAGTGACAATGCTAAACCCTTTGACAGTGTGGATCACAGGGAACTGTGGAATATTCTTAAGGAGAAGAGAATACCAGACTACCATACAAAAAAGAAACCTGCGTGTGGATCAAGAAGCAGCATTAAGAACCAGATGTGGAATGACTGAGTCAAAATTGAAAAGGAGTATGACAAGGCTGTATATTGTGACTCTGCTTATTTAATATATGCTGAGTACATCATGTGGAAAGCCAGCAATGATGAATCACAAGCTGGAATCAATATTGCTGGGGAAAATATCAGCAATATCAGATATGCAGATGATACCACGTAATGGCAACAGTGAAGAGGAACAAAAGAATCTCTTGATGAGGGTGAAAGAGGAGAGTGGGAAAAGCTGGTCTGAAACTCAATAATAAAAACTAATCATAGCATCCAACCCCATCATTTCATGGCAAATAGATGGGAAAAGGCGGAAGCAGTGACAGATTTTCTTTTCTTGGGCTCCAAAATCACTGTTGACTGTGACTGCAGACATAAAATTAAAAGATGCTTGCTCCTTGAAATGAGAGCTGACAATCTAAACAATGTGTTAAAAAGACAGAGACATCACATTGCCAGCAAGGCTCCTGTAATCAAAGCCATGATTTTTTCCAGATTTGAACATTAAAGAAAGCTGTTGTTGCTCTTTGGTGGGGAAGTCATTTCCAGCTCTGCGAACCCATGAACTACAGCATGGCAGGCCCCTCTGTCTTCCAATATCTCCCAGAGTTTGCTCAAATTCATGTCCACTGAGCTAGTGATGCTATCTTACCATCACATATTCTGGTACTTCTTTTGCCTTCAATCATTCCCAGCATCAGGGTCTTTTCTAATGATTTGGCTCCTTGCATCATGTTGTCAAAGTACTGGAGATTCAGGGTCAGCAACAATATTCCAATGAATATTCAGATATGATTTCCTTAGATTGAGGTTTGATCTCCTTGCATTCCAAGTTATTTTCAAAAATCTTCTCCAGCACCACAATTTGAAAATATAAATTCTTCAGCACTAGACCTACTTTATGGTCAAGTTCTCACTTTTGAACATGAATATCATAAAAGTAACAGCTTTGACTATATAAACATTTCTCAGAAAAGTGATGCCTCTGATTATTAATATGCTTGTTTAGATTTGCCATGGCTTTCTTTTCAAGGAGAAAATATCATTTAATTTGATGGCTACAATCACCATCCACAGTGATTTTCAGTTCAGTTCAGTTGCTAAGTCGTGTCTGACTTTTTGTGACCCCATAGAGTGCAGCACACCAGGCCTCCCTGTCCATCACCAACTCCAGGTGATTACTCAAATTCATGTCCATTGAGTCAGTGATATCATCCAGCCATCTCATTCTCTGTAGCCCCCTTCTCTTCCTGCCCCCAATCCCTCTCAGCATCAGGATCTTTTCAAATGAGTCAGCTCTTTGCATCAGGTGGCCAAAGTATTGGAGTTTTAGCTTCAGCACCTGTCCTTCCAATGAAGATTCAGGACTGATTTCCTTTAGGATGAACTGGTTGAATCTCCTTGCTGTCCAAGGGACTCTCAAGAGTCTTCTCCAACACCACAATTCAAAACCATCAGTTCTTCAGCACTCAGCTTTCTCTAGAGCCCACTCTCATATCCATAGATGACTACTAGAGAAACCATAGCCTTGACTAGACAGAACTTTGTTGACAAAGTAAAGTCTCTGCTTTTTAATATGTTGTCTAGGTTGGTCATAACTTTCCTTCCACGAAGTAAGTGTCTTTTAATTTCATGGCTGCAGTTAACATCTGCAGTGAATTTGGAGTCCAAAAAAATAAAGTTGGCCACTGTTTCCACTGTTTCTCCATCTATATGCTATGAAATGATGGGACCGGATGCCATGATCTTAGTTTTCTGATGTTGAGCTTTAAGCCAACTTTTTCACTTTCCTCTTTCACTTTCATCAAGAGGCTCTTTAGTTCTTCGCTTCCTGCCATGAAGTGGAAGTCGCTCAGTCATGTCTGACTCTTTGCGACTCCATGGGCTGTAGCCAACCAGGCTCCTCCATCCATGAGATTTTCCAGGCAAGAGTACTGGAGTAGGTTGCCATTTCCTTCTCTAGAGGATCTTCCTGACCCAGAGATCAAACCCAAGCTCCTGCATTTTAGGCAGATGCTTTACTGTCTGAGCCACCAGGGAAATCCTTAATTTCTGCCATAAGCGTGGTGTCATCTGCATATCTAAGATTATTGATCTTCCTCCTGGCAATCTTGATTCCAACTTGTGCTTCCTCCAGCCCAGCGTTTCTCATGATGTACTCTGCCTATACGTTAAATAAGCAGGGTGACAATATACAGCCTGGATATATCCTTTCCCTATTTGGAACGAGTCAGTTGTTCCATGTCCAGTTCTAACTGTTGCTTACTGACCTGCATACAGATTTCTCAAGAGACAGGCCAGGTGGTCTAGTATTCCCATCTCTTTCAGAAATTTCCACAGCTTGTTGTGATCCACACGGTCAAAGGTTTTAGCATAGTCAATAAAGCAGAAATAGATGCTTTTCTAGAACTCTCTTGTTTTTATGATGAGCCAATGGATTTTGGCAATTTGATTTCTGGTCCCTCTGCCTTTTCTAAAACCAATTGAACCTCTGAGAGTTCACAGTTCACATAAGGTTGAAGTCTGGCTTGGAGAATTTTGAGCATTACTTTGCTAGTGTGTGTGAAGAGTGAAATTGTTTGGCAGTTTGAGCACTGCTTGACATTGCATTTCTTTGGGATTGGAATGAAAACTGACCTTTTCCGGTCCTGTGGTCACTGCTGGGTTTTCCAAATTTGTTGGCATATTGAGTGCAGCACTTTCACAGTATCATCTTTTGGGATTTGAAATAACTGGAATTCCATTACCTCCAATAGCTTTGTTTGTAGTGATGTTTCCTAAGGTCCACTTGACTTCACATTCCAGGATGTCGGGCTCTAGGTGCGTGATCATATCATTGTGATTACCTGGGTCATGAAGATCTTTTTGGTACACTTCTTCTTTGTATCCTTGCCACCTCTTCTTAATATCTTCTGCTTCTCTTAGGTTCATACCATTTCTGTCCTTTATTGAGCCCATCTTTGCATGATATTTTCCCTTGGTATCTCTAATTTTGGTACTGCATTTTGGACTCTTTTGCTGCCTATGATGGCTACTCTATTTCTTCTAAGGAATTCTTGCCCACAGTAGTAGATATAATGATCATCTCAATTAAAGTCACCCATTCCCATCCATTTTAGTCCACTGATTCCTAAAATGTCTATGTTCACTCTTGCCATCTCCTGTTTGACCACTTCCAATTTGCCTTGATTCATGGACCTAACATTCCAGGTTCCTATGAAATATTGCTCTTTCCAGCATCAGACATTGCTTCTATCACCAGTCACATCCACAACTGTTCTTTTTTTTTTTTTTTCCCCCCTTTGGCTCCATCTCTCCATTCTTTCTGGAGTTATTTCTCCACTGCTCTCCAGTAGCATATTGGACACCTACCGACCTGGGGAGTTCATCTTTCAGTGTCCCATCTTTTTGTCTTTTTATACTGTTCATGGAGTTCTCAAGACAGGAATACTTAAGTGGTGTGCCATTCCCTTCTCCAGTGGCCCACGTTTTGTCAGAACCATCCCATGACCTGTCAGTCTTGGGTGGCCCTATAGGGCATGGCTCATAGCTTCATTGATTTAGACAAGGCTGTGGTCCTTGTGATTAGATTGGTTAGTTTTCTGTGATCATGGTTTTCAGTCTGTCTGCCCTCTGATGGAGAAGGATAAGAGGCTTGTGGAAGCTTCCTGATGGGAGAGACTGACTGTGAGGGATACTAGGTCTTTTTCTGATGTATGGGGCCATGCTCAGTAAATCTTTAATCCAGTTTTGTGTTGGTGGGTGGAGCTGTGTTCCCTCCCTGCTATTTACCTGGGGCCAAAGTGTGGCGGAGGTAATGAAGATAAAGGTGAGCTCTCTCAAAAATTCTCATGCATGCACTGCTACACTCAGTGCCCCCAACCGTGCAGCAGGCCACTGCTGATCCACACCTCCTCTCAAGACTCCTGGACACTCACAGGCAAGTCTGGGTCAGTCTCTTTGGGGTCACTGCTCCTTTCTCCTGGGTCCTGGTGCACACGAGGTTCTGTTTGTGCCCTCCAAGAGTCTGTTTCCCAACCCTGTGTAGGTTCTGGCAGCTCTATGGCGGGGCTAATGGCGACCTCCTCCAAGAGGGCTTATGCCACACCCAGGTCTGCTGCACCCAGAGCTCCTGCCCCTGATGCAGACCACTGCTGACACGTACCTCCTCAGGATATACTCATAGTGCTGTCTCTGTCTCTGTGGGATCTCTGGGTCCTGGTGTGATTTGTTTGTGCTTTCTGGGCGTCTCTGTCAGGAATGGGGTTTGATTCTAAATGTGAGTTCACCCCTCCTACCATCTTGCTGATACATCTCCTTTGCCCTTGGAAGTGGAGTATGTTCTCATAGCCACTCCAGCACCTACTGTCTTGCTGGGGTTTCTCTGACCTTGGAAGTAGGGTATCTCTTCACAGCTGCTCCATCGCCAGGCAGCCGCCACAGTGATTTTAGATACTGACAAAATAAAATCTGCCACTGCTTCAACTTTTTCTCTTTCTATTTGCCATGAAGTGATGGGAGTGGATACCATTGTCTTAGTTGTTTTAATGCTGAGTTTCAAGCCAACTTTTTCACTCTTTTCTTTCACGCTCATCAAGAGGCTCTTTAGTTCTCCTTCACTTTCCACCATTGAAGTAGTATTATTTGCATATTTGAGGTTGTTGACATTTCTCCCAGCAATCTTGATTCCAGCTTGTAGTTCATCCAGCTCAGCATTTTGAATGATGTATTCTCCATAAAATTTAAATGAGAAGAGGTGACTATACACAGCCTTGACACACTATTTTCCCAATTTGGATCTAGTTCATTGTTTCATGTTCAGTTCTAACTGTTGTTTCTTGACCTGCATACAGGTCTCTTAGGAAGCAGGTAATGGGTCTTGTATTTCCATCTCTTGTAGAATTTTCCACAGTTTTTGTGATCTCCACAGTAAATAGCTTTAGTGTAGTCAGTGAAGCAGAAGTAGATGTTTTTCTGACATTCCCTTGCTTTCTTTCTGATCCAATAAATGTTGGCAATTTGACCTCTGGTTCCTCTGCCTATTCTAAATACAGCTTGTACATCTAGAATTTCTTGGTTCACATAGCTGATGTCTAACTTGAAGGATTTTGATCATTACCTTCATGTCATGTGAAATGAGAACAATTGTACAGTAATTTGAACATTCTTTGGCCTTGCCTTCCTTTGGGATTGGAATGAAAACAAACCATTTTAAGTTCTGTGGCCACTGCTGAGTTTTCCAAATTTACTGACATAATAAATGCAGCACTTTAATAGCATTGACTTTTAGGATTTTAAATAGTTTAGCTGGAGTTCCATCACCTCCACCAGCTCTGTTCATAATCATGCATCCTAAGGCCCACTTGGGGCTTCTCCAGGGTCTCAGGAGTAAAGAATCTGCCTGCAATGCAGGGGCTGCAAAAGTTGTGGGTTTGATCCTTGGGTCAGCAAGATTCCCAGGGGGAGGGCATGACAACCCACTCCAGTATTCTTGCCTGGAGAATCCCACGGATAGAGGAGCCTAGAGGGCTAAAGCCCATAGGGTTACAAAGAGTAGAACACGACTGAGGCAGCTTAGCATGCACTCATACACATGACTCAAATATATGGGGGAAAAAAAATCTCCAGTTGGTTTCTCCACCTCATGTGTCTCTTCATGAGCTCTTTTATTTTTATTATTTCTTTCACTTTATGAGTATTAAAACTGTAGTTCACATCCAATCTCAGTATAAGCTCTTGAATTTAGGTTAAAATTCAGATAGAAATCTTACACCTAAAACTTGTAATCAACCGGCATTTAGTTAATCTTTTGTCCTGAGATCTCCTTATTTATAGCTAGTTCATTGTTACATTTAAGACTTAGATTAATTTACCGTAGCTCTGTGGGTATATTTCTGGGCTGTCTATTGTGTTTCATTGATCTGTGTGTCTGTTTTTTACATCAGTGCCATGTTGTTTTGATTGTTGCAACTTTTTAGTACAGTCTGAAATGAAGAAGAATGATTCCTCCATCTTCGTTTTTTCTTTCTCAAGATCGTTTTGGGTATTCTGTGTCTTGTGTGCTTCCATACTAATTTTAGAATTATTTCCTCTAGTTCAATAAAAAATGCCATAGGGATGGCATTGAATCTGTAGATCACCTAGGTATTATGGGGATTTTAATAGTCAGCCATAGAAAAGAATAAAATGTTGTCACTTTCAGCAGCATGGATTGAATTTGAGGGTATTATCTTAAGTGAAATAAGTCATGCAAAGGCAAGTACTGTATGATATTGCCTATATATGGAAATCTCAAAAAAACCCAACCACCTAGTGAATATAACAAAAAAGAAACAGGCACAGATTTAGGGAACAAACTAGTGATTACCAATGGTGAGAGGCAAGGGCAAGGGACATCCTAGGTATAGTGGGGTTAACAGATACAAACTATTATGTATAAAATAAGTTATGAGTATATATTGCAAAGAGAAGGAAATGGCAACCCACTCCTGTATTCTTGCCTGGAAAAGTCCATGGAAGAGGAGCCTGGTAGAATATAGTACATAGGATCACAAAGAGTCAGACATATTTGAAGCAACTTAGTACACACACATATATTGTGCAAGGTAGGGAATACACACAATATCTTATAATGATTATGAATGGAGTATAACTCTAAAAATTATGAATCACTATATTGTACACCTGTAACATATAATATTGTACATCAACAAAAACTCAGTAAAAAAAAAAAAAGATAAAAATAAAGTCAAAAAAGTTCATTCAGAATTTTTCAGTTTTTTTAATTAGAATGCATATTAATTTATGTAATCAGATATATGAAACAGTATCAAAGAGTGCCTTCACATTGTAAGATGTATGAAGAGGGAACTCAGAGACTCAAAACATACAACTGGAACAACTATATCTGTCATTCTGATCAGCTTCTCAAAATTATCAAACAATAAAAACTTTAAGGATTTTTTTTTGAAAAATTACTACTTTAAAAAAATCTGTACTGGTATATAATAAAGAAACCTATTGAAAAAGTTTTAGGAAGCAGGAGAAAAGTAATACATATTTTCTTTTTCCAATTATTGATTGCCATTTTTAAAGATGAAACTATTTTCTGGAGTCCTGTGGGCAAACATAACAATACATATCATATAGACTATAGAAATAAAATGGTAGAGTCTAGCAAATTTTAAAATGAGAAAGAATGTAAAATAAAATTTTGCAAAACAATTCAAAATTGTTAAAATGACAACACTGTAGGTAAAATAGAAAATAAAAGTTTACATCATTAGTGAAGACAAAAAAGAAAAGCAACGGTTATTTTTAATAGAAAACTTTTTTCAAGAGGTTTCTGAAATAGTAAGCAAGCAAAAAAGCAGAAAATAAAATATTGACGATGTTCAAATTGAGATTTTAAAATCAGAAACTTGTTCATTCAAGAACATTTTCTGGGAAATTACTACATAATTACAGAGTCAAATATGAGTCAAAACAGATGTGTCATGCTCTAAATCCATTGCATCAAACCAAACCAAATCAAACAAATAAAAAAAGATGCAGAATTGCAAAATGAGAAATATAGTATAAAATGAATATAAATGAAGAAGACAAATGACCCAACATTATGAAAGTTATTTAAAGGTCTTAAATAAGTTGAACCATCAGAAAACAAGCTACCTTTACAAAATGTAGTAACAAATATTTTATGTCCTTCAAAAGTGTTAAATGTTAAGTTATTCCTAACAATACTTACTCATTTAGAATGTTATATGGTTCTCAGTTACTGCTGGAGGTATTTCTGGCCTCCTTCAAAAGTATCTATTAATATACACACAATGATAAAAGCAGTCATTTCCAATAAAAATCAGGACTGATGCCTACAGAATGGAGGAAAGATCTTATCTAAAGGTAAAGTAGTAAAGCACATTGAAAAATCACTTTGATAAGATATGGTCATAAAAATATCAATAGAATTAGATTACCTATCTCAAGTTAGGGAGATATTCCATCTAACCTTGCTTTACAAGTCTGCCTTACAAACATTGGTCTACCACAAGAATGCACTTCTTAGAGAATTTTAATCAAATGTTCTTACTCCAGTATTATTTATCTTCACACATTTGTTTGAAAACCAGATATCCAAAAAAGAGCTGAATATACATATCTTTCTAACATACTTTGTAGTATACCTTGAAAATTCTATCAAAGCTTAACACAGAGAACAAGAGCAATAAAAATTTCAAAATATTTTTAGATAGAAAAAAAATAATAATAATGTAAGGTGTTAAATCTATAGATGAATTTTGGAATGGCTTCAACATACCCCAGAATCAGAGTATCTTTCACTCCTCTAACAAAAATGGAGGTGGAAAATCCATAAACTACCACTCAAATCAGTTCAACAACATCTCCTTCCATGGTGATCAGAAATAAGAAAGCAAGAATCAGAAAGGCACAGACACTACTAGAACAATTGCTTCCACTTTTGTTCTAAAAGTGATGTCACTATACCACTATTGCAAATAATAATGAATCTCCAAGTATCAGCAGTCTTGTTTGCCAGCCAGTTAATTCAAATAATTAAATGCACTCATAATTAGGACCTAAGGTGCCATTATACGCTGTATCCTCCTTTTCGTGTTGTTTATTTTCTAACTCAAAGTTAACAAAATATTTGAATCATATTCTGAAGAATACATTAAAAGTTAGCCACCATGGATTTGAAATTTCAGCTAAGATGAACTAATGAGGACAGAATTTGACCTCCTTTCTGAAGCAATAAAACAATGCAATAGTTCTCAAACTGGATTTCAAGGAACAGTGACCCTTGAAGAAAAAAAAAAAAATTGTAAACAAAAGTGTTGAAGCCTCCAACTTCCCTGGTTTAACTACTTTAGAGAATTTTCAGACTATTGGGCATGTAGAGATAATTGAGATGAACGTGGAAAGATAAGTTGAAGCATATTAACTGAGAGTCCAAGGAGAATGAAAAAGTAAAAGTCCATAGAAGATTTTCCCAGAGAGAAGACTGCTGGACAGTGAGAATACTAAATATATGCACAGGATCTCAGTTGACTATTCAACTCATCTCAACATGCATATGAGGAAATCACTCAAAGTGTCTTGCAAATAGGGGAGTAAGTCTCCCTTGAGGGGTTCTTTAAGGATCACTCCAACTTGGTCCTGAAAATTGCACTCAGAGAGCCATATAGTTTTTTTTTTTTTTTTTTTAATCACACAGTTTCTAAAAGGAGAGGCTTGACACATCCAGAAGCCCTCCTGAAGTCACTCAAAAGCCTAAAGTTAGCCCAGGGCAGCCATTGATAAGGCAGAGCAAGGACTTGTAGGCAAGTTCCTTTATTGAAGGTCATGGATGGATAAGCCACAGAGCTTGTGCTTCATAAGAAACATTGTTTTTAGGTAATTGGATTTAGCTGAATCAACATGGAAAAGAGGGAAGGAGCAAAACTGGGATGCTATCATAGGCATATTTTTTAAATACATGCACACACACACGCACATATGAAAGAGAGAGAGAAAATGGATTCCCAGAAATAAACAATAACCAAGTAAAATTTCAAAAAAGGCAGGGAAAGTGTTGGCACTCAGGGAGCTGTGAGGCAACAAATAGCAGCTTTATACTAAACAGAGTTAGAGAAAAACTCCATCTAAATGAGTTATAACTAGTATCTTTGACACTCACACAGAGGTGAAGACAATGCCTATCCCTATGAGCTAGAATGAGAAAAAAATAATTAATTTACATGACATTGGGATAGTGTTGCTTCATTGAAGTTTGGTTCATTGAAGTGCAGAGAAATTGACTATGGGACTTTCTAGGTTAGCTCAGAATAAAAGATAGTTTCTTCCTGTGTTGAATTCTTAGATTTGCCTTCAAAGCCTTAAGCCTTCATGTAAGGATTCTAGCTTATCTGAAGCTGCCACACTGAATGGAGATCATGTAGAGAGAACAAGAATTGACTTCCCAAGCAGTTGTAGCCTCCAGCTATTTGAATCTTCCCAGCTCAGACTTCAGATATCTGAGTGAATAGACATGCAAGATGGCCCCAGTCCTTTCAATCACCTGACAGAATCCCTGTGAGACCTTGAGAGAATCATCAGTCAAGTTGACTTCAAAATTCTAATCTCCTGAAACACAAGAAATATTCAATAATTGTTTTAAGCCACAAACTTCTGTGGTGATTTGGCATGCAAAAGTAGATAGGCTTTATTTATGTATTTTAATTTTCTTTAGAAATTCCACTCTAAATTTGTTGACAACTTCTTGGAAACACTTGAGAGGGTAACAGGCTGGAAGGCCAGGGGTCTCCAAACGGAGGAAATAGGCTGCAAGTGTCAGACATTTTTATCTCTCTTAAGCGGCAGGAAGAAACAAGCCAGTACTATTTTTTTCTTCTCTATACAAATTTAAAAGAAGGTTTCTCTTAAAATGCTGTGTTGCCATGACACCTGGTTTCACCTGAAGCTAACTATTCTCAAACCTTGAGTTAACCAATACATTTCTTTTTCTTATGGAAATGTTACCTTAAGCTATGTTAATGTACCCCAGACTCTATCTTCAAGTTGGTTCCACCAACCTGCCAACCAGCCTAACCTACTTACTTAGATGTTGTTCCCTAATCTATGTAAATGAAATTATTTGTTGGTAATCTGCCCTTCTCAGGATTCAAGTCAATCGTTTTATGGCCAGGGACGAATTATCTGGTGCCATTCTAAATTCAAAGACATTGCTTTCTTTTCATTAACAGACTGTGAGTCTTACATATAACTTACATATAACTTACAGCTAAAGACTAGGAGGAGGGTACTCTTTCTGCCCCTTTCTGATGCCTATGTCAGAAACTTTCTCTATCTCCTTTATACTTCAATAAAACTTTATTACACAAAAGCTCTGAGTGATCCAGCCTCATCTCTGGCCCTGGATTGAATTCGTCTCCTCTGGAGGCCAAGAATCCCGGCGTCTTATCATTCAGCAACAACCTTTCAGAAGTACTGATGCTGAAGCTTCAGTACTTTGGAAACCTGATGGGAAGAGATGACTCATTGAAAAAGACCCTGATGCTGGAAAAAATTAAAAGCAGGAGGAGAAGGGGATGCCCAAGGATGAGATAATTAGATAGGATCACTGACTTAATGGACATGAATCTGAGCAACACATTCCAGAAGATAGTGAAGAACAGGGGAGCCTGATGTGCTGTGGTCCATAGGGGTGCAAAGTGGCAGATGTGACTTAGTGACTGAACAACAACTTCAGGGAACACATGAATGATATGAAAGTGAACCAGCCTCCTTGCAAATATGGAGAAAGTTTCCCTTAAGCCAAAGCCTAATCCAGAGCAAGACCTAACTTTCTCCAATTCCATGAAGGCTGAGAGAGGCAAGGAAGCTTCAGAAGAGAAGTTTGAAGTATGCAGAGGTTGGTTCATGAAGTTGAAGGAAAGAAGCCTTCTCTTTAACATAAATGTGCAAGATGAAGCAGCAGCTGCTGGTACAGAATATGTAGCAACTGTCTCAGGAGATGTAGCTAACATAATTAATGAGGTGGTTAATTGAAACAATTGGCTTCCCTGATGACTCAGATGGTGAAGTATCTGCCCGCAATGCGGGAGACCTGGATTTGATCCCTGGGTGAGGAAGATCCCTTGGAGAAGGGAATGGCTACCCACTCCTGTATTCTGGCCTGGAGAGCTCCATGGACAGAGGAGCCTGGTAGGCTACAATCCATGGGGTCACAGAATTGGACATGACTGAGAAACTAACACTTTCACTTGTTTCAGTTGAAACAACAGCTGTTTGGTGTAGCCCTGTCTTGGAAGGAGATGCTACATAGCTAGAGAGGAGAAGTTAGTGCTTGGCTTCAAAGTTTCAAAGAACAGGCTGACTCTTAGCTGCTGATGCAGCTGGTGACTTGGAGGTGAAACCAATGATCATTTGCTATCCTGAAAACCCTAGAACCCTTAAGAATTATGGTAATTCTACTCAAACTGTGCTTTATAAATGGGACCAAAAAAAAAAAAAGCCTGAATGACAGAAAATATGTTTACTACGTGGCTTACAGAATATTGTAGTCCACTGTTGAGATCTCCTGTTTATGAAAACAAAGCAAAACAAAACATTTCTCAAAAGAGTCCTGCATAATGACAATGTATCTGGTTATCTTAGAGTTCTGATGGAAACAGACAGTGAGATTAATGGTGTTTTCATGCCTATCAACACAACATTTATTCTTCATCTCATGGATCAAAAATTAATTTTTACTTTCAAGAATTTTTATTTAATTAAAATACATTTTGTAAGTCCATAGCTGCACTAGATGTTGATTAGAATGATGGACCTGGACAAAGTGAAAAACTTCTGGAAGTGGTTCACCATTCTAGATGCCATTAAGAATACGTGTGATTTGTCGGAAGATGTCAAAATACCAACATTAGCAGTTCATTTCAGATCTCATGGATAATTCTGAGGGGCTTAAGGCTTTACTGAAAGAAGTAACAGTAAATGTGATAAAAATAGCACAAGAATTAAAATTAGGAATGAAGCCTAAAGATGTGCCTGCAATGCTGCAGTCTCATGATAGCATTCACAGATGAGAAACTGCTTCTTATGGGTTAGCAAGGAGAGTAGTTTCTTGAGATGGAAACTAGGCTTGATGAAGATGCTGTGAAAATTGTTGAAATGTCAGCAATGGTCATGGAATATTAAATCAACTTAGTTGGTAAAATACTGGCAAATTTTGAGACGATTGCCTCTAATTTTGAAAGTTTTACTATGGGTGAAATGCTTTCATACAGCATTGCAGACTACAGAGAATTGTTTATGATAGGAAAAGAGTCAACATTCTATTGTCTTACTTTAAGAAATGGCTACAGTTATCCCAGTCTTCAGCAACCAACACACTGATCAATCAGTAGCCATAATCATCAAGGAAACATCTTTCACCAGCAAAAATATTATTAAATGAAAGCTCTTTTAAAGGTTATAGTTTTCAGCAATAAGGTTTTAATGAAGGTAGGTATGTATTTTACACAGAATGCTACTGCACACTTAATAAACTACCATATAGTATAAATATAATTTTTATATACCTTTTGAAATGAAAAACAATGTGACTTGTTTTAATTGCAATATTTGCTTTATTGTGGTGGGCTGGAAATGAACACACATATCTCCAAGGTGTATCTCAGTTTCTGACAAATTTTGTTTTACAATTGTTTCTTGTTTTGAACAAAGGCCTTGACATAATTAACATGAGGGGGTCTCAAAGGGCACCAATATAATGCATTTAAAAATTTTATTCAATAGATAATTTTCAGTTTATACCAGAAAAATAGTTTTACTATTTGCTCCATAAACTTATTTTAGATCATACCTTGATTTTTAATTTTGCTTTATTATATTTGGTTTTTTCCTAAAGGAAAGTTGATTTCTATACATATTTATTTCTTACACATTGACATATATTTTTTTCTTTCTGTTAAATAAATCATGTTTTCTTTATTCTTTTTTAGAACTTCCCTGGTAACTCAGTTGCTAAAGAATCTGCTTGCAATGCAGGACACCCAGGTTCAATCCCAGGGTCAGGAAGAGTCCTTGGAGATTATAATGGCAGCCTGCTCCAGTAATCTTGCCTGGGGAATTCCATGGACAGAGGATTCTGACAGGCTACAGTTCACGGGGCTGCAAGGAGTCAAACACAACAGAGCAAATTTCACTTTCACTTTTATTCATTTTACTACTGTTTTAGTTTTTTGTTGACTTTGAGATTGAGTCATCTCTTCCATCTTGCATCTCTCTATTTTCAAGTGTCCCTAATTAAGTTGACCTATGAAAAACATCTAAAAGCCAACAAATTTGATTTATGGCTCATTTCCTTGCTAGTTCTGTGACCTTGAGTAAAGGCCACTCAATACTGAACCTATACTTCATTAAATGGGAAAATTCTCACATGTAATTCTGTGGGTAGATTCATTAAATAATGCTTTTAAAACAGTTAATGATGTTTGCCATGCAAGAGATACATAATATTGAACTTGCTTTTGCTTTCTATGCCATAAAAATAGAGCAAACAGGTGATATATCAGGACAGCAAAGATTAGGGATACAGAAACCAAACATCTTGGATTCTAATCTGATCACCGTCAACTGGATGTTTTGTAATTTTGGGTGATTTTTTAACATCTTTTTTATCTAAAAAATTATCAATAAAATGAGAATAATAGTAATCCATATAAAGTGTACTTGAGAATTGAATAAAATAGTACATATATGATGCTCAGGAAAATATCTAGAAGATAATAAGCAGTTGCTCATTAATATAATTATTTGTTAATAGTGTGACCTGGACTTCTTAGGTGGCTGTAGTGGTAAAGAACCCACCTGCCAATGCAGAAACATAAAGAGACATGTGGAGAAGGAAATGGCAACCCACTTTGGTATTCTTGCCTGGAGAATCCCAGGGATGGAGGGGGGGAGCCTAGTGGGCTGCCGTCTATAGGGTCGCACAGAGTCGGACACGACTAAAGCAACTTAGCATGCATGCATGAATGCATGCAAAGAGACATGGATTCAATCCTTGGGTTGGTAAGATTCCCGGAAGGAGGGCATGGCAATCCACTCC
The DNA here is from genome assembly GCF_963930625.1 of Muntiacus reevesi. Classification (NCBI taxonomy): domain Eukaryota; kingdom Metazoa; phylum Chordata; class Mammalia; order Artiodactyla; family Cervidae; genus Muntiacus; species Muntiacus reevesi. The sequence continues at coordinate 5,952,486 of NC_089259.1, read as the reverse complement.
AGTATTCTTGCCTGGAGAAACTCTTGGACAGAGGAGCTGGTGGGCTAAAGTCTCAAAGTCTCTGAAGTTGCTCGGTCGTGTCTGACTCTTTGCGACCCCATGGACAGTAGTCTACCAGGCTCCTCCATCCATGGTATTTTCCAGGCAAGAGTACTGGAGTGGGATGCCTTTTCCTTCTCCAGGGGATCTTCCAAACCCAGGGATCGGACCTGGGTCTCCTGCATTGCAGACAAACACTTTACCATCTGAGCCACCAGGAAAGCCTACAGTCGACAGTGTCTCAAAGAGTCTGACAGAATAGAAGTGACTTAGCATGCACACATGATGCTCAGAAATAATATCTGGAAGATATTAAGCATTCATTTATTAATTTTTTTTAAATTAATAGTATGTGACCTAGACTTTTTTCTGGAGAAGAAAATGGCAACCCTCTCCAGTATTCTTGCCTGGAAAATTCATGGGTAGAGGAGACTAACAAGCTACAGTCCATGGCTTCACAAAGAGTAGAACATGACTGAATAATTAACTCTTTAGCCTTATTTCAGGTTGCACCAGATTTGTAGCCATGGAATTTCATTAAATTTCTTAATGAATTTGGGTTTTTAAATTGGAATATGAGATAACATTTGTAAGGAGGCCATATTCAATATCATTATCTTAGAGATTACAATAAATTGTAAACGCTGTATTTCTTTGCATATTATATTCAACACTGAGGGCATAGTAAAATTTCACAATTAACAATTCGATTATTCACTATTTTTTTTTCATTTATTTTTTTTAGTTGGAGGCTAACTACTTTAAAATATTGTAGTGGTTTTTGCTATACAATGACATGAATCAGCCATGGATTTACATGTGTTCCCCATCCTGAACCCCCCTCTCACCTCCCTCCCCATCCCAGCCCTCTGGGTCATCCCAGTTCACCAGTCCTGAGCACTTGTCTCATGCAGCCAACCTGGGCTGGTGATCTATTTCACCCTTGATAGTATTCTTGTTTCAATGCTGTTTTCTCAGAACATCCCACCCTCACATTCTCCCACAGAGTCCAAAAGTCTGTTCTGTATATCTGTGTCTCTTTTTCTGTTTTGCATATAGGGTTATCATTACCATCTTTTTAAATTCCATATATATGCGTTAGTATACTGTATTGGTCTTTACCTTTCTGGCTTACTTCACACTGTATAATGGGCTCCAGTTTCATCCATCTCATTAGAACTAATTCAAATGAATTATTTTTAATGGCTGAGTAATACTCCATTGTGTATATGTACCATGGCTTCCTTATCCATTCATCTGCTGATGGACATGTAGGTTGCTTCCATGTCCTGGCAATTATAAACAGGAAGAAATAGAAGATCTTAACAGACCCATCACAAGCACGGAAATCAAAACTGTAATAAGAAATCTTCCAGCAAACAAAAGCCCAGGACCAGATGGCTTCACAGTTGAATTCTACCAAAAATTTAGAGAAGAGCTAACACCTATCTTACTCAAACTCTTCCAGAAAATTGCAGAAGAAGGCAAACTTCCAAACTCATTCTATGAGGCCACCATCACCCTAATACCAAAACCAGACAAAGATGTCACATAAAAGAAAACTACAGGCCAATATCACTGATGAACACAGATGCAACAATCCTTAACAAAATTCTAGCTAACAGAATCCAACAACATATTAAAAAGGTCATACATCATGATCAAGTGGGCTTTACTCCAGGAATGCAAGGATTCTTTAATATCTGCAAAGCAATCAATGTAATAAACCACATTAACAAGTTGAAAGGTAAAAACCATATGATTATCTCAATAGATGCAGAAAAAGCCTTTGACAAAAATCTACATCCTTTTATGATAAAAACTTTCCAGAAAGCAGGAATAGAAGGAACATACCTCAACATAGTAAAAGCTATATATGACAAACTCACAGCAAACATTAATCTCAGTGATGAAAAACAGAAAGTATTTCCCTTAAAGTCAGGAACAAGACAAGGGTGCCCACTCTCACCACTACTATTCAACAAAGTTTTGGAAGTGTTGGCCACAGCAATCAGAGCAGAGAAATAAATAAAAAGAATCCAGATAGGAAAAGAGAAGGAAGACTCTCACTGTCTGCAGATGACATGATCCTCTACATAGAAAATCCTAAAGATTCTACCAGAAAATTACTAGAGTTAATCAAAGAATACAGTAATACTACAAGATATAAAATTAACACACAGAAATCCCTTGCATTCCTTTACACTAACAATGAGAAAACAAAAAGAGAAATTAAGGAAACAATGCCATTTACCACCGCAGCAAAATGAATAAAATACTTAGGAGTATATCTACCTAAAGAAACAAAAGACCTATACATAGAAATCTATGAAACACTGATGAAAGAAATCAAAGAGGACACAAACAGATGGAGAAATATACCATGTTCATGGATTGGAAGAATCAATATTGTCAAAATGTCTATACTACCCAAAGCAATCTATAGATTCAATGTAATCCCTAAGCTACCAACGGTATTTTTCACAGAACTAGAACAAAATATTTCACAATTTGTATGGAAATACAAAAAACCTCGAATAGCCAAAATAATCTTGAGAAGGAAGAACGGAACTGGAGGAATCAACCTGCCTGACTTCAGACTATAGAATAAAGCCACAGTCATCAAGACAGTATGGTACTGGCACAAAGACAGAAATATAGATCAATGAAACAGAATAGAAAGCCCAGAGATAAATCCACATACCTATGGACACCTTATCTTTGACAAAGGAGGCAAGGATGTATAATGGAAAAAAGACAACCTCTTTAACAAGTGGTGCTGGGAAAACTGGTCAACCACTTGTAAAAGAATGAAACTAGAACACTTTCTAACACCATACACAAAAATAAACTCAAAATGGATTAAAGATCTAAATGTAAGACCAGAAACTATAAAACTCCTAGAGGAGAACATAGGCAAAACACTCTCCAACATAAATCACAGCAGGATGCTCTATGACCCACCTCCCAGAATACTAGAAATAAAAGCAAAAGTAAACAAATGGGGCCTAATGAAACTTAAAAGCTTTTGCACAACAAGGGAAACTATAAGTAAGGTGAAAAGACAGCCCTCAGATAGGGAGAAAATAATAGCAAATGAGGAAACAGATGAAGGATTAATCTCAAAAATACACAAGCAACTCCTGAAACTCAATTCCAGAAAAATAAATGACCCAATCAAAAAATGGGCCAAATAACTCAATAGACATTTCTCCAAATAATACATACAGTGGGCTAACAAACACATGAAAAGATGCTCAACATCACTCATTATCAGAGAAATGCAAATCATATCCACAATGAGGTACCATTAAACGCCAGTCAGGATGGCTGCTATCCAAAAGTCTACAAGCAATAAATGCTGGAGAGGGTGTGGAGTAAAGGGAACCCTCTTACCCTGTTGGTGGGAATGTAAACTAGCACAGCCACTATGGAGAACATTGTGGAGATTCCTTAAAAAACTGGAAATAGAACTGCCATATGACCCAGGAATCCCACTCCTGGGCATACACACCAAGGAAACCAGATCTGAAAGAGACACATGCACCCGAATGTTCATCACAGCACTATTTATATTCACTATTTAATTTGCTGTGTCAGGAATTCCCAAGCCACTGAGACTCAGTGATCTGTTAGGAGGATTCAGAAGACTGAGAAAAGGTGTTCTACTCAGTTATGGTTTATTACAGTGAAAGGACACAGATTAAAGTCAACCAAGGGAAATGGTGCTTGGAGTCAAACCCAATATAAATCATCTAGGTGTCCACATACAGTGAGTCACACAGAGATGCACATAATTCTGCCAGCAGCAATGCATAACAATACATTCTATGTTGTCAACCAAGGAAGCTCACTTAAGCCTTAATGTCCAGTGCTTAATAGGGGTCAATCATGCAGTGGCCGTGTGACTGATCTCAGCTACTCAGACTTCAGCACCTCCCCCATAGAGCAAAACCAAACATGTGCTATAAGTCACACCACAGCATAAACTTATCAGGTCAAACTGGTACAGTTTCAAGGCACACGAGACCCAAGTCTGCATGTATACACAAGAAAGTAATTTGTCCCAAATTCAGTGTGGCCCAAGGCTTCAGCAATATAGAACACTCTTAGAGAAAATATTTCTAGGCTTTAATAATTATCTCCCAGTAGCTAGATAAGGGCCATTTCATTAGATAGGACTTTCTCAGAAATATGCAGGATTTGACCAATCCGGGTCATCTGAGTTAATTATTAATTGATAATTGCTCTTCTTTATGAATATTTATTTTGATTGTGTTCATCATTTAGCTATTCCTTTTCAAAATTTTCTCAATACTAATATTTCCAATAAACTTGTTCTATATTAAATCTATAAATCATGAATTATTCCATAGCTTATTATACCTACACACTTCCCATCAATTAAAGTATTGATGATTTTGTATATATTTTATTTTCTGATTTCTATGTGTATATTCAATATATGCTTCTTTTCAGAGTTTCTATTATCCTTTTATTCTGATCAGCAATTGTGCATGGTAACTATTCTTATTTGCTAGTTATTTGACCAAATTTTTTTTTAATTTACTTCATATAAATGTAAGTTTATAAACTTTATATTTTTTGCCTTTTTAGTTTTATTGAGGTATTATTGAAATATAAAATATTTTTATATTATTAAATTTATATATTTATTATATATATTAAATTTATATATTATTAAATATACATTGTAGTGATTTAATGTATGTATACATTGTGCAGATATTTCCCTATACAGCTAATTAGTACATGCGTCAACTCACATATTTGTGTGTATGTGAGAGAGAGAGAACACTTAAGCTCTACTCTATTAGAAAGTTTCAGTTAAACAATATAATATTACCAACTATAGTCATGTTTCACTTTAGATACTTAGATCCTTAAACCTTGTTTTGTTTTGGTTTTTTAAGCTGACTGTTTGAAATGAGTAGTGTTTTATCAATGTCTCCATATTGCCTGTATCATCCAGGCCCCAGCAACCATATTTCTATTCTCTGTTCTTGTGAGTGTGAATGTGTACTGTATTTTTTTAAGTTTCCTTGTCTAAAAGATATCATGTAGTATTTGTATTTCTATGTCCAGCTTATTTTACTTAACATAAGCCTTCAAGCTTCATCAATATTTTCACAAATGGCAGGTTTTCCTTATCTCTCATTGGTAAATAATATTCCATTGTATACCACATCTTCTTTATCCATTCAATCATTTGACAGAACATTAGGTTGTTTTCAGTTCTTGACTATTGTGGAAAAGTGCTGCAATAAAAAAGCGAATGCATATATCTCTTGATACACTATTTTCTCACTGTTGGAAGTAGGATTGGTAGACAGTATGGTTGGTCTGTTTTCAACTTTTTTGAGGAAATTCTATACACATTTCTACCAACAGTGGAAGAGGGTTAGCTTTTCTTGGTATCCTTGCCAGCACTCTTCTTTTTGATGACAGACATTCTAATGACTGTGGCATTATATCTCATGGTGGTTTTTATTTCATTTCCCTCATGCCTAGTTATGGTGAACATCTTTCCAGGTACCTGTTGGTCATTAGTATATCTTCTTTGGAAGCACCTATTAATTTCACCTGCACATTTTTCAATTGGATTGTTTATTATTTTGCTATTGAGTTGCATAATTAAAAATATATTTTAGATATTAACCCTTTTTTAAACATGGATTGGCAAACATTTTCTCCCATTTCACAGGTTGCCTTTTTATCTTGCTGATGGTTTCCTTTACTGGGGAGAAACTTTGCTTGATATTATTTACTTATTTATTCTTGCTTTTGTCACCTTTCCTTTTTAAGTAATATCCAAAAATACATTGCAAAGCCTGATGCCTCCCTGATGTTTTCTTTAAGGAGTTTATGGTTTCAAATCCTTCAAATCTTTAATCCATTTTTTAATGGATTATTGTGTACAGAGCAAGATAGGTGTATAGCTACATTCTTTGGGATGTGTCTGTCCAGTTTTCCCAACATCATTTACTGAAGAGACAATTATTTCCTCATTGTATATTCATATTGCCCTTGTCATAAATAAATTGACCAGATATATGTAGACCTATTCAGTTTATTTTTCTCAACTAATGTTGGACAATATATATCCCTTCTTTGCTAAATTCTCCTATGTAACATAAAAGCAGTATATAAAAATTGATTCAATTTATGTGTTTTTTTGTGACAACATGCTGTACAATATTTAATACTTTTGTTTATTTGCACATGAATATTATATTTTTTGCCACAAAAATGCACACTAATTTCAACTCAAGCAAGCAAGCAAACCAACAAAACAAAACAACTAAATAAATTTGGAAAATGTTAAGATATGACTAGTTTTCATACTGTGTTCTATCATTTCACAATTTTTTCAAAATCAGAAGTGCTGCTGTTGTGTTTGCTGTCATTTTCATGTTCTGTCATATACCCCACTGAAGTGCACCCAGGGGAAAAACAGCAGTGCTTCTCAGTATGCATCAAACTGAGAGGAGATTGCAACTAGGGGACTCATAAGTCTCAATTTCATTTATTATTATTGAATATTACTTGTGCTAAAGGAAAAATATTAGAAGACATACTGTAACAAATTGCTACCTGAAACTATAGAAAGAAGATATTAAGGAATTACTGCTATTGTTATCCAAACATGTTTTGCTTTTATTTATAATAAAAAAACAAATCCTGTGAATAGGATTACTAAGATGTTAACTAGCAATTCAAATCCATTTGTGTGTTGTCAAGGTATATGATGAAAATCAAAATGAAAACTTAGTATATATTTGTGCCAAAATAGTAAGATTGTAGAGCTGTAGATATTGTAAATTTATAGTTAGACATGGCAAATAAAATATATAGGTTTGCCAATACTTACTTCAGAACAAGGAATAAGATGTACTAAAAAAAGTAAATTAAAAAGTGCTGTCAACAATTAAGTATAGTAGAGGGCACCACAGATGAGAGAAAGCAAAAAAAAAAAAAAGTGGAAATCTTAAAAGATAACTGGAAACTTGTTCATTGTTTTAGCAGCACAGGTACAAGTTATAGTAAAAAAAAAACAAAGTTGCTATAGACTTCCACTCTTATTGTAAGATCCACACATTGTGCTCCTTGATATTTGCCTGGAGGAGCTGAGAATGCATGCCCAAAAAAAACCTGCAGGTCATTGCATATAGCAGCTTTGTTGGTAATTGATAAAACTTAGAAGAAACCAAGAAACCATTCTTCAATAGATGAATGAATAAATTATGATATAGCCAGACATCGAAATATCATTCAGCATAAGCAAATCAGCTATCAAGTAATGAAGTGCATAAAGGAAACTTATAGAAAAAGAATAGAGGATCTGAATAGATATTTTTCCTAGTAGACACAGATCTCCATCAGACACATAAAAAGATGTTCAATGTCACTAAACAGCAGGGAAATGCAAATCAAGACCACAATAAAGCATCACTTCACACCTGTCAGAATGGATATTATCAAAAAAAGACTAGTATTGGTGAGAATGTAGAGAAAGAGGAATTCTTGTTCATTGTTTATGGGATTGGTATAGCCACTGTGGAAAACAGGATGGAGGTTCCTCAAAAAATTGAAAATGAAACTACCACATATGTGTGATAAGTCACATCAGTCACATCTGACCCTTTGCAACCCTATGGATTTTAGCCAGCCAGGGTCCTCTGTCCATGGGGATTCTCCAGGCATGAATACTGGAGTGGGTTTCCATACTCTTCTCCAGGGGATCTTTCCCAACCAGGGATCAAACTAGGGTCTCTTACATCTATTGCATTGGCAGGCAGATTTACCGTTATCATCACCTGGGAAGCAGAACTGCTATATGATCCAGCAATTCCACTCTTGGGTATTTATCTGAAGAAAATGAAAAGTGTTAAAAAGATATATATGCTCCTCTGTTTATTGCAACAGTATTCACAATAGCCAAGATATGGAAGCAAACTAAGTGCCCATGAGTAGATGAAAAGATAAAGAAAAATGTGGTACATATATACAATGGAATATTATTCAGCTATAAAAAATGAAATCTTGTCACTTGTAACAACATACATGAACTTGGAGGGCATTAGGTTAAGTGAAATCAGTCAGAGAAGGACATACTATATGATTCCACTTACGCATAGATTCTAAAAACAAAATAAACGGTCAAATTTAATAAAATAGAAACAATCATAGACACAAAAAACAGTTGGCTATCATAAGGGCAAAGGTTTCACTGTGTGTCCTTAGTCAGTTGGGTCCAACTCTTTGTGACCATTTGGACTGTCACCCACCAGGCTCATCTGTCCATGGAATTTTCCAGGCAAGAATACTGGAGTGGGTTACCATTTCCCATTCTAGGGTATCTTCCCAACTCAGGGATCAAACCTGCATCTCCCGCCTCTCCTGCTTTGCAAGTGAATTCTTTACTAATGAGCCATCAGGGAAGCCCAAAGGATATGGAACATGAGTGAAATAAGTGAGGGAAATTAACAGGTACAAACTTTCAGTTAGCAGATAAATGAGTCTGGAGTGAAATGTACAGTACAGTCAATGATTATGTAATATCTTTGTATGGTGATAAGTGGTAACTAGACTTTCATGGTGTGTTGGTCCTTTAATGGACTGTAACCTGATGGTCTGGAGTTGATGATAAGTAAGAGAGAGAAAGAGGCTGATAGCGCTTGTTGGTCCTTTAATGGACCGGAACCTGGTGGCCCGGAGAGTAAGAGAGAGAAAGAGGCTGCTATCCCCTGGTTTACGCGGAAAGCCAATAGAGCCCTGTTCTTAGGGCTCGCGCTGCTGCACAGAGGCACCAGGCGCCCTCTCCAGTGGGTGAAGGCACAGTGCGCCTTCTCGACAGGGGCTTAGAAGCCCGGGCAAGAAAGTGAGCTCAGTGGGCCTCTGCGCTCCAAGGAATTAGCTTGAAAGAGAGAGAGAGAGAGAGAAAGACAGAAAGAAGGAACAGAAAGAAAGACACGGGGACCAAAACTCTGATGGAGCAAAGGTGTTTTAATCAACATGGCGTGTGCATATATACTGTCTTACAAGGTGGTTATTCTCAGCAAAGACAAAGATTAAAATTCCAGACTTACAAAACGTAAGATGATCCCTATCAAAGAGAGAGTTGCAAATGATCACCTTTTACCATTTGGCTCATAATAAGGAAGAGGGTACTTATCACTGTAATGAGAAATGCCTGAATTCCTCAGCCCCGGGAAAGGTGTGCCTCTCCTCTTAATTCCTTGAATATTCAGGAATCAATAAGGGCCAGAGGGTTCCTGACAGATCCAAAACAGCACACAGGAAGTCTTTTGTTAAATGCTCCTGACAATGGTGATGATTTTTAATGTATAGAAATATAGAATCAGCTTTCTATGTACAAAAGTTAGCATAATATTGTAGACCAGTTATACTTAAAACAAAACAAAACAAAAAACCTAACAATCTTAAAGAAAAAAAGATCAGTTTTGTGGTTAACCAGTAGCTGGGGGCAGGGGTGGTGGGAGGAGGGGAAATTGGAAAAAAGAGAACAAAAGAACAACAACAAAAAACTTAGTTATAAGATACATTAGTATTAGGAATAAATATGTCATATGATTAGCATAATTAACACTATAGTATGTTATATCTGAGAGTAAATCATATGAATTCTCATCACAAGAATATAAATTATCCTTTGCAATTATTTTGTACCTTGATAAGATGATTGCTGTTGTTCAGTCACTCAGTCATGTCTGACTCCTTATGACCCTATGGACTAGGGCACACCAGGCTTCCCTGTCCTTCACCATCTCACGAGCTTGCTCAAACACATGTCCATTGGATCACTGATGCCATCCAACAACCTCGTCCTCTGTCATCTCTTTCTCCTGTCCTCAATCTTTCCCAGCATCAGGGTCTTTACAAATGAGTCAGCTCTTTGCATGAGGTGGCTAAAGTATTGGAGTTTCAGCTTCAACATCAGTCCTTCCAATGAATGCACAGGACTGATCTCTTTTAGGATGGACTGGTTGGATCTCCTTGCTGTCCAAGGGACTCTCAATAGTCTTCTCCAACACCACAGTTCAAAGCATCAATTCTTTATTCACTTTTCTTTATGGTCCAACTCTCACATTCATACATGCTTACTGGAAAAACCATAGCCTTGACTAGATGGATCTTTGTTGGCAAAGTAATGTCTCTGCTTTTTAATATGCTGTCTAGGTTGGTAATGAGTTTTCTTCTAAGGGAACAAGTGTCTTTTAATTTCATGGCTGCAGTCACCATCTGCAGTGATTTTGGAACCCCCCAAAATAAAGTCTGTCACTGTTTCCCCATCTATCTGCCATGAAGTAATGGGACCAGATGCCATAATCTTACTTTTTAATGTTGAGTTTTAAGTCAGCTTTTTCACTCTCTTCTTCCACTTTCATCAAGAGGCTCTTTAGTTTCTCTTCACTTTCTATCATAAGAGTGGTGGCATCTGCATATTTGAGGTTATTGATATTTCTCCCAGCAATCTTGATTCCAACTTGTGCTTCATTCAGTCCAGCATTTTGCATGATGTCCTCTGCATATAAGTTAAATAAGCAGGGTGACAATACACAGACTTGATATACTCCTTTCCCAATTTTGAACCAGTCTGCTGTTCCATGTTCAATTCTAACGCTTCCTGACCCTCACACAGACTTCTCAAGAGGCAGGTCAGGAGGCCTGCTATTCTCATCTCTTTCAGAATTTTCCAGTTTGTTGTGATTCACACTGTCAAAGGTTTAAGCATAGTCAATGCAGCAGAAGTAGATGTTTTTCTGGGATTCTCTTACTTTTTCTATGATCCAATGGAAGTTGCAATTCGATCTCTTGTTCCTGTGCCTTTTTTCCTAAATCTAGCCTGAACATCTGAAAGTTATTGGTTTGCATACTGTTAAAGTCTGGCTTGGAGAATTTTGAGCATTACTTTGCTAACAGGTGAAAGTTTAATTGGTGGTAATCTGCACATTCTTAGGCATTGTCCTTCTTTGAGATTTGAATGAAAACTGATCTTTTCCAGTCCTGTGGCCACTGCTGCATTTTCCAAATTTGCTGGCATATTGAGTACAGCAGTTTCACAGCATTGTCTTTTAGGATTTGAAATAGTTCAGCTAGAATTCCATCACCTCCACTAGCTTTGTTTTGTACTGATGCCTCCTAAAGCCTACTTACTTCACACTCCAGGATGTCTGGCTCTAGGTACGTGATCACAGCATCATGGTTATCTGGGTCTTAAGATCTTTTTTTGTATAGTTTTTTCTGTATATTCTTGCGACTTCTTAATATCTTCTGCTTCTGTTCGGTCCATGCTATTTCTGTCTCTTATTGAGTCCATCTTTGCATGAAATATTCCCTTCGTATCTCTAATTTTCTTGAAGAGATCTCTAGTCTTCCCCATTCTACTGTTTTCCTCTGTTTCTTTGCACTGATCACTGAGGAAGGCTTTCCCATCTCTCCTTGCTATTCTTTGGAACTCTGCATTCAGATGGGAATATCTTTCATTTTCTCCTTTGCTTTTCACTTTTCTTCTTTTCTCAGATATTTGTAAGGCCTCCTCAGACAGCCATTTTTCCTTTTTGCATTTATTTTTACTGGGAATGTTTTATAAGATGATGAATGCCCACTAAACTTATTGTGATAATTGTTTCATGATATTTGTAAGTCAAATAACTTTACTGTATACTTTAAAGTCATAAAGTGCTATGTGACAATTATATCTCAGTAATACTTGAAGGAGAAATTCTTTGATTTTTTTGAAGTAAGTCAATCCTTGATACAAGGGTTAAAGATTAATAGAATAATTCTGAATAAAAGCACAAATAAGAAAAAAAAAAGGCATGGAGGAAACTTAAATGCATGTTCCTAAGTGAAAAAAGTTAATTAGAAAAGATTACATATTATAATGATTCCAGCTACATGAAATCCAGAAAAAAAAATGGATACAGTAAAAATATCAGGCATTGCCTAAGTCATGGAGTTGGACTGGATCAAGAGGCAAAGGATAAATGATTTTTATGGCAGTAAACATTCTCTGTATGATACCATAATGATGGATACATGTCCAAACTCATAGGATATACAACAAGTATAAACAATAATGTAAACTATTGACTTCAGGTGATTCTAATGTGTCAGTATAGTTTATTACATTGTAAAAATGTACAACTATAGTGGGGTAAATTGATAAAGGAAGAAGCTCTTAATGTGTAGCAACAGGAGGCACACACAAGTTCTTTGACCTCCCTCTCAATCTTTCTGTGAGCTTTATACTGCTTCAAAATAAAATATAGTTAACAAGATAACTGTATTGACAAATTTACTATATGTGAATTTTTCTTTGTGTAGTATAATTTTGAAGACAAGGATCAGCATGTATTTTGGTTTTGTTTTCTGTAATGGGCAAAGAGTGAATAGCCTTTGCAAGACAAGAAGCAATACAGACTTTATGTAAATAGTCTATAACAATGGAGGGGAAAAAAAAGAACCAGAAATAATGTTATTGGAGAAAAAGTAAAATATAATAATAATTATTATATATTACTGTAATAAAAGTCAAATTTCGTGTCACTGGGCTATAAAGTTGTTCTTTGCTTCTGTGAAACTCACTGACCTTTGCTCCTGAGAACTCACCAGACAAGTTTTCTGAACTCCTCTTTTGGAATGTAAACACTGCCCTCATATTGGGGAAGTCACTTGTCATGTGGAAAAGCATGATAGCAGATTAGGTTCTTTGGTAGATTTCCAAGTTTAACCTCTTTAGAAACTTCAGTGTACCCAAATATGAAATAAGTTCTCTGTCTACTTCAGAGGTTTATTGTAAAGATTAAATTGGATTTGTACTTTTTTATTGAGTTGCAAGTGTTCTTTGCGTATTCTGGATAGTAGGTCTTTATGTAATATACAATTTGAAAATATATCAATCATCCTGAATCTGCCAATAATCATTCAAGGTGTAAACCACAGTATGGCTGTGGCCTGGAATGACTGTCTAAGCGATATATATGTAGAACATAGAACATTGTGTCCACAAGTGAAATATGTACTTGAATAACCTAAAATACAGGCTCTCCTGGTAGTTCAGCTGGTAAAGAATTCACCTGCATCGCAGCAGATCCCAGTTCGATTCCCGGGTTGGGAAGATCCCCTGGAGAAGGGATAGGTTGCCCCCTCCAGTATTCACGGGCTTCTCTGGTGGCTCAGACAGTAAAGAATCCGTCTGCAGTGTGGGAGACCTGGGTTCGACCTCTGGGTTGGAAAGATCCCCTGGAGGAGGGCATGACCACTCACTCCAGTATTCTCACCTGGAAAACCCCATGGACAGAGGAACCTGGTGGCTACAGTCCATGGAGTCCCAAAGAGTTGGACATGACTGAGCAACTCTGCACACACACCTAATCTAAAATACAGCTAAAATAAAATTTCACATTATGGATGGAAAATATTTTATGCTTGTATGTCTAACATGGGAAAAGTGAAAAGTGAAAGTGTGAAAGTGAAGTCGCTCAGTCGTATCTGACTCTCTGCGACCCCAAGGACTGTAGCCTACCAGGTTCCTCGGTCCATGGGGTTTTCCAGGCAAGAGTACTGGAGTGGGTTGCCATTTCCTTCTCCAGGGGATCTTCCCGACCCAGGGATCGAAGCCAGGTCTCCCGCATTGTAGGCAGACGCTTTACCGTGGAAAAGTAGAAGGAAATAACACAGTGGCTAGCATATAGCAGTACATCAGCGCATGCTTTCCTTTTGGTTACTTCTTATCTCATTCTATTGCTAATGAAGATATCATGCTGTTACTACATAATTGGAGACTGATTGGAAATCTCAGAAGTATTCTAGAAGTTTTGATTGCATTAATTGCATTCCTATGATAGGTAGGCTTGCTTATTTTTCATTCATGAATTTTCCATTAAACCAGGATGTGTGTGTGTGTGTGTGTGTGTGTGTGTGTGCGCGTGTGCATCTGTGTCTGTGTTTCAATGTGTCTTTTGAAGAATTTTGATTTTATACTGAACATGATCCTCATAATTTGAGAAATGAAACCTACTCAGGCTCATGGGGCATATTGTTCCATTTGTTGTTTCTCAATCACCAGGTCGTGTCCAATTCTTTGCTACTCCATGGACTGCAGCATGCCAGGCTTGCCTGCTCACCACCCCCCAGAGTTTGCCCAAGTTCATGTCCATTGAGTCAGTGATGCCATCCAAACATCTCATCCTCTATCATTCCCTTCTCCTCCTGCCCTTAATCTTTCCCAGCATTAGAGTCTTTTCCAATGATTCGGCTGTTTTCATCAGGTGGCCAAAATACTGGAGCTTCAGCTTCAGCATCAGTCCTTCCAATGAGTACTCAGGGCTGATTTCCTTTAAGATTGACTGGTTTGATCTTTCTGTTCAAAAGATTCTCAAGAGTCCCTTGTTCCATACATATATATAGTTAATATTTAGTCATTCAGTCATTCAGTCATGTTTGACTCTAACCCCGTAGACTGCAGCACACCAAGCTTCCTTATATGTGAAGTGTAAGTTGCTCAGTCGTACCTGACTCTTTGTGACCTAATGGACTAATGTGACCTAATATAGTCCATGGAATTCCCCAGGCCAGAAAACTGAAGTAGGTAGCCTTTCCCTTCCCCAGGGGACCTTCCTAACCCAGGGTTTGAACCCAGGTCTCCTGCATGGCAGGTGGATTCTTCACCAACTATCAGGAAAGCCCTTCCCCACCTCATATATATACATGCATATATAGAGACTCTTAATTTTAGTTAGAGAACTTGAGTCTGAAGCTAGAAATTGGGTGGGAGGGCATGACTAAAGGTATTCATTCACATTCATTTTTCATTTTATTTTCTTAACCTGTATGTTTCTTTTAAGAACTCATCTTCCATAGTAACTTTCTTCAGAAGTGGAAAAAGGGAAGAGAAGATGACCAATAACTTTTTTTTGTGTGTGCTACTTCAAGCCTTGTTTTAGAAAACTATTTGAAAAGGTGACAGATATTCATCCTATCTGTAAAAAGTAGATCATTTCTATTTTTGTTCCCCACATTAAGGTAGAGTCTTAGATTCCTCGAGATCCAAATACTCTAAATTCCCACTGCCAGAAGCAGTGAAGTTCAGTGATTCTAATCATATACCTTTATACAAAAGGGCTTCCCTAATAGCTCAACTAGTAAACAATCTGCCTGCAATGCAAGACACCCGGTTCAGTTCCTGGGTCAGGAATATCCCCTGGAGAAGGGATAGACTACCCACTCCAACATTCTTGGACTTCCTTGGTGGCTCAGATGGTAAAGAATGGGAGACTGTGTTTGATCCATGGATTGGGAAGATCGCCTGAAGGAGGGTAGACAACACACTCCAGTGTTCTTGCCTGAAGAATTCTATGGACAAAGGAGCCTGGCAGGCCACAGTCCATGGGGTTGCAAAGAGTCAGATGCAACTTTCACTTATGCAAAAAATGTAAAAAAGTATCCCTCAAAAGAAAGTGTGGAAAGGACTAAAGAGTG
The DNA here is from genome assembly GCF_963930625.1 of Muntiacus reevesi. Lineage (NCBI taxonomy): Eukaryota > Metazoa > Chordata > Mammalia > Artiodactyla > Cervidae > Muntiacus > Muntiacus reevesi. The sequence continues at coordinate 5,936,919 of NC_089259.1, read as the reverse complement.
AACTTTGAAAGCTTTCTGTCAGTGCATTTTTACATCTATCCCTCATAAACTCTACCTTTATTTGTTGTTTGAGAGGTAGCCAGTAATGAGAAGTTAAAGTATATAAACTTAGAAAATGTCTTTGAAGTAATGCTTTGAGTAGGATAAAATAAAAAATCTGTTTTCTAACTACCTTGAAATCTATCTAATTCAAAGTACTCTTCACATAGGCAATCATTCCTACGCTTTTAACAATTTCTCATGGTAACTGGTATTTAACTCCAGATTTGAAAATGACATTTTTTTTCATTGTATATAGAAATATCCATTTTTATATAAGTAATACAGAAGGTATGCTTGAAACTCCTTTTCTGCCAAATCTTGCCTGTTTATTTATAACAACTTTTTTGTTATACAAATTTTCATAATTTCCATCTTTATGACTATATAGTTATTTCTTCACAATGGACTACATGAACCATCTTCTGATGTATTTTCATTTTTTTCCTGGATAAGAATTTTTAATTGTTAAATGAAGAGAGCCTCCATAAGGGAAATCTGAATACCTGTGTTAAACATGTAAACTATTGAAGTCATAACACCAAATAGGTCAGTCTAACTAGGCTGATAATCTGTTTGATGTGATTTATTTGTTACCTTTTTGACTGATTTTTTTTTATATTGAGGTATGGTTGTTTTTCTAGGACTTCCCTAGTGGCTCAGATGGTAAAGCATCTGTCTACAACGCGGGAGACCCGGGTTTGGTCCCTGGGTCAGGAAGATCCCCTGGAGAAGGAAATGGCAACCCACTCCAGTACTCTTGCCTGGAAAACCCCATGGACCGAGGAGCCTGGTAGGCTAGAGTCCATGGGGTCTGAAAGAGTTGGACATGACTGAGTGATTGAACTGATGGTTGTTTTATAATGTTGATACAGTTTCAGGTGTACAACAAAGTAATTCAGTTACACATATACATATATCTATTCTTTTTCATATTTTTCCATGTAGGTTATTACAGAACTTTCAGTGAAGTTCCCTGTGGTATACAGTAGGTCCTTGATGATTATCTATTTTATATAACCCTAACCCTGAATATTCTTCAGGGGGGCTGATGCTGCAGTTGGAGCTCCAGTACTTCAGCCATCTGATGTGAACAGCGAGTTCACTGGAAAAGACCCTGATGCTGGGAAAGACTGAAAGCAAAAGGAGAAGTGGGCAGCAAAGGATGAGATGGCTAGAGAGCATCACAGGCTCAATGGACATGACTTTGAGCAACCTCTGGGAGATAGTGGAGGACAGAGGAGCCTGGCGAGCTGCAGTTCATGGAGTCACAAATAGTCGGACACGACTTAACAACCGAAAAACAGCAAGAAAGGTGTGAGTGTGTCAATCCCAAAATCTGAATTTATTCCTCTCCCTCACATTTCCTGTCTGGTAAGCATAAAATGGTTTTCAAAGTCCATGAACCTGTTTATGTTTTGTAATTAGTTCATTTACATCTTTTTTTTTTTTTTTTTTTTTAAGATCACATATGATGAATTAATGTTTTCTTTTACAACGTATTCGAATTTTTTTCTTTTTCTAAGATACATAAAATTTTCATTGTTTAACTTTATTACTTATTTCTGAATGACCGACACACTTTCTGTTCAGAGGTTGCAGGCCCCAATAATGATTCTAAGGTTTGCTTTTCAATCCAAGCTGAACCTGAGTGCCTCCAGAGTGCTGCATAGCATATGGTTGAGGATTACTTTTCGGGGTCCTCTTGGAGCTTCTGTCGTTTCCTTTGTTGTCGGAACCCCAGGCCCTGGACCCTACCATTTTCTCTTTCTTGCATTCATTTCAGTTCAATTTAGTTCAGTCGCTCAGTCATGTCTTTGCGACCCCATGAATCATAGCACGCCAGGACTCCCTGTCCATCACCAACTCCCGGAGTCTACCCAAACGCATGCCCATTGAGTCGGTGAAGCCATCCAGCCGTCTCATCCTCTGTCGTCCCCTTCTCCTCCTGCCCACATTCCCTCCCAGCATCAGGGTCTTTTCCAATGAGTCAACTCTTCACATGAGGTGGCCAAAGTATTGGAGTTTAAGCTTCAGCATCAGTCCTTCCAATGAACACCCAAGACTGATCTCCTTAGGATGGACTGGTTGGACCTCCTTGCAGTCCAAGGGACTCCCAAGAGTCTTCTCCAACACCATAGCTCAAAAGCATCAATTCTTCGGTGCTCAGCTTTCTTCACAGTCCAACTCTCACATCCATACATGACCAGTGGAAAAACCATAGCCTTGACCAGACGGAACTTTGTTGGCAAAGTAATGTCTTGTTTTTTAATATGCTATCTAGGTTGGTCATAACTTTCCTTCCAAGCAGTAAGCATCTTTTAATTTCATGGCTGCAATCACCATCTGCAGTGATTTTGGAGCCCCCCAAAATAAAGTCTGATACTGTTTCCACTGTCTCTCCATCTATTTTCCATGAGGTGATGGGACCAGATGCTATGATCTTAGTTTTCTGAATGTTGAGCTTTGAGCCAACTTTTTCACTCTCCTCTTTCCCTTTCATCAAGAGGCTTTTTAGTTCCTCTTCACTTTCTGCCATAAGGGTGGTATCATCTGCATATCTGAGGTTATTGATATTTCTCCCACCAATCTTGATTCCAGCTTGTACTTCTTCTAGCCCAGTGTTTCTCATGATGTACTCTACATATAAGTTAAATAATCAGGGTGACAATATACAGCCTTGACATACTCCTTTTCCTATTTGGAACCAGTCTGTTATTCCATCTCCAGTTCTAACTGTTGCTTCCTGATCTGCAAAGAGGTTTCCCAAGAGTCAGGTCAGGTGGTCTGGTATTCCCATCTCTTTCAGAATTTTCCACAGTTTATTGCGATCCATACAGTCAAAGGCTTTGGCATTGTCAATAAAGCAGTAATAGATATTTTTCTGGAACTCTCTTGCTTTTTTGATGATCCATTGTGGATGTTGGCAATTTGATCTCTGGTTCCTCTGGCTTTTCTAAAACCAGCTTGAACATCTCAAAGTTCATGGTTCATGCATTGTTGAAGTCTGTCTTGGAGAATTTTGAGCATTACTTTACTAGCATGTGAGATGAATGCAATTGTGCGGTAGTTTGAGCATTCTTTGGGATTGCCTTTCTTTGGGATTGGGATGAAAACTGACCTTTTCCAGTCTTGTGGCCACTGCTGAGTTTTCCAAATTTGCTGGCATATTGAGTGCAGCACTTTCACAGGATCATCTTCATAATGTGAAATAGCTCAACTGGAATTCCATCACATCCATTAGCTTTGTTCATAGTGATGCTTTCTATGGCCCACCTGACTTCACATTCCAGTATGTCTGGCTCTAGATGAGTGATCACACCATTGTGATTTCTAGGTCATGAAGATCTTTTTTGTACAGTACTTCTGTGTACTCTTGCCACCTCTTCTTAATATCTTCTGCTTCTGTTAGGGCCATATCATTTCTGGGCTTTATCGAACCCATCTTGGCATGAAATGTTCCCTTGGTGTCTCTAATTTTCTTGAAGAGATCTCTAGTCTTTCTCGTTCTACTGATTGCCTGTATTTCTTTGCATTGATCACTGAGGAAGGCTTTCTTATCTCTCCTGGCTATTCTTTGGAACTCTGCATTCAAATGGGAATATCTTTCCTTTTCTCCTTTGCTTTTTGCTTCTCTTCTTTTCATAGCTATTTGTAAGGCCTCCTTAGACAACCATTTTGCCTTTTTGCATTTTTTCCATGGGGATGGTCTTGATCCCTGTCTTCTGTACAATGTCACGAACCTCTGTCCATAGTTCATCAGGCTCTCTGTCTATCAGATCTAGTCCATTTCTTGCTTTATTAAGTAAATTGTATAAGATACATTTCAGTAACTTTCTGAGAATGGTGAAAGTACTTGCATATCTAGGAATGTGACTATTTTACATTCCCACATGCCTAATTATATGATTAGCATAGAATTCTCACAGAGAAAATGGTTGCACAGATAATTTTAATTTCTTTGTTCTTTATAATATGAATTTCAGGATTGCTTTATGGTTTCTGAAACTGTAATATTCAATCATTCAAACTTCTGTCTGTGTGCTTTTTCTAAAGGCTTTTAGAATACTCTCTTCTATCTTTGGTACTTTAAATTGCAAAATTCTGCAATGATATGTCTTGATATAGAGTTTTAAAAAATTCTTTGTGTTGAACACTCAGTAGACCCTTTCAATCTGACTGTCCTCTAACATGCAGAAATTACATTGTTTGTAGCTGATACTTTATTTTCTGCAATTTTATTTTAAAATTTTGACTACCATTTCTTAGTTTTTGGACTCCCTGTTTGATATTCTAACACCTCCACTAACCTTCCCTCCCCCTCCTCCCCTGGGTACAGTTTAAAGATACATTTTCTTGGCTCTATATACAACAATTCTCATGCTTATTCAATTTTTTTCTAACATTTTAAACCCTACAGGTCCTTATTTGTTTTGTAAAAGGTTCACTCTATGCATTCTTTGTTTCTTCTTTGTTTAAATTTATTTATTTTCAACTAAAGAATAATTGCTTTACAGTATTGCATTGGTTTCTACCAAATATTACCAACATTACCAAACATTCTACCAACATGAATCAGCCATAGGTTTACTCATATACATTCTTACATCAATAAAATATATCTTCTTTGTCAATCTGAGTTGCCTAATTTCTTTCTTTATTTTTATTTTTTTTTTACATTTTCATATGCAGTATGTGAGATTTTCTTTTTACTTTAATCTCTACCTACTTTATTTTTTCCCCCCAGTGGTTTTCCTCAAATATATTGGATCTGCATTGTTTCCTTACATCAAAGACTTAAATGAAAGTTTTGTCTTTGGTGAGTAGAGCGTGAGTATCATCATCAATTACTCAAATTGCCACCGTGTATTTTATTTAAGTAAAGTTAACTGCCATCAATATTTGTCCTGTCTGGAAGATCTGCTGCAGAAGGATATGGCAACCCACTCCAGCGTTCTTGCCTGGAGAATTCTATGGACCCAGGAGCTGGGCAGGCAACAGTCCATGGGGTTGCAAACAGATGGACACAACACTTTCACTTTCACTTTGGGGGCTGATACATTTCTTAAAAAAGAAAAAAAAGAAAAACTTTGGTATACTGGGTCAATGTGGCTTCCCTCATAATCAGAAATGCAGCATGTGTAGTAAATACTTCTCGGTTCGCTATACATACTTCCTTATTTACCTCACTATTTTTTTTTTTTTAATTGTATATTCCTTTGCCTTCACTCATACTTCACATTCCAAGATACTCTAAACCAACCTCCCCAGAGAGAATAAACTTTCATTCCTTTATCAGGGGGAGGGTTGGTGTTTTAGTTTCCTGTGACTGTTATAACAAATTACCCGAATTTTGTTGCTTAACCAAAACTTATTTTTGATAGCTCAGAAGGTCAGAAGTTTGAGATCAGTGTGAAGGCAGAGTTGTGTTGCCTGAAGAGGCTCTAGAAGAAAATCTGTTCCTTGCCTCTTTTTGCCTATGTCTTCTCTTTTTCTCTATCTTATCTCCATTTGCCTTTCTCTTTTAAGGATACTTGTCCTGTTGGTTTAAATACCATTCTGGTAACCCAGAATGATCTAATCTCAAGATGTTTAGCTTAGATTTTCAAAGACCCCTTTTCCAAATAAAGTCATATTCATAGGTTCCAGTGATTGGTGTATATATTTTAGGGGCCACTGAAATGGCAATCCACTCCAGTACTCTTGCCAGGAAAATCTCATGGACAGAGGATCCTGGTAGGCTACAGTCCATGGGGTGACAAAGAGTCAGACGTGACTGAGCAACTTCATTTTCTTTTCACTTTCATTCTATCCATTACAGATGGGTAACTATATGGCAGTTTGGTTGATAGGATTTAAGATTTTTTGTTTACAGATTTTGCTCCAATATTTCCATTTTCAATGCTATACCAAATCGCTGCTTTTAGTTTGTTCCTTTCTGAGCATATTCTGGGTTCTGAGTCATAAATTGCATAATATTGTCTTTTGTTACTAGAGGCGTGGTTTTCACCTGCTTCTGCTGTGATAAATAGCTTGCAGAACTTATTCAGCCTTTCTAAGCTATTGTCACCCTTTCTGATATCCCTAACATTGTATATATTCAATGATTCTTGTGAAAGTTCATGTATAACCATTTTAAGAAAGATTTAGCAATGAGATAGCGAGTTAGGGAGTCAAATACATTGTATTTTCTATATTTATCAGAGCTATTAGAACTTATTTTACAAAATCATAACTGTATTATCACTTTATCTTTCTTGAAAATATGGTCTTTTATAAGTTTCATAGATAACACAATATTTTTAATTCTAGATTACATTTGAAACACTGGAGGAATGGTATATAACATTTTATTTTCCATTTATCAGTGATTATCACAAAGTTGATTTTGTTTTGCTAATTACTATTAATAGGCATTAAATTCTCTATAGCATTAAAATATCTTATAAAGATTATTAGTGTCCTTCAGCTAAAACAATTTTCATTCTCCAAATAGACTGGCAAATTTACTGTTTCATGAATCAGCAAACCTTGACACTGCAAATAAAATAATTAAAAGAGGGATGGTGCAAATCACCATTCATAATTAATGCTTTCTAAGAACTAAGTAGATCTGAAAGTATTTGAAAGTCCAAATCCAACTAATGCATTTGTATAAGTTTCTTATCTTATACATACCGGTTCCTGGTTTACCATGCTGCTATTTATTTGTTTTCTCAAAAATTTTAATTGTTGAAAATGATCCATCAATTCACCATTTAACAGTTCCTCCCATGTGATCAACTTGACCAAAATGAAGAGTTGGCAGTTCCATTAAACTAACCCAATAATAGAGTCAAAATAAACAAAATGCAATAAAATAAACATCAATAAGATATAAGTTGCAATACTGCAGTATCTTACAGAACTCATAGTAGACTAATGATCAAGATAAACACATGTTGTTCCCTGCTCATGTAACTGTGACCAAGTCAATCTACCTTCTGGATTTCAATCTCTATTTCTGAAAGAACAGTTGCTCATTATTTTATATCAGAGTCTAGTGTATGGTATATATTCAAAATTTTGAAATGAATACGTTCCTGTCTGGAACCATTAAACTGCACATGTATAATAGAAACTTTTTTAAATTTACTGAAAACTCAAAACCAAGAAGATGATTCTTATTAATAGTTGGATTTCTAAAATTGGAATAATTTTGTGGGAACTTACAGAACACTTACTAAATGTAAACACAAAATAATTATTTGTCCTTGAAAGGGAGAAAATGGTAGGTGGCAGGTACCCTTTCTCATGTATCTTTTTTTTTTTTTTAAACTTATGAATTACAACAGATAATTGGGAAAGAGTCTCATGGAAGAACTGAGGACTCAGCCTTTCATTTGGCTTTAAAACTCTAGTCTTTTTATCATGTCCTTTGGTTTAGGCATTTGGCACATTAAGCTTTTATAAAGTTACAATGAATTCAATTTTATAAAACGAATACTGTATTAGTATATACACCTGTTGAAGATAATGCAAAAATAGCAGAGACTTATATGATTATCTCCATAGTTACATAAACTCTTTAACAAAAAATTCGAGCTGCCAAGTTTTAAAAAATCTGTTACTTTTGTTTGGAGTTGAGTTAAAGTTGCATATTAATTTGTGTAATATTGATATTGACATGGTATTCTGTTTTTCTATGTCTTGAGCATGCCATTATTATTTCATTTAAAAGTTTAGAACATGATCCTTAATATTTCAGTATGTCAGAAGATTAATCAAAATCCTTGTAAAATGAGTGGGTAAAGTGTTGACATCAAAGAAGTTATTTTTATATAGCCAATATGAAAACATAAGAAAATAAATTTTAAACTATGGTTTAGTCATATGTAGCACCAAAAAGTATCAAATAACTAGTTACACATTCTATAGAAGATGCCCAATATCTCTAAATAGAGAACTATAAAACATTATTGAGAGACATTAAAGAATCCCCAAATGAAGGGAAATTTTTCATGTTCATAGAGAGACAACATCAAGGAAAAGACTGATAGTTGCAACAGTGTCTTTTAGCAGTCCAGGCATACTAAAAATATTATAACAATTCTATAAAAGTCCACTTGTTAGGTGGGTATATAATAGTACACATTTTGAATTTAATTATTTTTATTTGTCACTAATTTCAAAAGATCAGTCTACACTAAAGCATAGAAGAGAATTAAGGGAGCAGGATGTGTTAAAATCCTCTATAATAAAATTATAATGATGTATTTTTAGATATAGAGAGACAACACCATATTAATATCAACTCTACATGTACTGAATCTGCACAGTTTCTATGATCAATGAATTCTATGTTTAAGAAGAAACTTGTAATGTTCTAGTGTTGAAAATACTGAAGAAGCTTGGAAACAATTAACACTAATTATCTACCTATCAGAAATCCTAACATTGACCTTTTGGGATTCTAAACAATAAAGCCCTTCGAAAATGTCTTGTAATTCAAATTAAAACTAAATGAATAGATATCAGGGTGATGGTGGCCTCACAGAATGAGTTTGGGTATATCACTCTCTCTGCAGTGTTTTGGAAGTTTCAGAAGCTGATGCAGCTGCTACACTTACACTTTAGTTGTTCCTGACTCTCTGCAACCCCATGGCCTGTAGCAGACCATGCTTCTCTCTCCATAAGATTTTTCAGGCAAGAATACTGGAGTGGGTTGCCATTTTCTCCTCCAGGGGATCTTCCTGATGCAAGGATTGAATCCTTGCCTCCTGTGGCTCCTCCATTGCAGGTGGATTCTTGACCACTGAGCCACTAGGCAACCCTATGAAGCCATCTGACTTTTGTTTGCTAGAAGTTTTTATTTTATTTTTTCCAGTTATTTTTATTAGTTGGAAGCTAATTACCTTACAATATTGTTGTGGTTTTTGCCATACATTGACATGAATCAGCCATAGATTTACATGTGTTCCCCATCCTGAAACCCCCTCTCAACTCCCTCCGCATCCCATCCCTCTGGGTCATCCCAGTGCACAAGCCCTGAGCACTTGTCTCATGCATCCAACCTGGACTGGTGATCTGTTTCACACTTGATAATATACATGTTTTGATGCTGTTCTCTCAGATCGTCCCATCCTCGCCTTCTCCCATAGAGTCCAAAAGTCTGTTCTATACATCTGTGTCTCTTTTTCTGTCTTGCAAGTTTTTAAATCACAGTTTCTATTTCTTCCTGGTTCTTTCTTGGGAGACTGTACCTTTCTAAGAATTTGTTCATTTCTTCTAGGTTGTCCACTTATTGGTGTAGTGTCTTATGATCCTTTGTATTTCTATGGTATCAATTTGTAACTTCTCCTTTTTCATTTCTCATTTCATTAACTTGAGCCCATTTCCTCTTTTTCTTCTTGGTCTATTTTTTTTTGTTGATGGACACAGATAGCTTCTCTATTTTGGCAAATGTAAATAACATGCTACAAACATTGTGTATGTGTATCTTCTGGAATTAGTGTTTTTGGCTTTTTTCAGATATATACCCAGGAATGGAATTGCTGTATCATGAGGTGGTTTATTTTGAGTTTTATGAGAAAACTCCATACCATTTTCCACAGTGGCTTCACCAGTTTTCATTCCCACCAATAGTGTATGAAGGTACCCTATCTCCACATCCTTACCAAAGTTTGTTATTTGGGGTCTTTTTTGATAATATCCATTCTGACAGGATGGGGAGAAGGGGACGACAGAGGCTGAGATGGTTGGATAGCATCACCAACAACAACGGACATGAGTTTGAACAAGCTCCGGGAGTTGGTGATGGACAGGGAAACCTGGCATGTTGCAGTCCATGAGGTCACAAAGAGTCAGACATGACAGAGCAACTGAACTGACTGAAATGATTCTGACAGGTGTGAGGTGACATCTCACTGCGGTTTTGATTTGCATTTTCCTGATGGCTAGTGATGTTGAATATCTTTTTATGTGCCTATTGTTGATTCATTGTCCTCTTTGGAAAAATGTCTATTCAGACAAGTTTCTTCAGTGTTTTCAGCACAAGAGCATTTCATATTTATCTTGAAGCACAGAGTTCACCGATCATACAAATTGCACATCATACAAATTGAACATCTTCTGGTTATGTATTATTTGTTTTAATGTTTCATTGTGTGTGTTGTTTACATATTTTTGAAAGTAACCCTTTATCAGTCATATAATTTACAAATATATATATTTTTTACATTCAGTAACTGTCTTTTCATATTGTTGATGTTTTCCTGTGTTCTGCAAAAGCTTTTAAGTTTAACCAAGTCATATTCATTTATTGTTTCCTTTATTTCCTTTCCTTTTAGGAGACAGATGGAAATAAATATTGTTGCAATTTGTTTCAAAGATTATTCTTCCTGTTTTCCTCTATGAGTTTTATAGTATAAAGCTTTACATTTAGGCCTTTAATCCATTTTGAGTTTACTTTTGTATATGATGTTAGGGAGTATTCTAATTTTATAGTTTTGCATATAACTTTCAAGGTTTCCCAGTCCCACTAATTGAAAGACTGTCTTTTCTTCATATATTCTTGCCTCTTTTGTCACATATTGATTTGACCATAAATACACAGGTTTATTTCTGAACTCTCTATTCTGTTCTATTCATTTATATGTCTGTTTTTGTGCAAATGTCATACTGTTTTGATAACTGTAGTTTTGCAGTATGATCTGAAGTCAAAGTTTGAAAGTCTTAGCTATAGCAATTAGAAAAGAAAAATAAATAAATAGGAACCAAAATCATAAAGGAGAAGTAAAACTGTCACTGTCACTGTTCAAAGGTGATATGATACTGGGAGGACCCTGAGGAGTCGGGTGGAGAGGGAGGTGGGAGGGGGGATCGGGATGGGGAATACGTGTAACTGTATGGCTGATTCATGTCAATGTATGACAAAACCCACTGAAATGTTGTAAAGTGATTGGCCTCCAACTAATAAAATAATATTTAAAAAAATAAATAAATAAAAAAAATAAAAATTTTGTAAAAAAAAAAAAAAAAAAAAATCCTAAAGACTCTATCAGAAAGCTACTAGAGCTCATAAATGAACTTGATAAAGTTGAAGGGTACAGAATAAATACACAGTAATTTATTGCATTTTTATACATTAACAACAAACTATCAGAAAGAGAAATTAAGGAAATAGTCTGATTCACTATTGCATGAAAAAGAATAAGATACTTAGGAATAAATTGATCTAAGGAGGTAGAAGATCTGTATTTAGAAACTAAGATGTTGATAAAGGAAATCAAAGGCAGCACAAACAGATTGAAAGATATACTGAGCTCTTGAAATGGAAGAATAAACATTGTAAAACAACCATAATACATGATACAATCTACAGATTCAATGCAATAACTATCAAAACAGTCAAGATTTTTTCACAAAACTCGATCAAATAATTTTAAATTCTATGAGTGAGTGAATGAAAATCATTCAGTCATGTCCCACTCTTTGCAACGCCATGGACTATAGAGTCTATGGAATTCTCCAGGCCAGAATACTGGGATGGGTAGCCTTTCCTTTCTCCGGAGGATCTTCCCAATCAAGGGATTGAATCCAGGTTTCCCACAGTGCAGGTGGCTTCTTTACCAGCTGAACCACAAGGGAAGCCCAAGAGTATTGGAGTGGATAGCCTATCTATATGGAAATACAAAAGACTCAGAACTGCCAATTCTTTCATAATGAAAATTAGATTATAACTGAAGTTTCCTGTATACTTATATGTGCATAAACATTTTGAATTTGAATGTGAACTAGTTGTCAATATTTTTATTAGAATGTTCATGTATTTATATATATATATGTAAATTAGGATATGGCAACAAACTTATAGATTTGTTTGAATACATTAGAAGGTGTTTTAGAAATAAAACCATCCAAATTCTATGTAGTGATATTAACATATTTTTAAAATTGTCTTTTCCTTTAGAATATGACAAATTTGATTATAAAACAATTTGATATCATATTGATTATGTGTCTAAGTACTTAATTTCTAATATAATTTTTTAAGGTTTAGAGTTCTGTTTAGATTTCCTCTTTCTCCCTGAGATACCTCTTAGAAATAATACATTTTCTATGAAAATGTATGTTCTCTTTAATATTTCATGACTATAAAAATAACTGTTTATAAAATTTTTCCTTTAAAAATTACTGCTGCTTTGCATGTATGTACCCCTTTTAACTTACACTAGGTTATAAGTTAGTATATAACCTAGTATATATGTAAGTTAGTATATATTATTTACTATTATATGGTGTATATATATATATATATATATAGTTATAATACTATATATATATTATACATATAGTTAGTATATATTATATATGATTATATACTCTAAATATTATACTCACTTATACTATTTTTCCACTTCAAATTCCTGTCTTCATCAATGAGACCAAAGTTTAGCTTCTTAGAAAGTCTTCGGGAATTTCTCCTGATGGTCCAGTTAATCCCTGGTCAGGGAACTAGATCCAAATGTCCATGATACAACTTAGAGTTCACATGCTTCAACTAAAGACCCTGCATGCTGCAACTAAGATTTGGCACAGATTAACAAATTATATATATATATATATATATGTGTGTATATATATATATATATGTATATATATAAAGACTTCGGTCTTATTTCTTTTGAATCCTCTTCATTGTCTTTTTCTTTTATTTTGTTATTCTACGTCTTTATTTTATACTTTATTAAAAAATTTTCCTTGATAACATTTCATTTTTTCTCCTTTGGAAGATCATTTTATTTTAAAAGAAATTGACTCTAAATATCCATCAATTATCTAATCTGCATGCTGTAAGTTTTAATGCATTATATCATTATTCTGTGAATTATAAACATCATAAATATGTATGTCAACTTTATTTTTATTTTCTTTCATTTCTTTCAATATATTGTTTTATATATTTAGGATTGCTTTCCATTTCTATGAGGTGTTTTAGTAATATTGTGATTTTAATTTTTAATTTAATTAATTTTGCCCAAAGAATGTATCTTGTATGATAAAAATTCTTTGGAATTTGTTAAAGCCTATTTTTATAATCTAAAGTATGATCAGTTACCAGGGTAGTTTAATATAATCTGTTATAAAAATAAAGACTATGAAATATGCCATTCCAATCCTTTGAATTCTTGCTAATTCTAAATCACTGATGCGACAATTCCTGCAAGAGATATGTGAATGGTTTCCTGTTATAGAGTGTTTCTTTTTTTTTTTTTTAATAGTCTGTGACATTTTGATTTATGTATTTGAAGCTGTATTTGCTGTTATTCTGTTGGTTATAAATTCCTGCAGTTTAATATTAGGCTTTTTCTTTCTATTTTTCATATCTCTTAATCTTTCCCTATATTTCAATCACTGCAGAATACATTTATTTCTCAAATCTGTGTTCTGATTTATAAATTTACATTGTGTCTAATATGAATTTTAATCTGTTGAACAAGGACATTTTAACCACTTCAATTGTTGCATCTTTAATTTTTCTAAGTTATTTAGAAATATTTTAAGTACATATGCATGTTTCTAGTATCTTTCTTCCAGTCAATGCATTTTCTTAGACTTTTCTAGCATCCAATGTTACTGTTTATTATTTCTTGTTCTACTTTACTCATGATAATCTTTCTTTCTCTTTTCTATTCTTTTTAATTATTTTTGCTGTTTTTGTAGTTTTTTCTTTTGTCTTTTTATTATAAATTTGAATTTTGAGAATATTTTGAAGGATTTCATTTTAGAATTCTGGAAGACCAAAGTTGAATTTCTTATTGATATGAAATTTGTATTAATTTCTTCCTCACTTCTTGAATATTCTCAACACCAGACTATTTATGGTTTTTCCTTATGCATAGAGTTCACAGGCCAAACAGATTATATAAATTCTATCTGAAATGCACGTGAGGTTAGACTTGTAGATATAAATTCTTTAGACTATATAAAATGTTTTTTCTCTTGCCACTCTAATATAATTGCTGTGGTTGTAGTTACATTCTATCTAGATTCAGTTTGGAGACCTTGGCTAGAGGCCAGTTTCTATTTTTTAGCAAATGATAAAGGCCATACACCGACTGTTTCCTTTAGTGGCCCCTCACACTCCAGGTCATTATATCCCCATCCTAATTGCTCCAGGGCCAGGTCCTAGACAACAAGGGGCAGGCTCTTTGTCTAGAAACCTGTGAAATTATTCATAACAGCCAATCCACAGGAATCCCCTGAGTTACTCATGTCAACCTACTTGCCATAAGTAGGCTACCCACTATGGCTTCATCTTACTCTTTTCCTGTTTTCACATGCAAACTTCTCTGTGGCCTTGCCTGGATTCCTTCCTCATTTGGAGCTGTGAGCAACAGCAATAACAACACAATCTCTGCTTTTCATGTATCCAATTCCCTCTGTGCTTGGCTCCCCCTCACAGGAATCTTTGCATCTTATAAAGCAATTGTCTTTAAAAGCACAATAATGTGAGTATTGCCACTGACTCTTGGACAGGTTTTTTGGGGGAAAAGGATGCCCTTGCATTATCAGTTGGTTCCAGAGCCACTGAAGAGTGGATTGGATCAGAACTACTGCCTGTGGTAAAGTACTTACTAACTTTGTTGCTTGCTGGTGTGCCTGCAAGTGGTTGTTTTACCCAACTTTAAATTCTCAGGGGAGCGACAGGGGGGAGGGTACGATTCTAACCCAGGTAGTGGTGTATCTAGGGCAGCAGGAGTAATGTAAGATGCAATTTCCTGGGTCAGGTGTTCAGGTGTCTTACCTGTCATGGCTTGTATCTCGTGAATACCAAATCCAGAGGTCCATCACTGCTTCAGTGTTAAAATGTCTTTCTTATTATTCAGGGCAGAGCTCTGGCTTGTCCCTATGTTTGGGGAAACCTTTGTGGAAGAAGTGTTGGTTGAAATTATACCACTGTAAAGAAGTATTACTCTTTTCCATTGTCCAAATTACTCAGTTTTGGAAAGCAGCTTACCTGTCTTCTTGATGTTGCAGAAGTAGCTGCTATCACCAGCCAGCTTCAAGTTTTCCAGACCCTCAACAGTATGTGTGGGTTACAACTTTGGAGACCAGTAGTTCATTATTTAAGCCAAAGGGGAATTCTGGGGCAATGAAATGAATAGTTCATCTTTGCGTGCCCTTCCCTCACCCTGCCACAAGAACAGCTGTCCAAGTTACCCACCTGTTTAAATCAATGCAGACTCCTGGTTAATATGTTTGGGCCTAGAGTAAGTGCGTCCACATATCCTCATAGAAAGGGACTGATATTTAGAATAGGGGAACTAACTTTGCCGCCCCCAAAAGCTTGTTGTTGCTTTCTTAGGTGCAAATCAGTCCCTCAAAGGTGAGCTTGGTGCTCTTGGAGCTAGATGGCTGCCTATGAGATTAGCCACCCTGCCCTTCACTCCCCCCCAACCCAGAAGTTCATTTAAAAATGTCAAACTAACAAAATACTTAAGTAGTTGTGAGTAATAATTTAGTGTGTCAGAACTGGGAGCAGTCAGACCAAAACACTAGGCTCAGAGTTATATTGTTATAAAGCAACTGTGTATGTTTTGGGGAGGATGATAAGAATCACCTTCATCAGCAAAGTGCCCCAGAGATTACAAATATATATATATATAAATTATAATTTCTATATATAAATTAAATGATGTCTTTGAAATGAATCTTTCTCAGTTAGTACATTATTCTTTTCTTTTAAGTATTCAACAACAAGGAACAACCACAGAAGCAAGAAGATGAGAAACAGAATGCCGTTTTATTGGTAGCAGCATTGAAAATGAGTAACCTAAAGGAGGGCTTCCCACATGGCTCATTGGTAAAGAATCCTCCTGCCGATGTAGGACATGCAGTTTGATCCCTAGGTCAGGAAGATCCCCTGGAAAAGGAAATGGCAACCCACTCCAGAAGACCCTGGAGGGCTACAGTTCATGGGGTCACAAAGAGTCGGACACAACTGAGTGACTGAACTGAACTGAGCTCACCTTCTTTATCATTTCCTTTGCTGTGTAAAAGTTTTTAAGCTTAATTAGGTTCCTTTCTCTTATTTTTGGTTTTATTTTCATTACTGTAGGAGTTGGGTCATAGAGGCCCTTGCTGAGATTTATGTCAAAGAGTATTCAAACCTATGTTTTCCTCTAAAATTTTTATAGTGTATGCTCTTACATTTAGCTCTTTAATGTATTTTGAGTCTATCCTTGTGTATGCTGTTAGGAAGTGTTCTAATTTCCAACGCAATATTGCAAAGCAATTATCCTCCAATTTAAAATAAATAAATCAACAAAACATGATGAATGGAAAAAAAAATGCAGCTCTATAGAGTGAAGGCAGTAAGTGTTTATCCTTAACAGAATTCTCTTAAGTGAAAGGAAAAGGTTAGTAGTTTCCCCATATCAATTTTCAGGAACTATTTGAGTTTCACTTACAATTTTCAGAAGCATAAGCAAGAAGTGACCCAGGTCAGGTTAACCTAGCTTGTCTGAAAAATAAGCTAAATTAAGCTTAGTGCGTATGACTAACTGGTTTCATCTGCTCAGGGAATTTGTATGTCTGATCCCTGTGTTAGATTTTAACACTTATAATCACCTAAAGGTTTGCACTATGAGTAACACAAAGATAGAAATGGAAGATGAGGTGTTAGGAGGTCTATAAATCCATGAAGAGGGACAAGGTGGAGTGGTAAAGGTTGGTTTGATGAGTACTTTTTCACTGCCCCACGCTGCAGTCTGTGCCTGCATTGCAGTAGAAGTTTAACCCTCTAGGTGCAAGGGGAGGACACCCATGACAGCCCTGTGATGCAGGGAAAAAGGGTTAAGTCAGATCTCAGCCAAGACTAGAGGTCTTATGGTGTAGGATAATTGCTTCTAGGGTGAGAGGTGTTCCTAACACTCACTGATTTGAAGCTCTGGAGAGGAAAAATGTGTGTGTTTAAATATGAGTTCAGTTGTTCAGTTGTGTCTGACTTTGTGACCCCTTGAACTGTTAACCTGCCAAGTTCTTCTGTCTATGGGATTTTCCAGGCAAGAATACTGGAGTAAGTTGCCCTTTCCTTCTCCAGGGGATCTTCCCAACCTAGGGATCAAAGCCATGTCTCCTACATTGGCAATTGGATTCTTTACCCCTGGGCCATCTGGGAAGCCTGCATATAAGTATGATCAACATAAAGAGAACTTTCTTAAAGTATACCTAGTGAAGACACAATAAAAGGAAGGACGAACAGAATCAAGGAAGGACGAGAGGTTGAATGGAAGAAACCTGGATATGGAGGAAGGAAGTAAAGAGGAAATATATATATATATATATATATATATGTACACACACACACATATATACATATATACACACACATATATACATATATACATGCATATACATATATATATATATATATAATTATATTAAAACAAGTTTCCATAATTTGACCCAATTGAAAATCCAAAATTTACTAAAATAATTTATATACAAAAACAGTAAAAGGGCATTTTTGACTTCTGTGCTCCAACAACAGGTTCTAAATTAACTTGGTGTGTGCTGTCGCTCAGTCGTTTCTGACTCTTTGCAACTTCATGCTCCCCTGTCAATGGAATTTTTCAGTCAAGAATACTGCAGTAGGTTGCCATTTCTTTCTCTAGGGAGTCTTCCTGACCCACGGATCAAATTTGAATCTCCTGCATTAGCAGGCAGATTCTTTACCACTGAACTACCTGCTGCTGCTAAGTCAATTCAGTCGTGTCCGACTCTGTGCGACCCCACAGACGGTAGCCCACCAGGCTTCTCCGTCCATGGGATGTTCCAGGCAAGAGTACTGGAGTGGATCACCATTGCCTACTCCGGAGCTACCTGAGAAGCCCCTAAATTAGCTTCAACATTTGCTAAATGCATCCACTGGCAGATTTTAATTGATTTATTATTAATAGTGATGCTCAAATTATAGCATTGCATAATTTGAACATGAAATCGCTATAATTTTGAGACTGTAACTAAATATAAAATAGAGGAAAAGTTGTTACACCTCATTTTATAGCATTGCCTAAATTTCCCATAGTTCATACCCACTGGCTTAGAATATCCCAGAGTGGGCATAGGCATTCTGACACAAGGAATAGCAAATTAATATTAACTTATTTTGCACTTACAAAGTGGCATAATAAAAGGGGGCCCCATTGATCCCCAATTAAAATAGTTAATAAGGCCCAATGTAACTGAAACCAGGGTCATCAAGGACTAAAATTTCTTATGCAAGAAACGAATATTAAAGAGGTGCTGATCCCCATTGCTTTTCCACTTGACAACCCAATTTTGCCTGTTCTTCAGTCTGGAAAAAAATTATGTCTCACAGTGAATTATTATGGCTTTAAAGTTGTTATTTTTCAATTAATCCCCCCATACCCAATATCTGATATTATTAAAATAATTAACTCCTTCCAATTAGCATCATGTAAATTATTCTACTCTTATAGATTTGACTCATATATTCTATTCAGTACCTATTTCAATAGTTTTTCAACTAGATTGCCTTAGCCTCTATCAGGACGCTATACACTTTTATCAGACTACCCTTGGAATATATCAGCCACTTGGCAGTTACACACTGTCTCTGCACAAGAGCTTAACTACCTCTACTTTTATCCAGGAACACAGATATGATGTTATGTTGACAATATCTTTTTATGAGAAGATTCATTTTTTTAAACAGTGCTGTAGCATTTATTTATTTATTTTCTTTATTTCTTTCTGTATTCCATTTATTTGTATTAGTTGGAGGCTAATTACTTTACAATATTGTAGGGGTTTTTGCCATACATTGACATAAATCAGTGTGGATTTAAATGTATTCCCCATCCCGATTCCCCCTCCCACCTCCCTCCCCACCCCATCCCTCTGGGTCTTCCCAGTGCACCAGCCCCGAGCATTTGTCTCGTGCATCCAACATGGGCTGGTGATCTGTTTCACCCTTGATAATGTACATGTTTTGATGCTGTTCTCTCAAAACATCCCACCCTCGCCTTCTCCCATAGAGTCCAAATGTCTGTTGTGTACATCTGTGTCTCTTTTTCTGTTTTGCATATAGGGTTATCATTACCATCTTTCTAAATGCCATATATATGTGTTAGTATACTGTATTGGTCTTTATCTTTCTGGCTTGCTTCACTCTGTATAATGGGCTCCAGTTTCATCCATCTCATCAGAACTGATTCAAATGAAGTCTTTTTAATGGCTGACTAATATTCCATGGTATATATGTACCATTTCAACTTCAGAAAAATAAATGACCCATTCAAAAAGTGGGCCAAAGAACTAAACAGGCATTTCTCCAAAGAAGACATACAGATGGCTAACAAACACATGAAAAGATGCTCAACATCACTCATTATCAGAGAAATGCAAATCAAAACCACAATGAGGTACCATTACATGCCAGTCAGGATGGCTGCTATCCAAAAGCCTACAAGCAATAAATGCTGGAAAGGGTGTGAAGAAAAGCCCTCTCACTCTGTTGATGGGAATGCAAGCTAGTACAGCCGCTATGGAGAACAGTGTGTAGATTCCTTAAAAAAATGGAAATAGAACTGCCATATGACCCAGCAATCCCACTTCTGGGCATACACACTGAGGAAACCAGACCTGAAAGAGACACGTGCACCCCAGTGTTCATCACAGCACTGTTTATAATAGCCAGGACATGGAAGCAACCTAGATGCCCATCAGCAGAGGAATGGATAAGAGAAGATTCATTTAATACCGTCATTAAAGATACACAAGTCTAACAGCTTTTGTTCCTTTTTGAACTCTGAATGCAGTGTATTCTTTACTTAATTTCATTATGCTACTACCTTCAAATCTGCCCATGTTAAAAGGGATCCTCTTGATAAAAGATTGTAGAATATATACAAATTGTAATCAATGGGCATTTCCATTAGTGCCTTCAAGACTCCTTCAGTAGATGCTTTTGTAACAGCCTTCCTGACCCTGGTATCTCTTGGACCACCTATAATAGTCATAACTTGCTCATGGGTTTCTGATGCAAATAGCTACTCTTCTTGACTCTACACCATTAGAATGATAATTACTGGCCACATACTGGATTTTTCTGGAAATGGAGACTTTCGCTAATTCTGGGCTTTTGACCTTTCGCGCTCACCTTCCCCTAAGTCTTGGATCTTGAAAACAGTACTCTACAAGCTTGGCATGACTACTAAGACATTCTCAGTACAGAATGGAGACATTCTCAGTACAAAATGGGTCCTCTGGTATATTCCACCAGCAGGAAGGAGTGACCTTCCTATCTGCAGTCCTTTGCAAGATGCCATGGTCCTAGGAAGACACCCCTTCCCCAAATCCCTTTGCTACCCGGAGAGACCCTTGGGATTAATTGAGTGAATAGCAGTGGGGATTCATGGACAATAAGAACGTCAGTGCCATCATCATAAATGGTGGAGCTCACTATAACGAAGCTGTTTTCCATCGCTTAACTGATAGATGGGTTAGTTGCCAAATTTTAGGCAGTAATTTTAACATGGATGTCTTTGTTTAGAAAAAAAAGAATGTGCTCCACCTACACATTTTACAAACTGTTGGGTCATTGCCTAAAAGTTGTCCTAAAAGTTTCTAGTTGTCCTAGAAAATCTCTCGGAATTGCTTCGTTTCATTGATACCCGATATGCCAAAGTTGCACATGCTTCTGCATATAATAAAGCCACAATTTAAAGCCTCACTAGAGCTTTCTTTCAGTGTTCTAGACTTTATTGAGAACAACTAAAGTGCTCATTTCAATCTCAGAATATACAATGCTGGGGTCTTGGAAGTGACATTGCATAAAATTTTCGACACCCCAATAAGTCCCAGGTAGCTGGTTTAATTGAAAGACACAATTGTCTCCTCAAACAGCTCCTAAAAGGAGCTTCTATCTGCCAAATGAACACCCACATGGGTCTCTATAATTCAAGGCCCCTTGACTAACAGACAATGTACATCAACTTTTAAAATCCTTCCTGGTGCCTTTTAATGTATTACAAAAGGAAAATATATGCCATGATGTATTAATACATAATGAAAAGAATCTTAGCGCAGTGAAACTATTCTGTATGATTCTACAGTGATGGATAGATGTTATTATATATTCACTCAAACGTGTACAATGCACAACACCAAGAGTGAGCTCCTATGGAAACTATATTCTTTGGATAATAATGACGTATCGGTGTCAGTTCACTGACTGCAATAAGTGTACCCTCTGGTGCAGGATGCTAGTAGAGAGAGGGTTATACATGTGCGAGGACAGGGTTTTACTAGAAGTACCCAAGTTTTCCATGAACCTAAGATTTCTCTAAATGTTAAAGTTCATTAGCTTTAAAAGATCCATAGTAACCATAATGTATTTGCATGATTTCAGCATTCTAATTTCCTAATTTTGTGTGTTGGGGCAAATACTAAGTATATATGTATCTGTGTGTGTTGTGTGTGTGTGCATTCCCAGGTCAGCTCTTAATTTAAAAATATGATAGTATGCTGTATAACTTTGTGCAGTACAAGTACTTTTTATTTATATTTGCTCTACCATTTTTGAGACAAGAAATGTCCAGGGAAGAAACATTTTTCCCCCGAGGGTTTAGCTTTCTCAGTTCTTTGTTGTTTAGTGTGATATGATGCTCACATTTTGATGTTGTTGTTCATTCTCTAAATCATGTCTAATTATTTGCAACCCCATGGACGGCATCATGCCAGGCTTCTCTTTCTTTTGCTATCACCCAGAATTTCCTCAGATTCATGTCCATCGAGTTAGTGATGTTATCTCACCATTTGATCCTCTGAAACCCAATTCTCCTTTTGCCTTCAATCTTTCTCAGCATCAGGGTCTTTTCCAGAGTCAACTCTTCACATCAGGTGGTCAAAGTATTGGAGCTTCAGTTTCAACATCAGTCCTTCCAATTAATATTCAGGGCTGATTTCCTTCAGGATGGACTGGTTTGATCTCCTTGCAGTTCAAGAGAGTTTCAAGAGTCTTCTGCAAACACAGTTTGGAAGCAACAGTTCTTTGGTGCTCAGCCTTCTTTATGGTCCAGCTCTCACATCCATACATGACTACTGGAAAATCCATAGATGAACTATACGGACCTTTGTCAGGAAGGTGCCACATCTGCTTTTTAATATAAGTTCTACGTTTTTCATAGCTTTCCTTCCAAGAAGCAAGCATCTTTTAAATTCATGGCTGCAGTCACGGTTCACAGTGATTGTGGAGCCCAAGCAAAGAAAATCTATTACTGCTTCTACATTTTTCCCCTTCTAGTCACGATTAAGTGATAGGACCAGATGCCATGATCATAGTTTTTTGAATGTCGAGTTTCAAGTCAGCTTTTTCACTCTCCTCTTTCATTCTCATCAAGAGCTCTTTAGTTCCTCTTCACTTTGTGCCATTAGAGTGATATTATCTGCATATCTGAGGTTCTTGATATTTCCCCCAGCAATCTTGATTCCACCTTGTGATTCATCCAGCCTGGCATTTCATGTGATGTATTCTGCAAAATAATTAAATGATAAGAGTGACAATATGCAGTCTTGTATTACTCCATTACCAATTTTGAATCCATCAGTCTTTCCCTATCTAGATCTAAATGTTACTTCTTTACCCTCATATGTAGGCTTTTCAAGAGACAAGTAAGGTAGTCTTGTACACCTCTCTCTTTAAAATTTTCCACAGTTTGTTGTGATCCACACAGTCAAAAGCTTTAGTACAGTCAATAAAGCAGAAGTAGATGATTTTTTCTGAAATTCCCTTGCTTTCTCTATGACCCAACAAATGTTGGTTCCTCTGCCTTTTCTAAACCCAGATTGCACATCTGGAAGTTCTCAGTTCATGTCCTGCTGAAGCCAAGCTTGAAGGATTTTGAGCATAACCTTGTTAGCATGTGAAATGAGTACAATGCACAGTAGCTTGAATATTCTTTGGCATTGCCCTTCTTTGAGATTGGAATGAAAATTGACATTTTCCAGTCCTGTGGCCACTGCTGAGTTTTCCAAATTTGCTGATATATTGAGTGCAACACTTTAACAGCATCATCTTCTAGGATTTTAATTAGTGCAGCTAGAATCCCAAAACAGATATTCCCATTACTCCTCAATTTGAATCTCACACTGTTTATGTCACTGTGTGCATGTGTGTGTGTGTGTGTGTGTGTGTGTGTGCATGTACATGTGCGTATAGATATTTAGTCATTTTCCTCTGCAGCTCCATGTACTTTAACCCACCAGGTTCCTCTGTCCATGGAATTTTTCAGACAGGAATACTTTAGTGAGTTGCCACTTCCTACTCCAAAAGATCTTCCCTACCCAAGAACCGTGGGTACCCGAACCCTCATCTCTTGCATCTCCTACACTGGCATGCAGATTCTTTACTACTAGGGCCACCTGAGAAGTTCCCATTTTGTTATACTATTAAATAAATTTACACATCGGTGTCTGAATCTTTTGGTATCAGTATTCACAGATCTTGTGAATCACCTGTGCATAAATTCCTCATTATCTACTGGTAAGAAAATAGAAGGTATATTCTTTCTAGAGTTAAAATAAGTCAGAAAACAGAATTATTATAGAGCTAAGCATTAATTTTAGAAGTAATGGGTGGAAATATTTGCTACAATTATTTTATAGTCAATATTTCAGTTTTTTTTTTAAATTAATGAATATTTTGCTTATTATTGCTTCTTACATTCCACCCTTCCTTTCTGATTTCAGTTCTCGTTTGTCTGATCTAGAACCTAGAGCTTGCTGTACAGTGTGAAGAAGGTCAGAAAGAGAAAAAAACAAATATTATATATGAATGTATATTTATGGAATCTAGAAGAATGGTGCTAATGAACATATTTGCAGGGTAGGAAGAGAGAATGGACTTGTGGACCCAGTGGGGGAAGGAGAGGGTGGGGAGAACTG
The DNA here is from genome assembly GCF_963930625.1 of Muntiacus reevesi. Classification (NCBI taxonomy): domain Eukaryota; kingdom Metazoa; phylum Chordata; class Mammalia; order Artiodactyla; family Cervidae; genus Muntiacus; species Muntiacus reevesi. The sequence goes on along the minus strand of NC_089259.1, from coordinate 5,912,925 downwards.
AGCCAGTAGAACTGACATAAATGCACTCCCATGGGTAAAATAGATAGCAAGTGGGAAGGTGCTGCATGATACAGGGAGCTGAGCCCAGGCTCTGTGATGACCTAGAGGGATGGGATGGGGGAGGCTCAGAGGGAGGGGAGATATCATACTTATGGCTGATTCACATTGTTGTATGGCAGAAACCAACACACTCAACTTAAAAAAAAAGTCTGTGGATTGCAAGCATTCTGAAAATGTTCATGTCTAAGACTCTATTTATATCACCCTAAGTCTCAAATAATAATTTTCTACACATTTCCAAATGTCTCCTATCTTTCTCTTCATTTCATGACACTGATTTCTAGACTTGATGCAAGGCTATCATACTGGAATCTTTCTAATTGCACATATATAGCGGCTTAACTTGTCTCTTCCTTAGATTAATGTATCTCTTTTTATGGAATATATCATTGAATTTTTTTAATAGGGTGTTTTCTAGACACTTATCTAAAAATATCATATCAGATCTCTCATTGCAATTTCCTGCTTCTATATTTACACTTCAATGTATTCTATGATATTTTGTTTCATAATCAAAAGTTAATAAGTAGAGATCAATTCAACCTGTACAGCTTATGCTACTTAAAGGCACACATACCTCATTTTTTAAAATTTTATTTAGCAAAACATAACTCCATATTGAGAATAAATACAGTTGCAATAATGATAATATCTGCACTTTCTGCTCCACATTTGCTGCTGTTCTATTTATCAAATATATCACTACATAAAAATTGAACTCGTTTTACAGATATAAAATGAATTGCCAGTGTAATATTAGCTATTGAAAAGTAGAGTTTTAAACTCATGACTGTGGTATGAATCAAAACACAACTGCCTTACTACTTGTTTATTTACTTACTATTCAATATTGCTTTGTGGCATACAATGCAATCAAATTTACACTATGTTCTTCAAATAAAATAAATTGAGGGGAAATTACATTAAACATTCTGGAAATGAAATTCCAGAGAAGATTTGGTTTTTCATAGTTTTATGGTTTGTTTAAATAATCTTTATATAATAACCAATTGGCCTATCATATGCTGCTGCTTTTTGTTTTACACTGAGTTTATAAAACAATCACTACAATATGTTTGTATGCTACTCTTGGTATGAAATTATCCTGGAGAAAACATTTTTTTTTTTTTTCCAAAGGAAATTTCTATACAGATCATAATGTATCCAAAGTATCCATATGCCTAATTGTTATCAAAACTTGGCTTGGTTAGTCAAATAAAATATATGGAAAAAATTATTCTAGAATATTTTTCTAAGTACAGTTCCTTTCATACTCTTCCCTCAACGCTAAGTTTGAGATTAGCTCACAATTACAAATATTACATTGCACAGTTAGTCTCCTGACTTTCTGGGGAAAAAAATGCAAAGTTTCTAAGACAATGAAATTATTTGGAGGCACTGAAAATCTAAAATATAGATTTAGAGAAAAATGAACAAAGGAACAACATTTCTAAATCAAATCTCTTCATTAACACAGATTGACTAATAACTGCAGTAAGTTTTATCAAAATACCAAAAAAATGCTTTTATTCATGTACTTGACAAGACAACTGAAAGACCCATCAAAATTTTAAAAATAAACAGATATATTCATGTATATATTCTTACCTAAATACATGCATGCATATATACATTAATAGATGCTTCTCCCTTTAGACTAATTATAGCTCTTGTCCCTTGAGCTATAGGAACTGTTTACAAGGTTCAAATAGTACTCCAGATGCAATGTTTAAAGACATTTCTCACAAGACATCCATCATGTAATTTGACTTTTTAATGGTTTGTAGTAAAATGAAAAATATTTCATTAGAACATTGACACTAGGAAAAAAAAAAGAGTGAGTAGAAAAATTTTATACATGAAGAAATAATAACTAATTGGAATTACAAGAAAAGACACGTAGATACTATGCTTCAAGATTTGAGGTCAGTATTCTTCCTGTAAAATTGTATTAACACTGATATGAAAATTAGAAAGAATGTTTTCTTGTGTAAATGATGTCAAGTGTTAAGTTAAATTTGAATATCTTTTCATATCATGGAGCAGAGAGTAATCAGACAGTTGAGACTTTGTAAAGACAAGTTTTGCCAGAGAAAGAGAACCAAAAAGTGTGTGTATATATATATATAACTGGCTCATATGCAAGCTGGAGACCCAGGAAAGCGGGTGGTGCAATACCAATATTAGTCTACAGAACGGGAAGTTCAGGAGAGACATTGAAGGCACTGTAAGGGCAAAAGAAGAGCAGTGTCCCGCCGGTGAGGAAAAATCATAGATTTGTCTATGGCAAGACAAAGTAAATCAGAATTGGAACACACATAACATGTTCCCATTTGTGATGGGCTTCCTCCAATGTGCAGTGTGCATCTGCATTATATATTAACCCTGTCAAGGCAGGAGAAAAACAGTCCCTTTCTTTTGAGTCAAGCGTTATAATTTTAAGATTAATATTTCTTTCTCATTTTGTACAGGGTGCTATGTTGACCTAAAACCCTGCTCTGAAGGTGTACATTTGAACAAAACATCTATGATAGAAGTTATATTTAATGTTAACCTATCAATATGACACATACTTCTTTGTTTCAACATATATAAACTTGCATCTCTAACTCATGACCAGTGTAACAGCCTTCAGAGTTTTTGAGAGCCTGTCTCCTGGGTTATGATATTCAGTTTAGCTTAATCAAATTCCCCTCTTTTCATCTCATCTTAATTGTTGATTAGATTTCTGATGAAAAACTAAAGCAATGAGGAATGCAAAAAGAGTACACTCCCCTTTGTTCTGCTTTTGGTTGGATTTGGGTCTGCAAATGTTCACCCACATTGGGATGGGGAATCTAAATCTGCTTTATTGAGTCCACCAGTTCAACTAATGATCTCACCTGAAAATGCTTTCACAGACACACCCAGAAATAATCTTTAATCTGGGCACCCCATGGCACAGTCATGCTAACACATACAATTAACCATCATAGGCTCTCCCCTGGGGCTGAGTGGTAATGACTCCACCTGTCAATGCAGGAGACACTAGCTAGACCCCCAATCCAGGAAGATCCCACATGTCATAGAGCAACTAACCCGTGCACCACAGCTGCTGAAGCCCCTGTGCATTAGGGCCTGTGATTCCAGCAGGAGAACCATCGCAATTAGAAGTCCCTGCTTGCAGGAACTAGAGAAAAACTGACATAACAATGAAGACCCAGTACAGTCACAAAAATGCAACTTAAAAAAAAATCATAAAGTTGTATTCATCCAGATAAGAAAACAAAAATGAATGTTTTCCCCTAAATTGAGAACCTGAGGTGAAGAAAAGATTGGTTATCTGAAATTAGAAAACCTTCACCTTCAGAGGATATTAGGACAATGAAATCAATAAGAGAAAGGAAGAGTGGTTAAGAAAATAAAAATTAAAATCCTTTGAACATTTTTTAAAAAGTTCTACAGACATTTATAACATAATTTTCATTAATGTGTCCATGTTGAGTTTGCACAAAATCATTAAAATTACCCACATCATTTGAACTCAGATGAGAATATGAATTTTGATGAGCATTTCTCAGAAATGCTCAGATTTCAGCATGTGTTCTTGTGTACTCAAAAAAGAGCTGAGAATATTCTTATGCAAATCCGTGCCTATCTTCACTTTGGCTCATGCAATTAACCATATTATCCCAACGAACAGGCAGTTATCAAGAGTGCAATGGCCATTAAACTACTGGAAGTAGCAAAAAGGGTGCTTTTGCCTATATAGTCTCCTTGCTGTAAATAAGTTTCTGGTCTCCTTTTTTTATCTTCTCTTATTTCATTCAGCAGTTCTAGGTCACCCTTGGTCCTGATCTTGTCTGATTACTAAGCAGCTACAGTGCTCAGCACTTGCTTTTCAGATGTTGCCACTATTTTCTCAATGGGTGTGTCCTGTGACCTTGACAAAATTGGATCACACCACTGATCCTTTGATTGCTGTGCTGAATTCTATGATTGTGGCCATCTGCTATACATATAAACAACATCAACAACAGCAAAAAAAGAAAACTAGTGTAAAAAAAAAATAACTAATGAAATCACGCTCAACGGAAGTAGCCCAAATTATGTCTCTTATTTCTTGCAACTCAAAGATTGAAAATGAACTGAACGTTCTAAACATCTAAGAGTTTACAAAATTTATGTTTTAAATACCTTGAACTTTATTATATGATAACATACAACATCATTGCAATTAGCTTTAAAGCGTATAACACAGATGGCTATCTTTAAACAAGTCACAAAAGCAATGCAAAAGAACTGAAAATCTAAAAAATAGTATCTCCAGGAAAAAGTCTAATACCACACATTCTGAGTTTCCTGCCATATTGAATTAGAAAAATAGTTTTACAATTGACACATTTTCATATATATTGATTCATTTAAAGCTCAAAATAAAGCATTAAGGGAACATTACTATTCCACCTACAGATATAGAACCTATGATTATGGTATTCCAAATAACCTCAATGTCACAGATATAAAATATCAAAGTATATTATTTTGTTTTTTGCATTCAACCAGTGAGTTTTCTAACATAAGATAATGATACACTTCCCATTATATTTCATTTATTTTTATTCTGTCAAATTTAGGGGTTTTCTAGTTCATAGTCTGAGACTGAAAGAGCAAAGAATAAAACAGAATTATTTAATTGAACTACCAGTCTTATATGATGATATGAAACTAAAATGAAAACTCAGGGATTCCTTTGCAAGATAAAAGGGATGAAAGCATTTTTTTCCCCTAAACTCAGAAACTATTGATATCTTTGATATAAAGTGCCCCCTAATTTTTATATATGTTTATGTTTCTTATAAATATCACTAAGATTTTAGAGGATTAAGTCTGTAGAAATGTGAGGAATACTGAGCCATTGATGTTCTTTCATTTTTGCATCGGATAAATGCAAAACACCGTAGTTCTCTTTTATCACTGAAAGTGAATAAAATTAAAATGAGAAGTTCATCAGAAAATCCTTTAAATATTTTTTTTATGGGCTTCCATTTGACCCATAGTATTTGTGAAGTTGTGATTTAGCTAAACTGTAATTTCTTACATCCATGGATAGAGTTCTGAATTCACTCCTCTTTAAATGTCCATTCATTATTTGCAGATGGTAAACTTGTTTGTGTAGTATATTAACTAAAAACCTATTCAGTTCAGTTCAGTTCAGTTCAGTCGCTCAGTCGTGTCTGACTCTTTGCGACCCCATGAATCGTAGTAAGCCGGGCCTCCCTGTCAATCACCAATTCCTGGAGTCTACCCAAACCCATGCCCATCAAGTCAGTGATGCCATCCAGCCATCTCATCCTCTGCCGTCCCCTTCTCTTCCTGCTCCCAATCCCTCCCAGCATCAGGAAACCTATTAGAAACAATAAAATAATCCAATAGATTAGCTGATCATAAAAGTAACATACCAAAACAAATGCTATTCTATATACAAAAATGTCTCTTTTAAAAAGAGACATTCATTCTTTTTCAAAAGAAAAAAAAAAAAAAAAACAGAGTTCTTAAAAGCTAGGCATAAACACTATAAAAATTCTATTGAGAGCCTTAAAACGAATGTTAAATTTTAAAAAAGCACCATTTATGAAAGTGTTCAATTCTCACTCACTATCTATAATATTCAGACTTGAAGTTAAAATAGCAGAAGGTTTTACAGATTGATAAAACCATTATTTGAGAAGTGATTATTGAATATTTAACCATGTAAAAATAAAACATTTGAAAAATACAAGCAATTAGTGGAAAAGCCCAACAAGTTATGAAACATGTTTCACTTGATTAATAATTAAAATTTATTAGTGTTGGTGATAACTTAAGTAAATGGTTCTGCTTATAAGAAATATTAAGTGTATTTTTAAATATTAAGATTTAGCAGCACAGAGCTTAATTAAATCAGGAACACTTGGGGTTAGTCTCAGTCATCATTTTTTTTTTTTTTCCAAATTTTTTCCTCCTTCCAGTTGATTCTAATGTGCACCATTCATGACTATTGCAAATAAATTCACCTGTAAAACCATTTTAGCACAGAGTTTATTTGCAAATAACTCAATATTTTCTCCAGTTTCCTTCTTGATTATTCATCTGCTTAGATCTGGGTACAATTTTAATAATTCATAATTTTCCCCAAACTCATTCATCTTATTTGCATTGATTGTGGGGAAATATAGTTAGAATTATTTTCATACTCCATGGTAATTTCCTAATTTGCATTGTAACACATTTCATTTGCTTTCTATTGTTTTCCATTATTTTTTCTTTATTGGGATCCCCTGGGTTTATTTACTCTGTTGGTTTTATAAAGAATCAATTCTTGAATTTCTTTTGTAATTCTATATTTATGTTTTCTAATTTACTAATTTATATTTTCTTAATCATTATTCTGTTTCCATGAATTGATTTTATTTTCTGCCTTCTCAGTTAAGCTACTTAATACATTTATATTTATTTTATTTTCTTCTCCCACCTACAAAAGCATCTAAGGAAGAGAACAGAGTGCCAGCCTGTGAGGTAAGATGGTACCTCCTTCAGCCTGTAGAGCTCAGGGGTCTTCATAAATGAACTCTCTAAGCATACAAATTCTGACTGGCACACCACACTCTTTGAAGTACCAGTGGTTTTCTTGTATCCTCGTATTATCCAGCAATTATCTGGACTCCATATAGTGTTAATTGAGTCCCTCCTTTTGAGGAAACTTCCAGTACTAATTGCACCACGTCTCATGTGCATGCTTACCCTGTCACCTGAGACACAAGCCTCTCAGATAATCCGTCGTTATGGACACTCAAACTCCACTACTCTGCATGCTTTTGGTTTTGTTTGGGTTTTCTTGCAACATTTTTCTCACCCTAGCTTATGCTACCAACCCTGGCATCAGGATTTTATGAGCAATTTTTTCTGGGTTTACCTTTAAAATACATTACCCACCTTTAAAAAACATGTTTTGCCTTATCCTCTGCATGCCTGTTTACTGACTTTACCTGGTTCTACTGCACTGGTCCTGTACTTGGTCTTTTGACATATTATTCATCACATAATCCATTTTTCACAGTGTTGAGGGATCTTTTAAAATCAGACTATCTCACTCTTTTTTTTAACACCTTCCAGAACACTCAAGGTAACTGTGCTAAAATCAAACTCTGTGTGTGTCCACAATATATATCCTGCCTAGATATTCTTTCTGTGCCATATTCTCCTGATTTCATATTTTGAAAGAAAACATAACCCTATCAAAGTATGGCAAGACTAGAAAAATGAGCTCTTATATGTCATTCACCTAAATTCAGAAAATTACCAAAATTTGCTTCTCTCTCTTTCTCTCTGTCTCTACACACACACACACACATTTTTTTTTTGGGGGGGGGGAAACTTTCCAAAATTATGGATTACATGACATTTTATCCCAAAAAATTTCATTTATTTCTTGAAAACATAAGCATTCTCGCACATAAATCCAATGTAATAGTCACATTAGAAAGTAAACTGTTGATTTAAACTTGATAAAAACTAAAATCTAATATAGCACTTATACATGCACAAATTTCTTCAGTCATAACAATAATGTCCATTAGTGATCTCTGTACAAAACTGCAGATAATAATAGTCATTATAGTTGTTCTTTCTTTATCTTTCACTGTATTTTTGTTCCAGAGAAAACAAACTATTAGTATTCACATATTTTCATTTGTGCCTAGAAGTGAAGTAGTAGGTATTTCTATTTCTTCTCTGACTTTTTTCCAGTATTCCATTCAGTTGCCAATATACTTGCTTCTGAGCCCAGTACCATCCATTTGGAAATCATTAGTAAAAAGTCTCATGATTCTGTAGTTTATTTTATCTCCACTTATTACTTTTTGGAGGTATAACTGGTGGGGGAGAAAGGTAACCTCATGGGGATCTTATGTTATCTTCTATTACTTTTTCTGGATACACTTTTCTAAAATTCCTGATGATAACAGGTATATTTGATGCTTTCTTCAGCAGCTTATGATAATTATGCTTGACTTTTACATAGTCACTTATTTATATTACTGTAGGCATGAAAATTTTGAGATTTTGTGATTGGACTTCTTTTTCTCCAAAAGTAGATTAATAATTTCTATTTTTTAAATTTTTTTTATAATTTTTAAATTTAAAGATTTTATCAGCTATTGTAACAGGAAATGTAATTGAGGTACATGTATATTTAAAGAGATACTAAATATGCATATGATTGATAATAAGAAATAAAATAAGAAAAAGTCATAGCTTTTTGAAACCTTATTACTTTCAGTTCAGTTCACTTCAGTCACTCAGTTGTATCTGACTCTTATGACCCCGTGGGCTGCAACATGCCAGGTTTCTCTGTCCATCACCAACTCCCTGAGCTTGCTAAAACTCACATCCATCTAGTCAGCAATGCCATGCAACCATCTCATCCTTTGTTGTCCCCTTTTCCTCCTGCCTTCAATCTTGCCCAGCATCAGTGTTTTTCTTTTTTTTTTTTAATTTTTTTTTTTTATTATTGGAGGCTAATTACTTCACAGCATTTCAATGGGTTTTGTCATACATTGACATGAATTAGCCTTAGGGTTACACGTATTCCCCATCCCGATCCCCCCTCCCACCTCCCTCTCCACCCGACTCCTCTGGATCCTCCCAGTGCACCAGGCCTGAGCACTCGTCTCATGCATTCCACCTGGGCTGGTGATATGTTTCACCATAGATAATATACATGCTGTTCTTTCAAAATATCCCACCCTCGCCTTCTCCCACAGAGTTCAAAAGTCTGTTCTGTACTTCTGTGTCTCTTTTTCTGTTTTGCATATAGGGTTATCATTAACATCTTTCTAAATTCCATAAATATGTGTTAGTATGCTGTAATGTTCTTTATCTTTCTGACTTACTTCACTCTGTATTTCATCCATCTCCAGTTTCATCCATCTCATTAGAACTGATTCAAATGAATTCTTTTTAACAGCTGCGTAATATTCCATGGTGTATATGTACCACAGCTTCCTGATCCATTCATCTGCTGATGGGCATCTAGGTTGCTTCCATGTCCTGGCTATTATAAACAGTGCTGCGATGAACATTGGGGTGCACGTGTCTCTTTCAGATCTGGTTTCCTTAGTGTGTATGCCCAGAAGTGGTATTGCTGGGTCATATGGCAGTTCTATTCCAGTTTTTTAAGAAGTCTCCACACTGTTTTCCATAGTGGCTGTACTAGTTTGCATTTCCACCAACAGTGTAAGAGGGTTCCCTTTTCTCCACACCCTCTCCAGCATTTATTGCTTGTAGACTTTTGGATATCAGCCATCCTGATGGCGTGTAATGGTACCTCACTGTGGTTTTGATTTGCATTTCTCTGATAATGAGTGATATTGAACATGTTTTCATGTGTTTGTTAGCCATCTGTATGTCTTCTTTGGAGAACTGTCTGTTTAGTTCTTTGGCCCATGTTTTGATTGGGTCATTTATTTTTCTGGAATTGAGCTTCAGGAGTGGCTTGTATATTTTTGAGATTAATCCTTTATCTGTTTCTTTATTTGCTATTATTTTCTCCCAATCTGAGGGCTGTCTTTTCACCTTACTTATAGTTTCCTTTGTAGTGCAGAAGCTTTTAAGTTTCATTAGGTCCCATTTGTTTATTTTTGCTTTTATTTCCAATATTCTGGGAGGTGGGTCATAGAGGATCTTGCTGAGATTTATGTCGGAGAGTGTTTTGCTTATGTTCTCCTCTAGGAGTTTTATAGTTTCTGGTCTTACATTTAGATCTTTAATCCATTTTGAGTTTATTTTTGTGTATGGTATTACAAAGTGTTCTAGTTTCATTCTTTTGCAAGTGGTTGACCAGTTTTCCCAGCACCACTTGTTAAAGAGGTTGTCTTTTTTCCATCGTATATCCTTGCCTCCTTTGTCAAAGATAAGGTGTCCATAGGTTTGTGGATTTATCTCTGGGCTTTCTATTCTGTTCCACTGATCTATATTTCTGTCTTTGTGGCAGTACCATACTGTCTTGATGACTGTGGCTTTGTAGTAGAGTCTGAAGTCAGGCAGGTTGATTCCTCCAGTTCCATTCTTCACAGCTGAATTCTACCAAAAATTTAGAGAAGAGCTAACACCTATCTTACTCAAACTCTTCCAGAAAATTGCAGATGAAGGTAAACTTCCAAACTCATTCTATGAGGCCACCATCACCCTAATTCCAAAACCAGACAAAGATGCCACAAAAAAAGAGAACTACAGGCCAATATCACTGATGAACATAGATGCAAAAATCCTTAACAAAATTCTAGCAAACAGAATCCAACAACATATTAAAAAAATCATACACCATGACCAAGTGGGCTTTATCCCAGGAATGCTAGGATTCTTCAATATCCGCAAGTCAATCAATGTAATACACCACATTAACAAATTGAAAGATAAAAACCATATGATTATCTCAATAGATGCAGAGAAAGCCTTTGACAAAATTCAGCACTCATTTATGATTAAAACTCTCCAGAAAGCAGGAATAGAAGGAACATACCTCAACATAATAAAAGCTATATATGACAAACCCACAGCAAGCATCACCCTCAATGGTGAAAAATTGAAAGCATTTCCCCTGAAATCAGGAACAAGACAAGGATGCCCACTCTCACCACTACTATTCAACACAGTGTTGGAAGTTTTGGCCACAGCAATCAGAGCAGAAAAAGAAGTAAAAGGAATCCAGATTGGAAAAGAAGAACTGAAACTCTAGCTGTTTGCAGATGATATGATCCTCTACACAGAAAACCCTAAAGACTCTTCCAGAAAATTACTAGAGCTAATCAATGAATATAGTAAAGTAGAAGGATATAAAATTAACACAGAGAAATCCCTTGCATTCCTATATACTAACAATGAAAAAAACAGAAAGAGAAATCAAGGAAACAATACCATTCACCATTGCAACAAAAAGAATAAAATACTTAGGAGTACATCTACCTAAAGAAACAAAAAACCTATACATAGAAAACTATAAAACACTGATGAAAGAAATCAAAGAGGACACAAACAGATGGAGAAACATACCGTGTTCATGGATTGGAAGAATCAATATTGTCAAAATGGCTATTCTACCCAAAGCAATCTATAGATTCAATGCAATTCCTATCAAGCTACCAACGGTATTTTTCACAGAGCTAGAACAAATAATTTCACAATTTGTATGGAAATACAGTATCAGTGTATTTCAAATGAGTCAGTTCTTTGCATCAGGTGGCCAAAGGATTGGAGTTTCAGCTTCAGCATCTATTATTTCAATTAATATTCAGGGCTGATCTCCTTTAGGATGGACTGGTTGGATATCCTTGCAGTGCAAGGGAATCTCAAGAGTCTTCTCCAACACCACATTTCAAAAGAATCGATTCTTTGTCACTCAGCCTTCTTTATGGTCCAACTCTTACAGCCATACATAACTACTGGAAAAACCATAGCTTTGGCTAGATGGAATTTTGTCAGCAAAGTAACATCTCTGCTTTTTAATATTTTTTCTAGGTTGTTCATAGCTTTTCTTTCAAGGAGCAAGCATTTTTTTAATTTCATGACTGCAGTCATCATTTAGAGTGATTTTGGAGCCCAAGAAAATAAAGTCTGTCACTGTTTTCATTGTTTCTCCATCTATTTGCCATGAAGTGATGGAGCCAGATGCCATGATCTTAGTTGTTAGAACATTGAGTTTTAAACCAGCTTCTTCACTCTCCTCTTTCACTTTCATCAAGAGCTCTTCAATTCCTCCTTGCTTTCTACCATAAGGGTAGTGTCAGCTGCATATCTGAGGTTATTAATATTTCTCCTGGCAATCCTGATTTCCACTTGTGCTTTATCCAGCCCAGCATTTAGCCTGAAGTATATATATATATATATATATATATATATATATATATATATATATATATATATATATATATATATGTTAAATAAGCATGGGGACAATATATGCACTCTTTTCCCAATTTGGAACCAGTCTGCTGTTTCACGTCCTGTTCTGACTATTGCTTCTTGACCTGCATGTGGATTTCTCAGGAGACAAGTAAGGTGGTCTGGTATCCCCATCTCTTTCAGAATTTTCCATAGTTTGTTGTGGTTGACACAGTCAAAGGCTTTGGTGTAGTCAATAAAGCAGAAATAGATGTTTTTCTGGAACTCTCTCTCTCTCTTTTTTTTTTTTTTTGGATGATCCACTGGATGCTAGCAAATTTGATTTCTGGTTCCTCTGCCTTTTCTAAGTCCAGTTTGAACATCTGGAAGTTCTAAGTTCATGTATTCTTGAAGCATTTCTTGGAGAATTTTGAGTATTACTTTGCTAGCAAATCAGATGAATACAATTGTGTGGTAGTTTGAGCATTTTTTGGCATTTGCTTACCACATTAAACAATATCAAATATAAATTGTTCTTATGAAATAATTGATTTGCTTATTTTTTTACTCAGAATATTTTATTGTAAAAATACATTGTTCTCTTCTTTTGCAACAGTTAGATGTTCATTACCCAAAAGGGGTGGAGGGGGGGAAGGAAGAAGCAGTTACTTTAAACAAAGTGGGAAATTGCTTTCAGCACCTACATTGGATGGTGTAATATTTCACAAATTCTGATAAGGCCACATTTGTAGAAATTGTAGCTAATCCAAAAGTTGCTAGATGACACAATCCTATATCCAAACTCTAGACAACTTACAAAACTTCAGGGAAAGAAAAACGAGATGAACTGGTGCTATAAGGTACTCAAAACCTATTATTCGTTATTTCATATCACAATACACTGGCTATCTGTTCTGTCACCTACCTCCAGGCAAAATTGCACCTAATCTATCAGAGAAATGAGTCTCTTCAATTCTTAAAATCCTTCTGGGAAGTAGATATCACAGTTTCCTTATTGCCAAAAAAAAAAAAAAAAAAAGCAACTTTTAATCAGAAGTCTTTCTCTGCATCTCTTTTTTTGCTATGTATTTAGTTCATTTTCTTTCATTAACTCAAAGACATTTTGTAATTCATAAAACCTGTATTTGACCAACATTTTCCCCCCTCCCATCTACTTGGGCTTTCTAAAGTAATATTAATTTGGAGTAAACTTTTAAGAAAAGGGTGAGAGGCATGGAAGTTATAGTTTAGAAAATTGAGGTAATCATAGAAAGCAGTATAGGACACAACTAAGGGGAAATTAGCCAGAGAAGAGTTAAAAAAATTGAATTCTTTGAGAAGAAAAGAAAAGAGATTGAGAAGAAAAGTGAGAATATGAGAGGTGATAAAAAGTTGAGAACTAATAGAATAATGTTGAGTCAAGAATATATAACTTACATTAAATATGAAATATGAGGTAGAAAAAGAGAAGGATATTTTCAGATGATGTAAAGGTTATCTTAGACAAGAACATTTCAACATAGGCATATATGTACATGTGTGTGCACACATTCATGTGTGTCAGTTATGATAACATACAGTAGTTGCTGCTATAAAACTAGTACATGCCTTTTATATCATTTTAAAAATTGTTCACCTATTTAAAATTAGTATTGCTGTGTAAATATCTGACTGACTACTGATTATTCAGGTGGCTTAACACTATTCTAAATTTAATTATTTGATTAAAACATTTCATAATGTATACATGAATCAATTCCACACTAACTAAATTTTTTTCCCTCAATTTGCACTTTTGAGAAACCAGACTTTCAGAGTGCATCATGATTTACATTGTGTTAACTACAATGTTACTTAACACAACAGGGAAGAAGAGCAGGAGGAAGGTGAGGAAGGTGAAGAAGGATGCACCACTGGGCACCAACTAGGGTCAGGAGGCATGGGCTCCGCTGCCAGGCCCATCACCTTCCAGGAAACCGTGGAGGAATCATGTAACTTTGAGCTAAATTCTCAATTTAAAATATTCAAGCGACTGTGTGGCGCTGGAGTGGCCATGAAGAGATAACCCATGTCCAAGGTCAGAGAAACCCCAACAAGATGGTAGGTGCTGGAGTGGCCATGAGGAGATACCGCACTTCCAAGGGCAAAGGAGAAGCCCCAGCAAGACGGTAGGAGAGCCAAATTCACATTTAGAATCAAACCCCATTCCTGTCAGAGACACTCAGAGGGCTCAAACAAATCTTGTGCACCAGGACCCAGGGACCCCACAAAGACTGAGACAGAACTGTAAGTGTCTCCTGTGGAGGTTGGATCAGCAGTGGTCTGTGGCAGGGTCAGGGGCTCTGGGTGAAGCAGACTTGGGTATGGCAGCTCTCTTGGAGGAGGTCGCCATTAATCCCACCATAGAGCCATCAGAACTTATACAGGATTGGGAAATAGATTCTTGGAGGACACAAACAAAATCTTGTGCACCGGAACCCAAGAGAAAGGAGCAGTGACCCCACAAGAGACTGACACGGACTTGCCTGTCAGTATTCAGGATTCTCTAGTGGAAGCGTGGGTCGGCGATGGCCTTCTACATGGTTGGGGGCACTGAATGTAGCAGTGCATGTATGGGATCTTTTGAAGGAGGTCACCATTATCTCCATTACCTCCATCATGGTTTGGCCCCAGGCAAATAGCAGGGAGGGAACACAGCTCCACCCATCAGCAGAAAATTGCATTAAAGTTTGACTGAGCATGGCCCTACTCATCAGAACAAGACCCAGTTTCCCCCTCAGACAGTTTCTCCCATCAGGAAGCTTCCATAAGCCTCTTATCCTTCTCCATCAGAGGGCAGACAGACTGAAAACCATGATCACAGGAAACTAACCAACCTAATCACATGGACCACAGCCTTGTCTAATTCAATGAAATTATGAACCCTGCCCTATAGGGCCACCCATGATGAATGGGTCATGGTGGACAGTTCTGACAAAATGTGGTCCACTGGAGAAGGGAATGGCAAACCACTTCAGTATTATTGCCTTGAGAATGCCATGAATAATATGAAAAGACAAAAAGATAGGACACTGGAAGATGAACTCCCCACATTGGTAGGTGCCCAATACACTACTGCAGAACAGTGGAGAAATAACTCCAGATAGAATGAAGAGATTCAGTCAAAGCAAAAACAACACCCAGTTGTGGATGTGACTGGTGATGGAAGCAAGGTCTGATGCTGTAAAGAGCAATATTGCATAGGAACCTGGAATGCTAGGTCTATGAATCAAGGCAAATTGGAAGTGGTCAAACAGGAGATGGCAAGAGTGAACATCGACATTTTAGAAATCAGTGAACTGAAATGAATGGGAATGGGTGAATTTAACTCAAATGACCATTATATCTACTACTGTGAGCAAGAACCCCTTAGAAGAAACAGAGTAGTCATCATAGTCAACAAAAGAGTCTGAAATGCAGTACTTGGATGCAATCTCAAAAATGACAGAATGATCTTTGTTTCCAAGGAAAACCATTCAATATCACGGTAATCCTAGTCTACGCCCCGACCAGTAATGCTGAAGAATCTGAAGTTGAACGGTTCTAGGAAGACATACAAGACCTTCTAGAACTAATACCCGAAAAAGATGTCCTTTTCATTATAGTGGACTGGAATGCAAAAGTAGGAAGTCAAGAAACACCTGGAGTAACAGGCAAATTCTGCCTTGGAGTACGGAATGAAGCAAAGCAAAGCCTAATAGAGTTCTGCCAAGAAAACGCACTGGTCATAGCAAAAACCCACTTACAACAACACAGGAGAAGACTCTACACTTGGACATCACCAGATGGTCAACACATAAGTCGGATTGATTATATTCCTTGCAGCCAAAGATGGAGAAGCTGTATACAGTCAGCAAAAACAAGACCAGGAGCTGACTTTTGCTAAGACCTTGAACTCCTTATTGCCAAATTCCGACTTAAATTGAAGAAAGTAAGGAAAACCACTGGACCATTCAGGTATGACTTAAATCAAATCCCTTTCGATTATACAGTAGAAGTGAGAAATAGATTGAAGGGACTAGATCTGATAGACAGAGTGCCTGATGAACTATGGTTGGAGGTTCGTGACATTGTACAGGAGACAGGGGTCAAGACCATCTTCAAGAAAAAGAAGTTCAAAAAAGAAAAATGGCTATCTAAGGAGGCCTTACAAATAGCTGTGAAAAGAAGGGAAGTGAAAAGCAAAGGAGAAAAGGAAAGATGTGCCTACTTGAGTGCAGAGTTCCAAAGAATAGCAAGGAGAGATAAGAAACCCTTCCTCAGTGATCAATGCAAAGAAATACAGGCAATCAATAGAATGGGAAATACTAGAGATCTTTTCAAGCAAATTAGAGATACCAAGGGAACATTTCATGCAAAGATAGGCACAATAAAGAACATAAATGGTATGGACCTAACAGAAGCAGAAGATATTAAGAAGAGGTGGCAAGAACACACAGAAGAACTGTACAAAAAAGACCTTCATGACCCGTATAATCACGATGGTGTGATCACTTACTTAGAGCAAGACATCCTGAAATGTGAAGTCAAGTGGTCCTTAAGAAGCATCACTATGAACAAAGCTAATGGAAGTGATGGAATTCCAGTGCAGCTATTTCAATCCTAAAAGATGATGCTGTGAAAGTACTGCACTCAATATGACAGTATATTTGGAAAACTCAGCAGTGGTCACAGGACTGGTAAAGTTCAGTTTTCATTCCAATCCCAAAGAAGAAGGCCTAAAAATGCTCAAACTAGTGCAAACTGCATTCATCTCACACACTAGTAAAATAATGTTCAAAATTCTCCAAGCCAGCCTTCAACAGTGTGAGAACAGTGAACCCCCAGATGTTGAAGCTGGATTTAGAAAAGGCAGAGGAACCACAGATCAAATTGTCAACATCTGCTGTATCATCAAAAAGCAAGAGAGGTCCAGAAAAACATCTATTTCTGCTTTATTGACTATGCCAAAGCCTTTATGTGGATCACAATAAACTGTGGAAAATCTGAAAGAGATGGGAATACCAGACCACCTGACCTGCTTCTTGAGAAATCTGTATGCAGGTCAGGAAGCATCAGTTAGAACTAGACATGGAACAATAGACTGATTCCAAATAGGAAAAGGAGCCCGACAAGGCTGTATACTGTCACCCTGCTTATTTAATTTATATGCAGAGTACATCATGAGAAAGCCTGGGCTGGAGGAAGCCCAAGATGGAATAAAGATTGCTGGGAGAAATATCAATAACCTCAGTGGCATCCGGTCCCATCACTTCATGGCAAATAGATGGGAACAAAGAACACGGTGATAGCTTCTGTGCATCAGAGGTTTTTTTTTTTTGTTTGTTTGTTTTTGTATCTTTCCATTGTTGTTTGTATGGAAAGGGACAGAGAAAGCTTCTAACACAAACATCAGAAGGAGGACTGAGAGGGCCCCACTCTCCAGTTTTAGCAAGAGCATTATATCATTTTAATTGGTTATTCAGTTCAGTTCAGTCACTCAGTCATATGACTCTTTGCGACCCCATGAATCCCAGCACACTAGGCCTCCCTGTCCATCATCAACTCCCGGAGTTTACTCAAACTCATGCCCATCGAGTCGATGATGCCATCCATCCATCTCATCCTCTGTCGTCCCCTTCTCCTCTTGCCCCCAATCCCTCCCAGCATCAGGGTCTTTTCCAACGAGCCAACTCTTCACATGAGGTGGCCAAAATATTGGAGTTTCAGCTTCAACATCAGTCCTTCCAATGAACACCCAGGACTGATCTCCTTCAGGATGGACTGGTTGGATCTCCTTGCAGTCCAAGAGACTCTCAAGAGTTTCTCCAACACCACAGTTCAAAAGCATCAATTTTTCAGTGCTCAACTTTCTTCACAGACCAACTCTCACATCCATACATGACCACTGGAAAAACCATAGCCTTGACCAGATGGACCTTTGTTGGCAAAGTAATGTCTCTGCTTTTTAACATGCTATCTAGTTTGGTCATAACTTTCCTTCCAAGGAGTGTCTTAATTTCATGGCTGCAGTCACTATCTGCAATGATTTTGGAGCCCCCCAAAATTGGTTATCACAGTAAGTCAAAAGAATGTCTCAGTGTTGTAAAGATCCTACTAGAAACATTCCCACAATTTACATTTTAAGATGATAGGATTAGTCAGAAGATTTTCCGGAAGGAGAAACTGTCCTCAAGTTGGACACATTGTTGTTGCATAGTACTTCAGTTCAGTTCAGTTCAGTCACTCAGTCGTGTCCAACTCTTTGCCACCCCATGGACTGCAGCACACCAGATATCCCTCTCCATCATAAACTCCCAGAGCTTGCTCAAACTCATGTCCACTGAATCAGTGATAACATCCTACCATCTCATCCTCTTTTGTCCCCTTCTCCTCCTGCCTTCAACCTTTCCCAGCATCAGAGGCTTTTCAAATGAGTCAGATCTTCACATCATGTGGCCAAAGTACTGGAGTTTCAGCTTCAGCATCAGTCTTTCTAATGAACACTCAGGACTGATTTCCTTTAGGGTGGACTGGTTGGATATTCTTGCAGTCCAAGGGACTCTCAAGAGTCTTCCCCAACACTACAGTTCAAAAGCATCAATTCTTTGGTGCTCAGTTTTCTTCATAGTGCAATTCTCACATCCATACATGACCACTGGAAAGACCATAGCCTTGACTAGAGGGATCTTTGTTGGCAAAGTAATGTCTCTGCTTTTTAATATGCTGTCTAGGTTGGTCATAACTTTCCTTCCAGAGAACAAGCATCTTTTAATTTCATGGCTGGAGTCCCCATTTGCAATGATTTTGGAACGCCAAAAGTTAAGTCTGCCACTGTTTCCACTTCTTCCCCGTCTATTTGCCATGAAGTGATGGGATCAGATGCCCTGATCTCAGTTTTCTTTTTTCTTTTTTTTTTTTTTAATTGAATTTTATTTTATTAGTTGGAGGCCAATTACTTGACAACATTTCAGTGGGTTTTGTCATACATTGACACGAATCAGCCATAGCATTACACGTATTCCCCATCCCGATCCCCCCTCCCACCTCCCTCTCCACCCGACTCCTCTGGGTCCTCCCAGTGCACCAGGCCTGAGCACTCGTCTCATGCATCTCACCTGGGCTAGTGATCTGTTTCACCATAGATAATATACATGCTGTTCTTTTGAAACATCCCACCCACACCTTCTCCCACAGAGTTCAAAAGTCTGTTCTGTACTTCTGTGTCTCTTTTTCTGTTTTGCATATAGGGTTATCATTAACATCTTTCTAAATTCCATATATATGTGTTAGTATGCTATAATGTTCTTTATCTTTCTGACTTACTTCACTCTGTATAACGGGCTCCAGTTTCATCCATCTCATTAGAACTGATTCAAATGCATTATTTTTAACAGCTGAGTAATATTCCATGGTGTATATGTACCACAGCTTCCTTATCCATTCATCTGCTGATGGGCATCTAGGCTGCTTCCATGTCCTGGCTATTATAAACAGTGCTGTGATGAACATTGGGGTGCACGTGTCTCTTTCAGATCTGGTTTCCTCGGTGTGTATGCCAAGAAGTGGTATTGCTGGGTCATATGGCAGATTTATTTCCAGTTTTTTAAGAAATCTCCACACTGTTTTCCATAGTGGCTGTACTAGTTTGCATTTCCACCAACAGTGTAAGAGGGTTCCCTTTTCTCCACACCCTCTCCAGCATTTATTGCTTGTAGACTTTTGGATAGCAGCCATTCTGACTGGCGTGTAATGGTACCTCATTGTGGTTTTGATGTGCATTTCTCTAATAATGAGTGATGTTGAGCATCTTTTCATGTGTTTGTTAGCCATCTGCATGTCTTCTTTGGAAAAATGTCTGTTTAGTTCTTTGGCCCATTTTTTGATTGGGTCATTTATTTTTCTGGAATTGAGCTTCAGGAGTTGCTTGTATATTTTTGAGATTAATCCTTTGTCTATTTCTTCAATTGCTATTATTTTCTCCCAATCTGAGGGCTGTCTTTTCACCTTACTTATAGTTTCCTTTGTAGTGCAGAAGCTTTTTAAGTTTCATTAGGTCCCATTTGTTTAGTTTTGCTTTTATTTCCAATATTCTTGGAGGTGGGTCATAGAGGACCCTGCTGAGATTTATGTCGGAGAGTGTTTTGCCTATGTTCTCCTCTAGGAGTTTTATAGTTTCTGGTCTTATATTTAGATCTTTAATCCATTTTGAGTTTATTTTTGTGTATGGTGTTAAAAGTGGTCTAGTTTCATTCTTTTACAAGTGGTTGACCAGTTTTCCCAGCACCACTTGTTAAAGAGATTGTCTCTTTTCCATTGTATATCCTTGCCTCCTTTGTCAAAGATAAGGTGTCCATAGGTTGGTGGATTTATCTCTGGGCTTTCTATTCTGTTCCATTGATCTATATTTCTGTCTTTGTGCCAGTACCATACTGTCTTGATGACTGTGGCTTTGTAGTAGAGTCTGAAGTCAGGCAGGTTGATTCCTCCAGTTCCATTCTTCTTTCTCAAGATTACTTTGGCTATTCGAGGTTTTTTGTTTTTCCATACAAATTGTGAGATTATTTCTTCTAGTTCTGTGAAAAATACCGTTGGTAGCTTGATAGGGATTGCATTGAATCTATAGATTGCTTTGGGTAGAATAACCATTTTGACAGTATTGCTTCTTCCAATCCATGAACACGGTATGTTTCTCCACCTGTTTGTGTCCTCTTTGATTTCTTTCATCAGTGTTTTATAGTTTTCTATGTACAGGTCTTTTGTTTCTTTAGGTAGATATACTCCTAAGTATTTTATTCTTTTTTTTGCAATGGTGAATGGTATTGTTTCCTTAATTTCTCTTTCTGTTTTTTCATTGTTAGTATATAGGAATGCAAGGGATTTCTGTGTGTTAATTTTATATCCTGCAACTTTACTATATTCATTGGTTAGCTCTAGTAATTTTCTGGAAGAGTCTTTAGGATTTTCTATGTAGAGGATCATGTCATCTGCAAACAGCGAGAGTTTCAGTTCTTCTTTTCCAATCTGGATTCCTTTTACTTCTTTTTCTGCTCTGATTGCTGTGGCCAAAACTTCCAAGACTGTGTTGAATAGTAGTGGTGAGAGTGGGCATCCTTGTCTTGTTCCTGATTTCAGGGGAAATGCTTTCAATTTTTCACCATTGAGGGTGATGCTTGCTGTGGGTTTGTCATATATAGCTTTTATTATGTTGAGGTATGTTCCCTCTATTCCTGCTTTCTGGAGAGTTTTAATCATAAATGAGTACTGAATTTTGTCAAAGGCTTTTTCTGCATCTATTGAGATAATCATATGGTTTTTATCTTTCAATTTGTTAATGTGGTTTATTACATTGATTGACTTGCGGATATTGAAGAATCCTTGCATTCCTGGGATAAAGCCCACTTGGTCATGGTGTATGATTTTTTTAATATGTTGTTGGATTCTGTTTGCTAGAATTTTGTTAAGGATTTTTGCATCTATGTTCATCAGTGATATTGGCCTGTAGTTCTCTTTTTTTGTGGCATCTTTGTCTGGTTTTGGAATTAGGGTGATGGTGGCCTCATAGAATGAGTTTGGAAGTTTACCTTCATCTGCAATTTTCTGGAAGAGTTTGAGTAAGATAGGTGATAGCTCTTCTCTAAATTTTTGGTAGAATTCAGCTGTGAAGCCATCTGGTCCTGGGCTTTTGTTTCCTGGAAAATTTTTGATTACAGTTTCGATTTCCTTGCTTGTGATGGTTCTGTTGAGATGTTCTATTTCTTCCTGGTTCAGTTTTGGAAAGTTATACTTTTCTAAGAATTTGTCCATTTCATCCAAGTTGTCCATTTTATTGGCATAGAGCTGCTGGTAGTAGTCTCTTATGATCCTTTGTATTTCAGTGTTGTCTGTTGTGATCTCACCCTTTTCATTTCTTATTTTGTTAATTTCGTACTTCTCTCTTTGTTTCTTAATGAGTCTTGCTAGTGGTTTGTCAATTTTTTTTTTTTTTTTTTTTTTTTCAAAAAACCAGCTTTTAGCTTTGTTGATTTTTGCTATGGTCTCTTTAGTTTCTTTTGCATTTATTTCTGCCCTAATTTTTAAGATTTCTTTTCTTCTGCTAACACTGGGGTTCTTCATTTCTTCCTTCTCTAATTGCTTTAGGTGTAGAGTTAGGTTATTTATTTGGCTTTTTTCTTGTTTCTTGATGTAAGCCTCTAATGCTATGAACCTTCCCCTTAGCACTGCTTTTACAGTGTCCCATAGGTTTTGGATTGTTGTGTTTTCATTTTCATTCATTTCTATACATATTTTGATTTCCTTTTTGATTTCTTCTATGATTTGTTGGTTATTCAGAATCGTGTTATTTAGCCTCCATATGTTTGAATTTTTAACAATTTTTTTCCTGTAATTGATATCTAATCTTATTGCACTGTGGTCAGAAAAGATGACTAGAATGATTTCAATTTTTCTGAATTTTCCCAGACCAGATTTATGGCCCAGGATGTGATCTATTCTGGAGAAGGTTCCGTGTGCACTTGAGAAAAAGGTGAAATTCATTGTTTTGGGGTGAAATGTCCTATAGATATCAATTAGGTCTAGCTGGTCCATTGTATCATTTAAGGTTTGTGTTTCCTTGTTGATTTTCTGTTTAGTTGATCTATCCATAGTTGTGAGTGGGGTATTAAAGTCTCCCACTATTATTGTGTTACTATTAATTTCCTCTTTCATAGTCATTAGCGTTTGCCATACATATTGCGGTGATCCTATGTTGGGTGCATATATATTTATAATTGTTATATCTTCTTCTTGGATTGATCCTTTGATCATTATGTAGTGTCCTTCTTTGTCTCTTTTCACATCCTTTATTTGAAAGTCTATTTTATCTGATATGAGTATTGCGACTCCTGCTTTCTTTTGGTCTCCACTTGCGTGAAATATTTTTTTCCAGCCCTTCACTTTTAGTCTGTATGTGTCTCTGGTTTTGAGGTGGGTCTCTTGTAGACAGCATATATAGGGGTCTTGTTTTTGTATCCATTCAGCCAATCTTTGTCTTTTGGTTGGGGCATTCAACCCATTTACATTTAAGGTAATTATTGATAGGTGTGGTCCCGTTGCCATTTACTTTGTTGTTTTGGGTTCACATTTATACAACCTTTCTGCATTTCCTGTCTAGAGAAGATCCTTTAGCATTTGTTGAAGAGCTGGTTTGGTGGTGCTGAATTCTGTCAGCTTTTGCTTGTCTGTAAAGCTTTTGAATTCTCCTTCATATCTGAATGAGATCCTTGCTGGGTACAGTAATCTAGGTTGTAGATTATTCTCTTTCATTACTTTAAGTATGTCCTGCCATTCCCTTCTGGCCTGGAGGGTTTCTATTGAAAGATCAGCTGTTATCCTTATGGGAATCTCTTTGTGAGTTATTTGTTGTTTCTCCCTTGCTGCTTTTAGTATTTGTTTTTTGTGTTTGATCTTTGTTAATTTGATTACTATGTGTCTTGGAGTGTTTCGCCTTGGGTTTATCCTGTTTGGGACTCTCTGGGTTTCTTGGACTTGGGTGGCTATTTCCTTCCCCATTTTAGGGAAGTTTTCATCTATTATCTCCTCGAGTATTTTCTCGTGGCCTTTCTTTTTGTCTTCTTCTTCTGGGACTCCTATGATTCGAATGTTGGGGCGTTTCACATTGTCCCAGAGGTCCCTGAGGTTGTCCTCATTTCTTTTGATCCTTTTTTCTTTTTTCCTCTCTGCTTCATTTATTTCCACCATTCTATCTTCTACCTCACTTATCCTATCTTCTGTCTCCGTTATTCTACTCTTGGTTCCCTCCAAAGTGTTTTTGATCTCATTCATTGCATTATTCATTTTTAATTGACTCTTTTTTATTTCTTCTAGGTCTTTATTAAACATTTCTTGCATCTTTTCAATCTTTGTCTCCAGGCTATTTATCTGTAACTCCATTTTGTTTTCAAGATTTTGGATCATTTTTATTATCATTATTCTAAATTCTTTTTCAGATAGATTCCCTATCTCCTCCTCTTTTGTTTGACTTGGTGGGCACTTGTCATGTTCCTTTACCTGTTGGGTATTTCTCTGCCTTTTCATCTTGTTTAGATTGCTGTGTCTGGAATGGGCTTTCTGTATTCTGGAGGTCTGTGGTTCCTTTTTATTGTGGAGTTTTTACCCGGTGGGTGGGTTGACGGCTGGCTTGTCAAGGTTTCCTGGTTAGGGAAGCTTGTGTCAGTGTTCTGGAGCGTGGAACTTGATTTCTTCTCTTTGAAGAGCAATGGAGTGCCCTGTAATGAGTCTTGAGATGGGTCTATGTGTTAGGTGTGACTTTGGGCAGTCTGTATGTTGACTTTCAGGGCTATGTTCCTGCATTGCTGGGGAATTTGCGTGGTATGTCTTGCTCTAAAACTTGTTGGCTCTTGGGTGGTGGTTGGTTTCAGTGTAGGTATGGAGGCTTTTGGACGGTCTCTTATTACTTAAAGTTCCACGTAGTCAGGAGTTTTCTGGTGTTCTCAGGTTTTGGCCTTAAATCTCCTGCCTCTGGATTTCAGTTTTATTCTTCCTGTAGTCTCAGGACTTCTCCAACTATACAGAACTGATAATAAAACTTCTAGGTTAATGGCAAAAAGATTCTCCCCCATTAGGGATTCCCAGAGATGTTCACAGAGTTGCATGAAGAAGAGGACAGGGAGGAGGGAAATAGAGATGAGCAGGAGGAGAAAAACGGGAACTTAAGAGGAGAGAGACAGATCTACGCAGTCATCTGTTCCTAGAGTGTTCTCCGTAGCCCAGACACCCACAAAGTTTCACAGAATTGGATTGGGAAGAGAAGGGGAAAGGAGAAGATAGAGGTGTTCTGAGGTAGAAAACAGAGAGTCAAGATTGGGGGAGAATAATCAACACACTCCTGAATAAAAATGGAAACTGAATATTGGATTCTTAAATGTTCACAGTTTATATCATATACTGAAGAACAAAAATTAAAAATCTAGAGTAGAGGTTAGACTCTTAAAAATAGTGTATTAAAAACAAAAACAAAAACACCCCCCCAAAAATTTTAGAAATATATATGAGGTTCGGTTTAAAAATAGGGCTTCTCTTCTTTGTTTTCCTTTCCTCTTTGTAAGGTTATAGTGTATTGAAAATGAATAATTAAGGAGTAGTAGAGGAGTACTAGAGGACTTTAAAAGAAATAAGAGAAAAAGAAAAATAGAAAATAGAAGAGAAGAAGGAAAAAAAAAAAAGAAGAAGAGAAAAAAAAAGAGGAAAAAAAATAATTTTCCCTAACTAAAAAAATCATAAGAATTTATAAAAATGAAAGTTAAGGAGTAATGGGGGAGTAATAGGGAATTTTAAAGGAAAATAAAAGAGAAAAAAGAAAAAAGAAAATTTAAAAAAATCTTTTTTTTTTTTTTCTCTTACTTAAAAAAAAAAAAAAAGTAAAAATATATCTAGGAATTTCTCTGGAGCTGTTGCGGTCAGTGTGGGTTCGGCTTGGTTTTAGATAGCTCCTCGTTCCAGCTTACACTTCTCGATATCTACAGGCCCCTTGCGGTGTGGTCAGTGTTTCCTACAGGGATTTTAATCTGTTGCACCAGTTCCTTCTGAAGCGGTTCCCTTTGTTTAATTGGCTTCTGTTTGCCGGTCTCTTCAGGGCCTCATTTCCGCCCTGACATAGGCGGGCGGAGGTGGACTCTCATTCAGGTAGCTAGTTCCGTCGCGCTGCGGGGAGGGGCTGGAGTTGCAGGGCGTGGCCGGCGCTGCTCAGGTTCCGGCTGCTCTTTATGGAGTGCACCCGGCGCTGCACGCGGTTCCAGCCCTCGGGTGTTCCGCCAAAGGTCGGAACAGAAAGCTGCGCCTGCTCTTTGTGCCTTCCCCGTCCGAGCGGTCCGGGCAGCCAGGGGCTTGATGGGCCCACTCTCCCCGGGTGCGCGCGCCCATTCCCTTCCGCGGTCCCAGTCTCAGTTTCCGCCGGCGCCAGTCCGGTGCGTGCACCCTCTGCCCTCCATGTCCCCAGCCCCAGTCCCCGCCCACGCCGGTCGGGTGCCTGCGCCCTGTGTCTCACCGCGACCCTCCCGGCGGATGTCGACCATCCAGAATCTCGGTCCCTTTGTTCTGCGAACAGCCGGCAGTGTGTTCGGGCCGGTTAATTTTCTCTCTTTTGCTCTCCCACAGTTCAAGCTGGGAACTCACAAAAGCTCCCTCCGATTGTCCTCAGGGCACTCAGGTCCAGACCCTACCCCAAGCAATGCCGCCCGCTCCTCTCCGTTCCACCCCCTCTTGCTGGTGGCGGATGCGGGCGTCTGGGGTACTTTTCTGCTGGGAGTTGCTTTTAGGCTCCTAATCTGTGGGTTTTATTTATTGTTTCTCTCCCAGTCAGGTTGCCCTCTGAGATTCAAACACTTCCCCCAGGCCCGCCAGTGCGAGGGTTTCCGGTGTCTGGGAACGTCCTCTATTAAGACCCTTCCCGGGACGGATCTCCATCCTTAGCTCTTTTGTCTCACTTTTTATCTTTTATATTTTGTCCTACCTCCTTTCGAAGACAATGGGCTGCTTTTCTGGGTGCCTGGTGACCTCAGCTAGTGATCAGAAGTTGTTTTGTGAAGTTTGCTCTGTGTTCAATTATTCTTTTGATGAATTTCTAGGAGAGAAAGTGGTCTTCCCGTCCTACTCCTCTGCCATCTTGACTCCTCCGCTGATCTCAGTTTTCTGAATGTTAGGCTTTAAAGCAACTTAGGTTCACTCTCTTCTTTCACTTTCACTTTCATCAAGAGGCTCTTTAATTCTTAAGTTCTGCCATAAGGGTGGTGTCATCTGCATATCTGAGGTTATTTCTCCTGGCAATCTTGATTCCACCTTGTGCTTCATCCAGCCCAGCGTTTCTCATGATGTACTCTGCATATAAGTTAAATAAGAGGGTGACAATATACAGCTTTTTCCTATTTGGAACCAGCCTATTGTTCCATATCCAGTTCTAACTGTTGCTTCCTGACCTGTATCCACATTTCTCAACAGGTGGGGCAGATATTCTGGTATTCCCATCTCTTGAAGAATTTTTCACAGTTTATTGTGATTCACACAATCAAATGCTTTGCCATGGTCAGTAAAGCAGAAGTAGATGTTTTTCTGGAACTCTCTTGCTTTTCTGATGATCCAGCAGATGTTGGCAATTTGACCTCTGGTTCCTCTGCCTTTTCTAAAACCAGCTGAACAACTGGAAGTTCACAGTTCACATATTGTTGAAGCCTGGCTTGCAGAATTTTGAGCATTACTTTGCAATCTTGTGAGATGAGTTCAATTATGTGGTAGCTTGAGCATTCTTTGGCATTGCCTTTCTTAGGAATTGAATGAAATAGTCTTTAGCATTTAGTTTAAACTGAGTTGTTTAGTTAAACTGAGGAAGATAAAGTTTGTCCTTTTTTCTTTCTTGAGTTTCCAGACCCCTATCTCCTCTTTGAGAGCCCCAGACCCCTTTCTCTTCCCCAGGCACCCCAGCCTTCTTATCAACCTGCCTAGGAATTGACTCTATCAGTAGCTTAGCTGGTAAAGAATCCACCTGCAATGTAGGCGACCCCAGTTTGATTCCTGGGCAGGGAAGATCCCCTGGAGAAGGGATAGGCTACCCTCTCCAGTATTCTTGGGCTTCCTTGGTGTTTCATATGGTAAAGAATCCTCGTGTTATGAGGGAGACCTGGATTTGATCTGTGGGTTGGAAAGACCCCCCGGAGGAGGGCATGGTTACTCACTCCATTCTTTCCTAGCGAATCCTTGAGAGAGGACATTGGTGGGCTACAGTCCATGGGGTCGCAAAGAGTCAGACATAGCTGAGCAACTAAGCACAGCACAACAGAAATCAAAAGCTGTAGCTGAAATAAGTTCTTAAAAAAAAAAAAAAAAAAACACATTTTTTAATGGAAACTCCTTCTGGTTCATTGCAAAATATCAGCAATATTATGTAAATTATAAGAATAAGTATAAGATTATATTTATCTTTATCATAGCAAAGTTGAAAAAAAAATAATGAAAACTGTGTTTGCTGTATACAAGTAGATATTTATTTTATGGAAATATTTATTTATGGAAATACAAAAAACCTCGAATAGCCAAAGTAATCTTGAGAAAGAAGAATGGAACTGGAGGAATCAACCTGCCTGACTTCAGACTCTACTACAAAGCCACAGTCATCAAGACAGTATGGTACTGGCACAAAGACAGAAATATAGATCAGAAATATAGATCAATGGAACAGAATAGAAAGCCCAGAGATAAATCCACGAACCTATGGACACCTCATCTTTGACAAAGGAGGCAAGGTTATACAATGGAAAAAAGACAATCTCTTTAACAAGTGGTGCTGGGAAAACTGGTCAACCACTTGTAAAACTGGTCAACCACTTGTAAAAGAATGAAACTAGAACACTTCCTAACACCATACACAAAAATAAACTCAAAATGGATTAAAGATCTAAATGTAAGACCAGAAACTATAAAATTCCTAGAGGAGAACATAGGCAAAACACTCTCCGACATAAATCACAGCAAGGTCTTCTATGACCCACCTCCCAGAATATTGGAAATAAAAGCAAAACTAAACAAATGGGACCTAATGAAAATTAAAAGCTTTTGCACAACAAAGGAAACTATAAGTAAGGTGAAAAGACAGCCCTCAGATTGGGAGAAAATAATAACAAATGAGGAAACAGACAAAGGATTAATCTCAAAAATATACAAGCAACTCCTGAAGCTCAATTCCAGAAAAATAAACGACCCAATCAAAAAATGGGCCAAAGAACTAAACAGACATTTCTCCAAAGAAGACATACAGATGGCTAACAAACACATGAAAAGATGCTCAACATCACTCATTATCAGAGAAATGCAAATCAAAACCACAATGAGGTACCATTACACACCAGTCAGGATGGCTGCTATCCAAAAGTCTACAAGCAATAAATGCTGGAGAGGGTGTGGAGAAAAGGGAACCCTCTTACACTGTTGATGGGAATGCAAACTAGTACAGCCACTATGGAAAACAGTGTGGAGATTTCTTAAAAAACTGGAAATAGAACTGCCATATGACCCAGCAATCCCACTTCTGGGCATACACACTGAGGAATCCAGATCTGAAAGAGACACGTGCACCCCAATGTTCATCGCAGCACTGTTTATAATAGCCAGGACATGGAAGCAACCCAAATGCCCATCAGCAGATGAATGGATAAGGAAGCTGTGGTACATATACACCATGGAATATTACTCAGCCATTAAAAAGAAGTCATTTGAATCAGTTCTAATGAGATGGATGAAACTGGAGCCCATTATACAGAGTGAAGTAAGCCAGAAAGATAAAGAACATTACAGTATACTAACACATATATACGGAATTTAGATAGATGGTAGTTATAGCCCTATATGCAAAACAGAAAAAGAGACACAGAAGTACAGAACAGACTTTTGAACTCTGGGGGAGAATGTGAGGGTGGGATGTTTTGAAAGAACAGCATGTATATTATCTATGGTGAAACAGACCACCAGCCCAGGTGGGATGCATGAGTCAAGTGCTCGGGCCTGGTGCACTGGGAGGACCCTGAGGAGTCGGGTGGAGAGGGAGGTGGGAGGGGGGATCGGGATGGGGAATACGTGTAACTATATGGCTGATTCATGTCAATGTATGACAAAACCCACTGAAATGTTGTGAAGTGATTGGCCTCCAACTAATAAAATAATATTTAAAAATAAATAAATAAATAAATAAACTTAGAGCAAAAAAAAAAAAAATGAAAACTGTGTTTGCTGTATACAAGTAGATATTTATTTTAGGTAATGCATTCTAATGCATTTATTATCCATATTAAAATGACATATACCTAAATAAATTATCTACATTCAATATGTTATATAAAGTTCAAAGACTCTCTAAAAGTCAAAGTAGTTATTTTAATAATCTATTAATTTTATAGATAATTATTATTTAGTTATAGGCTGCATATTATGTAACCAGTACTATACTAATCTCTCTGAATATAAAATTGAACAAAATTACTTATAATTTTTGTCCTTAGAAACCCATAGATGCTGGAAATGTAGGCAGATAGGAAATCTACTAGGTTTCATATATCCATGAAAATTGAAACCATATTGGAAACATTGTAGATTTAAACACTTTTTAGATGTTTTTGATTTTTAAATTGCTACTTAATCACAAAAAATTCAGTGAATATGTGCTAAACATGCTTCTTCCAAAAATACTAAATGCAATTAAAAAGTAAATTTAAAGATTTAATCAATTGTAATAGTGGCACCTATAATGAATTAATTTTTTCTAAACATATATCTCTCTCTCTATGCGACTGTGTGTGTGTGTGCACGCATGTGTGTAGATTCATTCTGCAAATAAAAAATAGCTTGCTTGAATGATCTTAAGAATTAAGTAATTCTAGAGACAAATTCTGGTAAAATTGAAAGAATATTCAATAGGTCTTATAATGGCAAGAAGCCATAATGCTTTTAAGTTGCCTGGTGGGGATTGTTTTTTCTTTTAATTTTTATATTGTATTGGGGTATATCTGATCAATAAAAAATGTTGTGATAGTTTCAGGTGAATAGAGAAGGGACTCAGCCATATACATATATATATATATATATATATATATATATATATATATATATATACATATCCATTCTCCCCCCAACCCCATCCAGGCTGCCACACTACTTTGAGCCAAGTTCCATGTGCTATATGGTAGTTCACTGTTGGTTATCCATTTTAAATACAGCAGTGTGTACAGGTCAATCCCAAAGTCTAGCTGTCCATCCCCCCTACCTCCCAGTCTTTCCCTTGGCAATCATAAATTTGTTCTCTAAGTCTTTGAGTCCCTTTTTGTTTTATAAGTAAGTTCAACTTGGTGGGAATTATTGTTGATTCTGATATAAGTAGGACAGATTGTCTTTAAGGACTTACAAGTTGTCATAGTGTAAGCGTTCAATAAGTAGACAGGCTGTCTTGAGTTATTTTAAGGTAAGTGTTTGATAAGTATCTTGACTTTCTGGCAGATATGCCTTCCTTAGGACAATAAGTTGCCAAAAGATCAGATCCCATCCAGGCTGAGACATGCACAGGGTGTAGTCATATGATGATGTGAAAGAGCTTAATCTCATAATGACTATATAAGAAACTGTACAAGAAATGTTCTTGCCTGCTAGAAGACCAAAGAATATAGCCAACTGATAAAAGCAAGGCTGATACTTTTTGGAAAAGAGATTATTTTTTGAAAAAAGGAAAAGCAAGAAAATTTTTTAAAAGGAGGAAGGAAAAGTAAAGTAAAAGATTGAAGGGAGGAAAAAAGGAAGAAATGAAAATAGAACAAATTTTTAAAATTATTACAGAGCTAAAGCTTTAAAATGTTTTGGTTTTAGAACAAGAACTATTTTCTGCTGCTGAACTATAAAAGTTACAAACAGAATCAGAAATATTATTTATTTGAAAATATAGTTATTAAAAGTATTGGACTGTTCAAAAGACTATGAAGATTGTAATGACAAGTTACAGATAAAATTTACCAAAAATTCAGAAAGGAAAATTTCCATATCTTTCACCAAATTATGTCTTATCCAAATGCTTAATGTGTTTTAGGAGTTAATGGTTACAATGCAAAATGTTGTCAAATCAAATATGAAATTGACAAAAGTTGTTTAACTTTCCTATTCTGAACAAGCCGATGCCAAAGAATATAGTCAATTTAAATAATAATTTGTTATTTCGCATAATTAATTGTCATCAATTTTCAAACATTTTACATTTTAGAAACACTAAACTGTTATTTTATCTTTAAAGTCCTTTTAAGGTATTTTATTTACAATTACATTCTACTTGAAATTATGTAAAAAAGATGTAATTATAAACACATCTGAACTTGAAGCCCAGTTCTGGAGATGTTGCCCTCTACCAAGTTGTATTATTCTAAAAAGCTCAGGTTACATTGATACAGGCAAAATGAGGTAAGTCTCAGATCAACTGCATTATACAAGCTTGGTTGAAATATAAAAAGATTTATTTGGAAAAATCCACATTTTAGCAAGTAAACAAGTACATAAATCTCTGTGTTCTGGAGTCTATTCCTTTTGGTCAAACATGTTTTTAATCAGAATATCAAGTATATAACTCATTCTCTTGACTTTATTCAAGACAATTTTGGAATTTCCCAAATCTTAAGTCAAAATGCTGAGATTACTCATTCAAAAAACAGGATCATGAGGAAAGTGCTACAGTTTGAAGTTCAGTTTTTTTTTTTTTTTTTTTAATTACCCAAGTTCTTCATAGATTGCCATGTACTATGTGTTATTTACTTTTTCTTATATAAAATCTAGTCATAATATCTCATGATGATGTTATTAGGCAACTATTTAGCCAAAAGGATTTTAGAACCATACAGAATCAGATTTATCTTAGAGACAAGAGTTGTTTCTCTGAATTTGGAAACGTATTAATCTTCTAAACCTTATTGTATCTTTGTGCAATATACAATTCTAAAAGCAATTCACCTAAGAATAGAACCACTGTGTACTTCATTACATTCAAATATCACTCTTTGGCTCAAAATAAACATGGATACAGAGGAAAAGTGTTTTCTGGACTTTACACAATTACCCTCATCTCCCCACTCAGTGTACTTCTGTTACCTAGAATGTTCACAAAAGATTATCTGAAGAACATATTTGACAACAAAATGCATACTCAAATACTTCAACAAGACTGATACGATACTATTATATTGACCTGGACAATATTCAGTTCAAGACATAAGTGATAGAAATTTTAAATTATCTAAGATAACATTCACTTCTAAACAGATAACTCTCAAATCACAATAAGCTGTGTAACTTATTTCTTGACCATATCAAAGAATAAGAAACTCCACTGTATGCCCTCACATAGATGCAAGAAGCGAGATTATAGATATGGGGGCAATCTTTGCCATATTTTGTTGTTCTGGTCACTCTCCACTCAAAACAAAACAACACAGTTCACCCTCCTTGTTCTTCAGCCACGAAGTTGAGTTTGACTCTTTACCACCCTGTGGACTGTAACCTGCTAGGTTCCTCTGTCCATGGAATTTCCCAGACACAATAACAGAAGTGGGTTGCCATTTCCTTCTCCAGGGGATATTTTCAGATCAGGGACTGACCCCACATCTCCCACGTTGGTAGACAGGTTCTTTACCACTGAGCCACAAGGAAAGCACTCCCCACCCATCATCCAATAGCAATACTAAAAGTGCCATCACCCACTGCTTGTCCAGTATTTGCACATTAAGTGCAGTCCTTTCCATCAGTCTTATACATGACTTTCATAACCCACTATTGCAAAACAAAGGTCTTCAAAATATGGCCTCTGGTCCAGCTGACTGCTTTATTTATTTTATTTTTTTAAATAAAGTTTTATTGGAACCCAGCTATACTCATTTGTTTACATGTTGACTATGATTACTTTCAAGGCTACAATAACAGATGTGAGTAGGATGGAATAGTTCTGACAGAGATTTTATGGCCTCCAAACCTAAAATATTTAATATTTAGCCTTGTACGAAAAAGTTTATCATTGCCTACTTTAAAGAATAAAGTATGTTGCTACTCAATAGGCAATGGTAGAGAAGAGGTAAAATAACCATTTTACCATGTGCATGCATGCTAAGTTGTTTCAGTTGTGTCCAACTCTTTGCAACCCTATGGACTGTAGCCTGCCAGGCTGCTCTGTCCATGGGATTCTCCAGACAAGAATACTAGAGTGGGTTGCCATGCTCTTCTCCAGGAGATCTTCCCTACCCAGGGAATGAACCTCTGTCTCCTGTGGCTCCTGCATTGCAAGAATATTCTTTTCCAATGAGCCACCAGAGAAGCTCCCTTTTTACCATAGTCCTCCTCAAAAAAATTATATTAGAAACACAGAATGGGATATTTGATTTGTCACTGACAGGAATTTTAGCAATCATTTGCTTTGAAAATAGCAGGAACCCTGAATCTAATTTTGAGTTTGTTCTTTGAAAGAATGTTCACTTATTCTGCCTGCATTCTAGATGAGTCTTCCTTGCTTATTAGGCTACTTGGGTCTGAGAGTTAATTTTCAGTATCAACTTTATTGAGTCAGGAAGTGCTCAGATACCTGGTGAAACATTATTTCTGTATATATCTTAAGATTTTCCAAAAGAGACTAGCATTTAAATGTGTAGACTGAGTAGAAAGAGCCTCATCGATGTGGATGGAATCATCTAATCCATTTTTAGGTCTGAATACAACAAAAAGGCAGAGGAAGAGTAAATTTGCACTATGTTTTAACATTCATCTTCTGCTATCTGATATCAGCTTTCCTTGTTCTTGGGCCTTCAAACTCTGACCAGGACTTGCAATATTAACCCCCACCCCCAAATACCAACATACCCAGTTCTCAAGCCTTTGGACTTGAACTGGAACTTAACTCACCAATAATTCCCCTAGTTCTCCAGGCTTTAAATTAGGATTGAATTATAGCACTATTTAATTACATCATTATGTACGGGCAGGCAAAGGGCTTGCTAGAGGTAAATTGTGGGCTTCTTAATCTTCATTATCAAATAAAATTATTCTTACAATGAATCTCCTTAAGTAAATAAATCTTATGATATATTCTTTGTTTCTCAAAAGAAATCTAATACAATTGTTACAATTGATGAAAGTGATAGAGACTTGGTGTCATTAAGGGCTATACACTTGTTATGATGCTAGTTTAAGGGTAGTGTTTTATTTTAGAGCTCGGAAAGAAAGAAAAAAAAAAAGATTATCTCTTTGAAAGTAAAATCTACTGAAATTTAGAATTTATGTTATTTGTTTTTTCTTGATTTTTCTGTGATACAAAACAGCCTTTAAAATATCAATAACTTTTAATGTCAACAAATGTTTATTTTTGATCACATTACATTTTGAACATAAGTCAGCAACATCTCTGTTTAAAAGCTCCAGGCTGTGAATAAGCTTTAGGTCAGCTTCACTTTTCTTCATTCATGGTTCACTTTTCTTCATTCTGGATCAAGCCTTTTGGAGCAGTTTCAATTTTAGACAATGCATTCTCAGAACAACAAGAAAGTTGATTGGACTGTACAATGACTTTTAAAGTTTTTGTTTCTATATGGCATATTCAGGCCCATTCATATTCCACTGGGCAAGCAAACTCAACGTTATTGGAGAAAGGAAGTATGCACAATGCATAGAGCACACTGAAATTCACAGGGTAGTCACTCAGAATGCTTAATATGTTTTCACAGATGAGAAATACATGGCATAAACTCTAACACAATCTGATACCTTAAGCATCAGGTCTTGTTACTTCCAATCATTTCTTTGCATCAATAGTTACAATCAAAGTTCTCCCCCAAATATACATCTTAAGTCTAACTTACATTTTTGAGTATTTATTAAAATGCCTCTTTGTCTCAAATTGAAAAAATTGTCTTGAAGCCATTAAGGTTAGTTTTGCTTTTTGTGGGGAAGGGAGAGTAAAAAAGGATAGCTTATTACTTTGCAGGCAAATGGGGACGTAGCAGGCTCCTGCCTGGGCTGAGTTTTAAGAATTCACCTTTAATTTAAACGTTTTCTGCAAAGCTAAGTCTTTCCATGTGTATTTTGTACTTTTGCAAGGGGCTTTTCTAACCCATTAAAGACTAGATTTTATTCCTTTTTATTTCTGCTTCAAACCCAACAATTTCTTGCCTGAAATTATCTCTTTAATTTAATCATGTCCTAAACTACCTGTTAACATATCACAACCAGGCCCAACAATCTGTTTTCCAGTCACTTTCCAGAAAGTCAGAGGATAGATAGACACGTTGCCTGACTTTCAAATTATCACAGAAATCCTTTTTCCCAAATGTTTTGTGGTGCTTAAGCAGGATCTCCTATCAAAATTCTTATTGTAAAATTCCTAAATTGACATCGCACATTTCAAGTTACTTTTTGGAAGTGCTTCACTTCAAAGAACAATATCTGTGTATATGAAAGTCATTCCAACTAGAACAGAAGATCAACCATGAAATCTAAGACCCTGGGTGTTAACTTAATTCTCACTTACTTGATGGTGTGGTGTAGATGTTTTAAATACAGATTCAGTGTCAGTTCTGCTATCAGTAGCTAACGGACCAATACTGGAAGAAAGAGGATTAGTCCTGGTAAATTATGTTTTAGGAAGGGGTATATACCTCTTTATTTTACCTTCCACTGACTCAAACACAGAAAAATGGACATAACCTAAATGAAAGGGAAGATGGGAAGTATGGTCTTATTTTATGCTGCAGACAAAGCACAATGCTTTATTTGCTACCCCTGAACCAGCTAACTGAGAAGTTCATGAGTTTCCTTAACTTTATGAGAAAAAAAAAATCTCTTGGTTCTAAATTTTGTTTTGTTCCATTCTGTACTTTTGGCAGCATTAACTCAATAGTAAACACTAGGAAGCTAATTTAATTTCTATATTTTCACCAAGATAGTGGGGAAAGATAATTAGTACAGTTAAGTCAGAAAATATATATAATTTGGAAAATGTTCAAAACTCCACATATGCTAATTTTTTCACCATCAGAAAGTTCTACATTACAAAAAATTTAATAAATCATTTTAAGGTTATACACTTCAAAACTATGATTTAATTGTACTTTCATAAATTTAGCTATTAATCAAATATGTGAATCCTGATGATTAAAATGTAATGATTTTTCCATGAAAACTGTGAAATTTTCTCCACTATATTTGACATTTCACAGGTAAATAGATAATAATAGATTAGAACATTAGATAATTTACAAATTATTGAAACTTCCAGGACAATTTTATTTGCATTATTAAAATGAGTATGTATTTCTACTGGCAGATATATGAAGAACTAGACTACTTGTAATCATAAGACCTCTTACAAATGAGAGATCTCTTTTAAATAAAGGACATCACAAATATGCATACAACTATTTAGGACTATTCTTATATTTCACCCTGATCTCTTTATAGTATATGTTTTTTATATGTGTATTTTGAAGAATTATGTAAATCAGCAAGTGAAATTTCTGCCTTTTACGGTTGCATTTACTATTGAATGGAGAAGGAAATGGCAACCCACTCCAGTACTCTTGTCTGGAAAATCCCATGGATGGAGGAGCGTGGTAGGCTACAGTCCACAGGGTCACAAAGAGTCAGACATGACTGAGCGACTTCACTTTTCCTCACTTTCTTTACTACTGAATTCTGTAAAAGTGCTTTATTTAAAAAAGGAAAAAAAAAAAAAAGAGAGAGAGAGAGAGAGACATAGTTGATTTACAATCTTATGTTTAATTTCTGCTCTACAACTAAGAACTCAGCTATACATAGTATTGCATTCTTTCATAAGAAATACTGAAATTGCTTCATTTATTCAAAGATATCTTTCATATCTCATATATTACTATCAGTAACAATCAGCTGCATATCTTCTGATGTTCATCCTTCTGTGTAGATTTATATGTGTTTCTGGAATTATATCTTTCTGCACAAATGTTCCTTTAACATTTCATGTAGTGTGCCTGCCAGTGATGAATTACTTCAGTCTTTGTATGTCTGAAAAAATGCTTATATTTCACCTCATTTTTTGTGTTATTATTTGATGATGATGTGGTTGTTTTGTTTTGCTTTGTTTTTGAACACTTGACCACATATTTGAAAGATAGTTGTGCCTGGGATAGAAGTTTGAGTTGCAGTGTTTTTTGTTCTTTTCTTTTTGCTTTATGTTGTTTTATATTGTTCTCTTTTCATTACTTTAAACACACTATCTTCTTTTGTTCCTTGTTTCTGACAGGATTTTGTTGTCTCTCTTTCTTTCTTTTTTTTTTTTTTCCTATGAATAATGTACTGCCCATTCATCCACCCAGCACTGGTTGTTTTCACAATTTTTTTCTTTATCACTGCTGTTGTTGCTGTTGCTAAGTCACTTCAGTTGTGTCTGACTCTGTGTGACCCCAGAGACAGCAGCCCACCAGGCTCCCCCATCCCTGGGATTCTCCAGGCAAGAACATTGGAGTGGGTTGCCATTGCCTTTTTCATCTTTATCATTAGCCTTAAGCAATTTGATTATTCTGTGCCTTTGTGTAGTTTTCTTCACATTTGTTGTCCTAAGTTTTCACTGAACTTCTTGGATGTATGAGTACATAATTTTCATTGCTTGGAAATTTTTTAGATATCTAATTGAAATATCTTACATGATCATTTTCTACTTTTAGGATTTCATTTGACTGTGTATGAAACCACTTCAAATTCTCCTGCAATTAATGTATTAATAACTAATTTAATATTAATAATATACAATTTATTTTATGATTTTAATAACTGTGATGATTATTATTTTTATTCTTGTTTCTATGTTTTATTTTGTATAATTTCTACTGCTATGTGTACTGTTAATTCTATAGAAAAAATATTTAAGTAGCTATAATATAAAGCACTAGTTTTTTGGATATGGTTCAATCTTTCATTTTCAAATAGCAATGATTTGAGCTTAAAATAGGTAGTCACTTAAATTATAAGTATCTTAGTTTCTCCTATGTAATCTTTAATATTGAGATCCTGGACTTTCACTGATTTTCAAACTCTTTTCCCTAGGATACTCAGTTTCCTTGGAGGTGAAGAGAGATATCAGACATCAAACAACCTATGCTACAATTTCCTCATCTGTCTTAAAGTCCAAGGGTCTTGTAGGATTGTTTCATATTTTAGGTTTCACTATAGGAATTTGTTTAAAAGTAATGGAATTTTCCAGATACATGATCTCTTATGTATTTTGTAATCTCAATATTGTGATTAGATTCCTAAAATCAAGCAGTGATTTGTTTGCCTCAAAGAGCAGGTTAAAGTTGCTAAAATTAACCAGAAACGCCTGCATTTTATCTCTGTTGGACTTTAACCTACTTGTTGCAGATCTTCTTTGCCTGTGTTCATGACACTGGGACTTACAAATTTCTTAATATGTTGATATTGACTTCAACTCTATACGACCAACAAACAGGATTCACAACATTTCTGCATAAACCTTCTTTCATGGCATTTGTTCTAAAAACATCTTTCACACCCTTTCTATATGAGTCTACATATGCTTCTAAAAATACAAAAGCTTGACTGGATAGTCGTCATGATGTTCAGCATCTAGGAGGGGATGAGGCTTGCAAACCGTTTCTTTAATGCTGTTACCAATTAGAGAGAGTTGAGAGGACCCTTCCTTGTAGGGCTCAGTTCTTGGTAAGGACCCAAAGCAGAATCTGAGGTCTTAACTGTGATAAAAACAAGCTTATTGAAGAAAGAATGGAAAGAACACCTTAAGAGAGAGGTGGGCCAAACCAAGAGAGGCAAGGACACTGGAATGATGAGGTACAGGGTTTTCAAGACAGAATTTTACATATTCATCTCGGCAGACCTGGACTGACAGTTTTGATTGACAGTTGCAAGTTAGTGGGCTTCCCTGACAGCTCAGTGGGTAAAAGAATCCATCAGTAATGCAGGAGACACAGGAGATGCGGGTTCAATCCATGGTTCAAGAAAATTCCCTGAAGAAAGAAAGGGCAACCCTCTCCAATATTCTTGCCTAGAAAATTCCATGGGCAGAGGATCTTGGCAGGCTACAGTCCAGGGGGTGGCAAAGAGTTGGATATGACTGAGCACGTGGTGCAGGCTCTGCTGTGTGTGTCTTTCCCACAGTTCAGTCTGTTATAATCAGATGTATGTACAGAGTATTTATGAACCTTTATGGGCTGGACAGGGAGGCCTGGCGTGCTGCGATTCATGGGGTCGCAGAGAGTCGGACACGACTGAGCGACTGAACTGACTGACTGACTGAGTGGGCTCCCAGCTACCTAATGTAACCTGAGGACACAGCTGTGCATCAAGGGTTCAGGTGCCAGAATTAGAAGTCTCTGTGGCTATTTTGCATCATATCTGTGAGCTCTGCTGGGTCCCACCAGAGCCGGTCTGGGGTGGAGTTCAGAGATTAGCTTGAATCTTTTTGCCTCCGCCACCCCATGCTGCTTATACGTAATTTCCTACCTAACAATGTTTACAAGGTAATGTGATAAGTTCTATGAGACAACTGTTTTGAATATGGATTAAAATGTATCATAAGCTCATTGATTGAATATTTAGGTATTCAAGATAGAGTCCAAAGAGGAAGTAAGTAATACATGTGGTAAGTTTCAAAAGATATAGCAGTCTTCCATAAAAGGAAGATTGACCTCTGACTGACTTGTTTTCATGCTGTCACTTGAATTCTGGTAAACTAAATTTTATCTGTGGATTGATTAAGAAGACCACAGTAAAAAAAATTTTCTGAAAATTATTTATAGTAGGTCAAAGTGAACTAGGCAGTAACATTATAATCACAAACTAATGCATATTCATTGCTATCAAAAAGCCTAAACAAGTAATAATATAATATATACATTTGGTTTATATTAATACTTTTATTATGAAGGACTTCCCCGATAACTCAGTTAGTATAGAATCCATCTGCAATGCGGAAGACCTAGGTTCAGTCCCTGGGTTGGGAAGATCCCCTGGAGAAGGGAAAGGATACCCACACCAGTATTCTGGCCTGGAGAATTCCATGGACTGTATAGTCCACAAGGTCACAAAGAGTCAGATACGACTGAGTAACTTTCATTTTCAGTTTTATTATGAACTGTGAATCAATTAATTTAATTACCATAAGTATTTCAATGTTAAAATGTATATAGTACCTGCATAAGTGTAAAAAGTAACATATTTTAAAGTACATTATTGCACATATAAAATACCTACCACAGAAACCATTTGAATGCTCTAATAAAAATACTGCATTTATTTAAATCCAGTTCTATTATTTTACATGAACATGCACAATGTAACATTTTTTCTTATGTTGTTATTTTTAATCTATTATACTTCATTTCCATTGAAAATACAATTTCAGTTCAGTTCAGTTGCTCAGTCGTGTCCGACTCTTTGCAACCCTATGAATCACAGCACCCCAGGCCTCCCTGGGTTTACTTAGACTCATGTCCATCAAGTTAGGAATGCCATCCAACCATCTCATCGTCTGTCATCCATTTCTTCTCCTGCCCCAATCCCTCCCAGCATCAGGGTCTTTTCCAATGAGTCAACTCTGCATGAGGTGGCCAAAGTACTGGAGTTTCAGCTTCAGCATCAGTCCTTCCAGTGAACACCTATGATTGATCTCCTTTAGGATGGACTGGTTGGATCTCCTTGACAGTTCAAAAGCATCAGTTCTTCGGCGCTCAGCTTTCTTCACAGTCCAACTCTCACATCCATACATGACCACTGGAAAAACCATAGCCTTGACTAGACGGACCTTTTTGGCAAAGTAATGTCTCTGCTTTTTAATATGCTATCTAGGTTGGTCATAACTTTCCTTCCAAGGAGTAGGTGTCTTTGAATTTCATGGCTGCAATCACCACTTGCAGTGATTTTGGAGCCCCCAAAAATAAAGTCTGACACTGTTTCCACTGTTTTCCCATCTATTTCCATGAAGTGATAGGACCGGATGCCATGATCTTAGTTTTCTGATTGTTGAGTTTTAAGCCAACTTTTTCACTCTCCTCTTTCACTTTCATCAAGAGGCTTTTTTAGTTCTTCACTTTCTGCCATAGGGTGATGTCATCTGCATGTATTTCTCCCAGCAATCTTGATTCCAGCTTGTGCTTCTTCCAGTCCAGCGTTTCTCATGATGTACTCTGCATATAAGTTAAATAAGCAGGGTGACAATATACAGCCTTGACTTACTCCTTTTCCTATTTGGAATCAGTTTCTTGTTCCATGTCCAGTTCTAACTGTTGCTTCCTGACCTGTATATAGGTTTCTCAAGAGGCAGGTCAGGTAGTCTGGTATTCCCATCTCTTTCAGAATTTTCCACAGTTTATTTTAATGTGTATTTATTTTCATTTACATATATTATGCTATAAAATAATAGACTTATGCTTGTAAACATATAAATATATTCTATTCACAGACTGCAGAGTGGACCACTAAATCAGGCAAATCTGTGTTTGAATTCTCATAATAAGTGAATTGAGATTCAAGTAATTCAATGATATATTGTTTATAATATACATAATGCTTTTATTATATACATTAAAAACATTTTATTTAAGATATACATATGTCAAACTGCCTAATAAAGATTCTAACACATAAAGCATATTGAGTGAGTGAGTGAAGTTGTTCAGTCGTGTCCGACTCTTTGTGACCCCATGGCAGCCCATTAGGCTCCTCTGTCCGTGGGATTTTCCAGGCAAGAGTACTGGAGTGGGTTGCCAGTTCCTTCTCCAAAAGCATATTGAAGTCTTACTAAATATTTATTTCTAAACTATTTTTAAAGTTATGTTAACTTTTATCTATACATTTAAAAGAGGATGCCATTAGAAGCAACAAATGTTTTTAGATATGTTTCTTTGTGTAAAATTTAATTTTATTATCTTGGGCTTACCTGGTAGCTTGGCTGGTAAAGACATTTTTAAAGTGGTGTTAACTTTTAACTGTACATTTAAAAGAGCATGTTGTTAGAGGCAATAATTGTTTTTATATATACTTTTTTTTTTGGTAAACTATATTTATTAAGCCTAAAACACAAATCACATTAAATAAAAATGCAAATATAATGTTGAAATATATTTACATAAATTATATTCAATTAAAATAGCCACAGATCAGAACTTTGTGCATTTATGTTTATTCAATCAATTTGAATATTATGTTTTGAATACTGTGCTAGACACTAATATTGGCATCTGGAATACATTGGAAATCAAAACAAACAATGAGCTTTGCCTTCATGGTACTTGTGCTCTAGTTTTCAACAAATTTCAGCAAAATTAATAGTACAGTTTGTATTATATTGCAGGTGATAAATGCAATGAAAAACTTAGAATACTCTAAGAGGAAATGGAATGCATTGGAGACTGATGTAACTTAAAGCAACCATCAAGGTAAGCCATCTAAAAAGCTAATGTTTGAGAAAAGGAAATAAGGATATTAGTCATGTAACTAAAGAGTATTCCAAGCAGAGGAGAGACTTGTATGAAGGGCCTAAGATGAAAATTCATCTAATATTTTCCAGGAATTGTATACCAGTCAAGACGGTTAGTGTAAAACAGGGGGGAAAAAATGGGATTAAAGAAATGACAGTGAGCTGTGGAGGGGACAGGTTCCAGATCATACATAGACTTGTAGACTACTTTGAAGACTTGGCTTATGCTCAGAGTGAAATGATGAGCCTCTGAAAGAGTTTGCTTATAAGAGGAATGTAGATGGACTTAGGTTTTAAAAGGATCAGTCTAGCTGTTGTATAGAGCATGTCAGTGGAAGAAGTGCTGGAATTTGAATAACTAATTTGGGGGCTAATACAATAATCTGGAAGAGAGATGATGAAAGCAAAGGCAGTCTGATAACTGGAGAAATGGTGGTAAGTGCTGTGCCTCTAGATATACTTTCATAATTAAAGACGGATTTCCTGAAGGATTTTACA
Source organism: Muntiacus reevesi (assembly GCF_963930625.1). Taxonomy (NCBI): domain Eukaryota; kingdom Metazoa; phylum Chordata; class Mammalia; order Artiodactyla; family Cervidae; genus Muntiacus; species Muntiacus reevesi. The sequence continues at coordinate 5,869,418 of NC_089259.1, read as the reverse complement.
TAGAATAAGAGGGGAAAGTTAGGGGGCAACGTTGAGGAAAATATTTTAAATTGAGTGATAGAAAAAATACAGTTAAAAGTACAGCTCTGGCTGGAGAAAGAGGTAGGAATATGAGTACAATTTTCAACTGAGTCTGAGATTTCTGTTAGATATCCAAGTTCTGTTATAAAATAGATAGTTCAATGTGTAACTCTGGTTTCAGGAAGCTAGATCTGGACTGGGAGTTGATGACATTTTAAGACATGAGTTTGGATGAGATCTCAAAACCTGTGAGTGAACTGGATAAGCAATTTGCGGTTTATCCCCCAATGTATCACTGGTCATCACTCAGTCATGTCCAACTCTTTGTGACCCCATAGACTGTAGCCTGCCAGACTCCTCTGTCCATGGATTTTCCAGGCAAGAGTACTGGAGTCATTGCCATTTATATTGTATAAACCATATATGTTGGATAGTGTAATATCACTCATTAAAAAATTACTGAATACTTATACAGTCAAGAATATAGAAGAATATATGTGTGGCCATTAGGGCCACCCAAAATGGACAGGTCATAGTGAAGAGTTCTGACAAAATGTGGTCCCCTGGAGGAGGAAATGGCAAGCCACTCCAGTATACTAGTTGTGACAACCCCATGAACTGTATAAAAAGGCAAAAAGGTATGACACTAAAAGATGAGCCCTCCAGGTCAGTAGGTGTGCAGTATGCTTCTGAGGAAGAGCAGAGAGCAACTACTAAGAGCTCTAGAAAGAATGAAATGGTTGGGCCAAAGCAGAAACGATGCTCAGTTGTGGATGTGTCTGGCGATGAAAGTAAAACTCAGTACTGTAAAGAACAGTATTGCATATGAACCTGGAATGTTAGGTCCATGAATCAAGGTAAATTGTATGTGGTCAAACAGGAAATGGCAAGAGTGAACATCAACATTTTAGGAATCAGTGGACTAAAATGGATGGGAATTGATGACTTTAATTCAGATGACCATTTTGTCTACTACTGTGGGCAAGAATCCCTTATGAGGAGTTGCCCTCATAGTCAACAAAAGAGTCCAAAATGCGGCTTTTGGATGCAACCTCAAAAATGACAGAACGATCTTGGTTCATTTCCAAGGCAAGCCATTCAACAACACTGCAATTCAAGTATATGTCCCAAACACTGATGCTGAAGAAGCTGAAGTTAGTTCTACAAAGACAAGGAAGACCTCCTAGAATGAACATCAAAAGAAAAAAAAAAAAAATGATGTCCTATTCACCGTAGGGTATCTGAATGCAAAATTAGGAAGATGAGATACCTGGAGTAACAGGTAAATTTGGCCTTGGAGTAACAAAATTCAGGCATAAACTAAAGAAAGTAGCAGAAACAATCAGGCCAGTCAGGTATGACTTTAATCAAATCCACTGTGGATACTCAGTGGAGGTGATGAATAGGTTCAAGGGATTAGATCTAGTATAGAGACTGCCTGAAGAATTATGGACAGAGGCCTGTAATAGTGTACAGGAAGCAGCAAACAAAACCATCCCAAAAGGAAAAAAAAAAAAAAAAAAGAAATGCAAGAAGGCAAAGTGGTTGTCTGAGGATGTTATACAAACAGCTGAGGAAAGAAGAGAAGTGAAAAGCAAGAGAAAAAGGGAAAGATACACACAGTTAAATGCAGAGTTCCAGAGAATAAATACCAAGGTGAGTTAAGAAGGCCTTCAATGAACAATGCAAAGAAATAGAGAAAAACAACAGAAAGGGTAAGAATATATCTCTTCAAGAAAACTGGAAATATCAAAGGAACATTTCATCCAAAGATGGACACAATAGAGGACAGAAATGGTAAAGACCTAATAGAAACAGGGCTTACTTTGGGGCTCAGCTAATAAAGAATCTGCCTGCAATGCAGGAGACCTGGGTTCAGCCCCTGGGTTGGGAAGATTCCCTGGAGAAGGAAAAGGCTAAATGCACCAGTATTCTGGCTTGGAGAATTCCATGGACTGTATGGTCCATGGGATCACAAAGAGTCGAATGTGACTAAGCAACTTTCACTTTCACTTTAATAGGAGAGAAGAGATTAAGAAGAGGTGGTGGGAATGCATAGAAGAACTGTACAAAAAAGATCTTAATGATCCAGATAATCATGATGGTGTTTTCTCTCACTCAGATCCAGACATTCCTGAGCATGAAGTCAAGTGAACCTTAACAAGCATTACTACAAAAAAAAGTTAGTGGATATGATTTAATCCCAACTGAACTATTTGAAATCATAAAAGATGATGCTGTTAAAGTGCAGCACTCAATATGTCAGCATATTTGGAAAACCCAGCAGTGGCCACAGGGCTGGTGAAGGTCAATCCTCACCCCAACCCCCAAGAAGGGTAGTACTCAAGAATATTAAACCACCAGATGATTGCACTCATCTCCCATACTAGTTAGGCTATGCTCAAAATCCTTCAAGCTAGACTTCATCATTACATGAACCGGGAACTCCCAGATGTCCAAGCTGAGTTTAGAAAAGGCAGAAAACCAGAGATCAAATTTCCAGTATTTACTGGGTCATAGAGAAAGCAAGAAAATTCCAGGAAAAATATCTATCTCTGTTTCATTTACTATGCTAAAACTTTTGACTATGTGAATCAACAAACTGTGGAAAGCTTATAAAGAGATGAGGATAATAGACCATCTTAACTCTCTCCTGAGAAACCTGCATGCGATTCAAGAAGCAACAGTTAGAAACCTGTATGGAACAACTGAGTTGTTCAGGATTGAGAAAGGAGGATAAGGCTATTTATTGTCACTCTGTTTATTGGACTTTTACAGAGAACAAATCATGTGAGATGCCAGGCTGGATGAATTACAAATTGGAATCAAGATTGCTGGGAGAATTATCAATTATATATATATATATATATATATATATATATATATATATAATTGCTTATACACACACACACACACACACACACACACACACACATATAATGACTGAAAGGAAAATAGTGATTGCCAAGGGCCAGGAATAGGACAAAAGAACTTTTGATCTGATGAAAATTTTCCACATCTTTGTTGTATTTGTGTTTATATGAGTAGAATAGATTTTTAAAAACCATCACCACCCAAATTATGTTTTAAAAAATATGGAAATATGGAAGCAAACTTTATGGAAATATGGAAGCAAACTTGAACGAAGTTGATTTTTAAAAAAACCTCAAACTTTTGATCTGATGGAAATTTTCCACATCTTTATTGCATTTGTGTTTATATGCATAGAATAGATTTTTTAAAACCACCACCACCCAATCTTTTTTTAATGTTAAATATGGAAGCAACTTTTCTGGAAATATAGAAGCAAACTTGAAGTTGACTTTTAAAAAATCTCAAACAGGGGTACATATCTCTTCATGGATACATCAGGAATACACCTTCAGACACAGAAGTGCATGCAGAACACCAGCTGAGAGTGAACAGGCGTACCTAGCCAACAAAAAGAATATATAGACCTCATTAGGAGAAAGGAGCTAGGGGGGGAAACAGGAGTGTTAATAGGACCGGGCCTGCCCCTGGCAGGTGGGGGAACTGAAGCAGGGGTCCGATCCCCATATTGGGGCAATTGTGTGAGTCAGAGGAGAAACAATTAAGGCTGAGAGTGAAACAGCTGATCTGTGGCAGCCTAAATGCAATGAGAATCAGACAGTCCTTGCCACAGCCATACATATGCTGGAGAGGGACGCAGGTCCCCTAGAAGGTGCAGTGGCTGGGAGCTGGAGTTTAGGGATTGTGGAGCAATCCCAGCGTGAGGGTTGCTGTTGACTGCAGAGAGATGGATCGAGGGAATGTGAGGGAGGCGATCGTGGTGGGAAATGCTGGTGGAGGAAAGCCAGGCAGCCATGGAAGCAAGAGATACTGCTGAGTCACACTTAGAGGGTGGAGCCTTCACCATAGCCTCTCTCTCTCCACACGCCAGCATCGGCAGCAGAACAATAGAGAGGCTGGCCCATTAAAGGCCTCACAGACTGAACTGCAGAGCAGGACCCCACGCAGGGTGCCACTTTAAGTGACTGATGTGCCAATCTACAGAGTAGGTCCCCAGCCAGGGTGGCACCTCTATGTGCCTGACATGCTGAACAACAGAGAAGGGCCCCAGGCAGCGGAGCCCTCTATGTGTGTGGAATGGTGGAGCTATGGAGAAAGACTGGTCAAAGAGGCCTTCTGATCACCTGCTACAAGAGACTCACAAAAAAGACTCTGATAGGGCCATAACTCTTGCGGCAGAGGCAGTCCATGTCCCTGCACGCTTGGCACCACCAGGGTCCCCACAACCCAAGCAGCTGTGCTACCTTCATGCTCAAATCTCACACTGGCAGAGCTGCAACAGGCAAACAGAAGCCTTGTGTCTAGGCACACAGGGTCGCTTCAGTTGTGTCCAACTCTTTGTGACCCTCTGGACCGTGGCCTGCCAGGCTTCTCCTGGGGGTTCTCCAGGCAAGAATACTGGAGTGTATTGGACAGTACTGGTGCCATACCCTTCTACAGCATTGTATTTCCTGCTGCCCTAGCTGCCAACTCCCCTGAGTACCTGGTGCTGCCAGAACTCCTGCAATGCAAGCAGTTGCACCACCACTGCAGGGCAGACTCGGGAACAGGCCCCAGTGGACGACCAGCATGCAGAGGGGGAAATAAAACCACAGCTGAAACCCAGGGACAGGGTGGCTATGCAAGACCTAAAACCTTCCCATCAGCTGTACAACCTGCAGATTAAAGCCACACGATTGACTAGGCAGACTCTGCGTCTATGAAATATATAAAAGGACACTGAGAGCTCCCACAGAAGAAAACATACTAGTGCTAATAGCTGTGGACATTGGAGGCAAGAACACACAGGAGTAGGACCAGGTTAGAATCTGAGCTGCCCACTCAGCAGGTCCAGAGATCAGCGCAGTGTTGGAGGGCACCTTAGGGAGGTGAGGTGGACTGTGGCTCCCAGTGAGGGAACGGATTCTGACAGCAGACACTTTAAAAAAAAAAAAAAAACACAAAAACCATTGATTATTCTTATGTTTAGACTTGTTCTGTGGATTCTTTTCTATTTTTTTTTTCTTTTTCTCCCCCCCTGCCCACCAACACTGTAGTTGTTGATTTTATTGAAACTATGAAATCTAATTAGGCTTTTGAATTATTTTTTTTAGTCAACTTTTCATTGTTGTTATAAACCTCTGCCTCTATGTTGGGCTTTTGCAGTTCTGTGGAGTTTTTCTTTTTCTATTGTTCCTTTTTTTTTTCCCCCTTTTTAAAAAAATTTTTTAAACCTATTATTATTTTTTCTGCATTTACTCCTTTGCTTTTCCTCTGCTCTTTTCATCTTGCAGTTAATTTTTAATGTATATAAATGTTCATCTACCTCTAACTTTGCATTCCTATTCTTTCTTTTACTCTCAACATATTTGTTAGTTTTGTTTTCATTGCTTTATTTCCCTCTTGACGTTTTGATTTAGTCTTGTTTTTCAGTTTGCTCTTTATTTACTTTTATTTATAACTGGTAGATATAATATTTGATTTCCTTTGTTTGCCAGCCAATCTATTGTATTTTATTGTTGTTGGACTGTTTTGGTTTTGCTTATGGTTGTATATGTTTATGTGCACATTCCATTGTTTTATTGTTATTTGCCTGATTTTCAACTGTCACTTGTCTGGGACTCATCTTTGGTTTCTCATTTTGGGGTATTTATTTTAATCTCACTTAATGCCATAACAAATCTCTTGTGGAGTCTCCATTCCTGACCAGAGATTAAGCTCTGAGTCTTTGGAGTTGGAGCACTGACTACAAGATGATGGGGAAAACAAAAGCTTTTCAGACAAGCAGAAGTAAGAGAATTCAGTACCACCAAACTAGCTTTACAACAAATACTAAGGGAATGTATATAGTCAAAAAAATACAAGAGAAGAAAATGATCTACAAAATCAACCCTCCAAAATTAAGAAAATGGCAACAGGAACATATATATCAATAAACACTTTAAATGCAAACAGATTAAATGTGCTAATCAAAAGACACACACTGTCTTAATGGATACAAAAACAAGACCTATAAATTTTTTGCTGTTTGCAAGAAACACAGTTCATACCTAAAGACACATATAGACTGAAAATGAGAGGATGGAAAAATATAACCCATGCAAATGGGAAGCAAAAGGAAGCTGGATTAGCAATCCTCATATCTGACAAAATAGACCTTAAAATAAAGAATATTATAAGAGATAAGGAAAGACACTATGTAATGATCAAATGATCAATCCAAGAGGAAGACATAGTTGTACATATCTATGCACCTAACAAAGAAACACTTCAATACATAAGACAAGAACTAACAGACATAAAAGGAGAAATTGATACTAACACAATCATGGTAGGAGGCTTTAACACCACACTCACACCAATGGACAGATCATCAAAATAGAAAGTTAATAAAGAAACATAAGTCTTAAATATACATTAGACAAGATGGATCCCATTGATGTCTTCAGGACATTCCATCCAAATGAAGAAGAATAGACGTTCTTCTCAAGTGTACTTGAAACATGCTCCAGGCTAGACCACAACTTGGGTCACAAATCAAACCTCAATAAATTTAAGAAAATGAAATTTTATCAAACATCTTCTCCAACCATAACATTATGAGACTAGATATCAATTACAAGGGGGGGGGGAAGTGTAAAGACCACAAACACCTGGAGATTAAACAATACATTTCTATATAGCCAACAGTTTACTGAAGAAATCAAAATGGAAATAAAAAAAATAATAATTCTAGAAAAAAAAGGTCAATGAAAACATGACAATTCAAAAAAAAAAAAAAAAACACAACAACTCAAAATCTATGGGATGCAGCAAAAGTAGTTCTAACAGGGAAGTTTATGGTAATAAAATCCTACCTCAAGAAGTAATAAAAACATCAAATAGAAAACCTAACTTTACAACTGAAACAACTGGAAAAAGAAGAACAATAACAACAACAACAACAAAAATTAGCAGAAGGAAAGAAATCATAAATATCAGACAGAAATAATTGAAAATGAAATGAAAGAAACAATAGTCAAGATTAATAAAACTAAAAGCTGGTTCTTTGAGAAGATAAACCAAACTGACAAACCTTTAGCCAGATTCATCAAGAAAATAAGACAAAAGAATCAAATCAACAAAATTAGAAATGAAAAAGTAGAGGTTTCAACAGACAATGTAGAAATACAAAGGATTATAAGAGACTATTATGAACAGTGATATGACAATAAAATGGATAACCTGGAAGAAATAGAGAGATTCTTAGAAAAATTCAATCTTCCTAGACTGAACCAGGAAGAAATAGAAACTATGAACAGTCCAATTACAAGCACTGAAGTTGAAAATGTAATGAAAAATCTCTAATAAAACAAAAACCCAGGGCCAGATGGCTTCACAGAATTCTATCAAACATTTAGACAAGAGCTAGTGCCTATCCTTCTAAGACTGTCTCAAAAATTGCCCAAGAAGGAGCTCTTCCAAACTCATTCTACAAAGCCACCATGACCCTGATATCAAAACCAGAAAAAGACAAAAACAACAAAAAAGAAAATTTCAGGTCAATATCACTGATGAATATATATATGCAAAACCTCAACAAAATTTTAGCAAACAGATTTCTGCAATGCATCAAAAAGCTCATACCCCATGATCAAGTTAGGTTTATTCCAGGGATGCAAGGATTCTGCAATATTTTCAAATTAATCAATGTGATACACTATACTAACAAATTGAAAGATAAAAGCCATAATGTAATCCCAACAGGTGCAGAAAAAGCCTTTGACAAAATTCAGCAACAATTTGTGATTAAAACTCTTCAAAAAAATGAGCATAGAAGAAAGCTACCTCAGCATAGTAAAGGCCACATATGATAAACCTACAGCAAACATTATTCTCAATGGTGAGAAATTTAAAGCATTCCCTCTAAGATCAGGAGTAAAACAAGGGTGTACACTTTCATCACTATTATTCAGCATAGTTATGGAAGTCCTAGCTACAGCAATCAGAGAAGAAAAATAAATAAAATGGATCCATATCAGAAAAGAAGAAGAAAAGCTCTCACTGTTTGCAGATAACATAATACTGTACATAGGAAACCCTAAAGACAGTATCAGAAAATTCCTAGAGGTAATCAGTGCATTTAGCAAAATTTCAGGATATGAAATCAATACACAGAAATCACTTGCGTTTCTGTATACTAGCAATGAAAAATCAGAAAGAGAAATTAAGGAATCATTCCCATTCACCATTGCAACAAAACCAATAAAATATCTAGGAATAAACTTACCTGAGACAAAAGAACTGTACAGAGAAAATTATAAGATACTGATGAAAGAAGGTACAGGTCAGCAGTGACCTGCCACAGGGTCAGGAGCTCTGAGTGCAGCAGACCTGTGTACAACATAAGCCCTCTTGGAGGAGGTCACCATTAACCCCACCATAGAGCTGTCAGAACTTACACAGGACTGGGGAAACAGACGCTTGGAGGGCACAAACAGAAACTTGTGTGCACCAGGACCCAGGAGAAAGGAGTACTGACTCCACAAGGGGCTGACCCAGAATTGCCCATGAGGGTCCAAGAGTCTCCAGTGGAGGCGTGGGTCGACCGTGGCCTGTGCAGGGTCGGGGGCATTTGAAGGAGGTGGCCAGTATCTTCATTACCTCCACCACAGTTTGATCTCAGGTCAAACAACAGGGAGGGAACACAGCGCTGCCCATCAAGAGAAAAATGAATTAAAGATTTACTGAACATGCCCCACCCATCAGGACAAGACCCAGTTTCCCCTCAGTCAGTGTCTCCCATCAGGAAGCTTCCATAAGCCTCTAATCTTCATCCATCAGAAGGCAGACAGAATGAAAACCACGATCACAGAAAACTAACCAAACTAACATGGACCACAACCTTGTCTAACTCAATGAAACTATGAGCCATGCTGTGTAGGCCCACTCAGGGTGGACAGGTCACTGTGAAGTGTTCTAGTAAAACGTAGTCCAATGGAGAAGGGAAAGAAAAAACATTTCAGCATTCTTTCCTTGAGAACCCCATGAATAGTATGAAAAGGTGAAAAGATAGGACCCTGAAAGATGAACTCCTCAGATCGGTAGGTGCCCAATTTGCTATGGGAGATCAATGGAAAAATAAATACAGAAAGAATGAAGAGAGGGAACCAAAGCAAAAACAAACACAGTCGTGGATGTGCTGATGATGGGAGTAAAGTCCAGTGGTTTAAAGAGCAATATTGCATAGGAAACTGGAATGTTAGGTCCATGAATCAAGGCAAATTGGAAGTGGACAAAAAGGAGATGACAAGAGTGAACATTGACATTTTAGGAATCAGTGGAATAAAATGGGCTGCAATGGGTGAATTTAAATCAGATAACATTTATATCTACTACTGTGGGCAAGAATCCCTTAGAAGAAATGGAGTTGAGATCATGATAAACAAGAGTATGAAATGCAGTACTTGTATGCAAACTCAAATACAACAGAATAATCTCTGCTTATTTCCAAAGGAAAAACTTTCAATATCACAGTAATCCAAGTCTATGAACCAATCAGAAATGCTGAAGAAGCTGAAGTTGAACACTTCTAGGAAGTGTTCTACAAGTTCTACAAGTTCTAAAGTTCTACAAGACCTTCTAGAACTAACACCTCCCCCCCCCCCAAAAAAAAAGACGTCTTTTTCATTGTAGGGGACTAGAATGCAAAAGTAGGAAGTCAAGAGATACCTGGAGTAACATGCAACCTTGGCCTTGGAGTACAAAACGAAGCAAGTCAAAGGCTAACAGAGTTTTGCCAGGAGAATGCCCAGTTCAGTTCAGTTCAGTTCAGTAGCTCAGTCATGTCCGACTCCTTGAGACCCCATGGACTGCAGAACACCAGGCTTCCCTGTCCATCACCAAATCCCAGAGTTTACTCAAACTTCTGTCCATTGAGTCAGTGATGCCATCCAACCATCTCATCCTCTGTTGTCCCCTTCTTCTCTCACCTTCAATCTTTCCCAGCAGAAGGGTCTTTTCAAATGAGTCAGCTCTTTGCATCAGGTGGCCAAAATATTGGAGCTTCAGTTTCAATATCAGTCCTTCCAATGAATATTAGAACTGATTTCCTTTAGGATGGGCTGGTTGGATTCCCTTGCAGTCCAAGGGATTCTCAAAAGTCTTCTCCAACACCACAGTTCAAAAACATCAATTCTTTGGCACTCAGCTTTCTTTATAGTCCAACTCACATCCATACGTGACTACTGGAAAAACCACAGCCTTAACTAGACAGACTTATGTTGGCAAATTAATATCTCTGCTCTTTAATATGCTATTTAGATTGGTCATAACATTCCTTCCAAGGAGTAACCACCTTTTAATTTCACGGCTGCATTCATCATCTGAAGAGATTTTGGAATCCCAAAAAATAAAGTGAGCGCTATTTCCACTGTTTCTCTATTTATTTGCCATGAAGTGATGGGGCCAGATGCCATGATCTTAGTTTTCTGAATGTTGAACTTTAAGCCAACTTTTTCACTCTCCTCTTTCACTTTCATCAAGAGACTCTTTAGTTCTTTGCTTTCTGTCACAAGGGTGGTGTCATCTTTTTATCTGAAGTTATTGATATTTCTCCCAGATATCTCGATTACAGCTTGTGCTTCATCCAGCCCAGCGTTTCTCATGATGTACTTTACATATAAGGTAAATAATCAGGTGACACTATACAGCCTTCATGTATTCCTTTTCTTATTTGGAACCAGTTTGTTGTTCCATGTCCTGTGCTAACTATTGCTTCCAGACTTGCATACAGATTTCTCAAGAGGCAGGTCAGGTGGTCTGGTATTCACATCTCTTTAAGAATTTTCCAGTTTATTGTGAAGAGAATGCACTTGAGCAAATACCCTCTTCCAATAACACAAGAGAAGACTCCACACATGGACATCAACAGATGGTCAATACCAAAAGCAGATTGATTATATTCTTTGCAGCCAAAGATGGAGAAGCTCTATATAGTCAGCAAAAACAAAAACAAACAAACAAACAAAAAAAAAACAGAAACAAACACAAACACAAAAAAAAGGAGTTGACTGTAGATCAAATCATGAACTGCTTATTGCTAAATTTAGGTTTAAATTGAAGAAAGTAGGGAAAACCACTAGACCATTAGGGTATGACCTAAATCAAATCCCTTACAATTATACAGTGGAAATGACAATTAGATTCAAAGGATTAGATCTGATAGACAGAGTGCCTGAAGAACTATTACAGAGGTTCGTAACACTGTACAGGAGGCAGTGATCAAGACCATCCCCAGGAAAAATTTTGCAAAAAGGCAAAATGTTTGTCTGATGGGTCTTTACAAATAGCTGAGAAAAGGAGAAAAGCTTAAAGGCCAAGTAAAGGGAAAGATATACCCATTTGAATGCAAGGTTCCAAACAATTGCAAGGAGAGATAAGAAAGCCTTCCTCGCAATCAATGCAAAGAAATAGAAGAAAACAATTGAAAGGGCAAAACTAGAGATCTCTTCAAAAAAATTAGAGACAGCAGGGAACATTTCATGCCAAGATGGGCACAATAAAGGACAGAAATAATATGGACCTAACAGAAGCAGAAAATATTAAGAAAAGGTGGCAAGAATACACAGAAGAAGCATACCACAAAGATATTCATAACCCAGATAACTAAGATGGTGTGATTACTCATTTAGATTGAGATATCTTGGAATGAAAAGTCAAGTGGTCCTTAGGAAGCATCAGTATGAACAAAGATAGTGGAATTCTATTTGAGCTATTTAAAATCCTAAAAAATGATGCACTGAATATGCCAGAAAATTTAGAAAACTCAGCAGTGGCCACAGCACTGGAATAGGTCAGTTTTCATTACAATCCCCAAAATGGCAATGTCAAAGAATGTTCAAACTACTGCACAACTGCACTCATCTCACACACTAGCAAAGTAATACTCAAAATTCCCCAAGCCAGGCTTCAACAGTGCATGAACAGTGAGCTTCCAGATGTTGAAACTGGATTTAGAAAAGGCAGAGAAACCAGAGATCAAATTGCCAACATCTGTTGGATCATCAAAAAAGCAAGAGAGTTCTGGTAAACGATCTAATTCTCCTTTATTGACTATAACAAACCCTTTGACTGTGTGGATGACAACAAACTGTGGAAAAGTCTTCAAGAGATGGAATGCCAGACCACCTGACCTACCTCTTGAGAAATCTGTATGTAGGTCACAAAGCAACAGTTAGAACTGGACATGGAACAACAGACTGGTTCCAAATCAGGAAAGGCATGCATCAAGTCTGCGTAGTCTCCCTGTTTATTTAACTTATAGGCAGAATACATCATGTGAAACACTGGGCTGGATGAAGCACAAGCTGTAATCAAGAGTGCTTGGAGAAATATCAATAACCTCAGTTATGCAGATGACATGCTTGTGTCAGAAAGTGAAAAAGATCTAAAGAGTCTCTTGGTGAAAGTGAAAGAAGAGAGTGAAAAAGCTGGTTTAAAACTCAACATTCAGAAAACTAAGATCAAGGCATCTGGTCCCATCACTTCAGGGCAATTAGATAGGGAGACAATGGAAACAGTGATAGAGTTTTTTGGGGGGCTCCAAAATCACTGCAGATGGTGACTGTTTCATGAAATTAAAAAAAAAAAAAACAAAAAACCTTGCTTCTTGGAAGAAAACCTATGATCAACCTAGACAGCATATTAAAAAGCAGGGACATTACTTTGCCAACGAAGGTCCGTCTAGTCAAAGCTATGTTTTTTTCTAGTAGGCGTGTATGGATACGAGATTTGGACAATAAAGAATGCTGAGTGCCTTAGTATTCATATTTTTGAATTGTGGTGTTGGAGAAAACTCTTGAGAGTCCCTTGGCTGGCAAGGAGATCCAATTAGTCAATCAAAAAGGAAATCAATCCTGAATATTCATTGGAAGCACCAATTCTGAAACTGAAACTCCAATACTCTGGCCACCTGATGCGAACAACTGACTCATTGGAAAAGACTGCTACACTGGGAAAGATAGAATTCAGCAGGAGAAAAGAAGACACAGAATCCAATAGTTTGATGGCATCACTGACTCGATGGACATGAGTTTGAGTAAATTTCGGGAGTTGGTATTGAACAGGGAATCCTGTTGTGCTGCAGTCCATGGGGTCTCAAAGAGTTGGACACGACTGAGGGCCTGAATTGAACTGGTGAAAGAAATCAAAGATGACATAAACATGACATAAGATGAAAAGACATTCCATCTTCCTGGGTAGATAGAATCAAAATGGTGAAAATGTCTATACTACCAAATGCAATCTACAGATTCAATGTGGTCCCTATCAAATTACCAATGGCATTTTTCACAGAACTAAAACAAAAAAATTAACTATTCATGTGGAACCAAAAAAGACCCCAAATAGCCAAAGCAGTCTTCAGAAAGAAAAATGGAACTGGAGGAGTCAACCATGTATATGACCTCAAATTATAGTACAAAGCTACAGTCATCAAGATACTATGGTAATGGCACAAAAAGAGAAATATAGACCAATGGAACAAGATAGAAAGCCTGGAAATAATCCCATGCACCTATGGGTATCTTATTTTGACAAAGGAGACAGGAATATACAATGAGGCAAAGACAGCTTCTTTAATAATGGTGCTGGGAAAACTGGACAGCTTCATGTTAAAGAATGAAATTAGCATACTTCCTAACACCATACACAAAGATAAATTCAAAATGGATTAACTACCTAAATATAAAACCAAAAACTGGAAACCTCTTAGATGAAAATATAGGCAGAACACTCGATGACATAAATCAAAACAAGATCCTTTATGACCCACCTCATAGTTTTCCCTGGTGGCTCAGAGGTTAAAGCGTCAGTCTTCAATGCAGGAGACCAGGGTTCAATCTCTAGGTCTGGAAGATCCCCTGGGGAAGGAAATGGCAATGCACCCTAGTACTCTTGCCTGGAGAATCCCATGGACAGAGGAGCCTGGTGGGCTACAGTCCATGGGGTCGCAAAGAGTCAGACACGACTGAGTGACTTAACTTTCAACTTTCATAGAGTAATAGAAATAAAAACAAAAGTAAGCAATCGGGACTTGATTAAACTTAAAAGTTTTTGCACAGCAAAGGAAACTAAAAACAAGGTGAAAAGACAACCCTCAGGAACGGGAGAAAATAATTCAAATGAAACAACTGACAAAAGATTAGTTTCCAAAATATACAAACAGCTCATACTACTCAATACCAGATAAACAAACAACCCAATCAAAAAGTGGGAAAAAGACCTAAACAGACATTTTTTTCAAAGAAGACATACAGATGGCTAACGAATACACGAAAAGATACACAACATCACTCATTTTTAAAGAAATGCAATTCAAAACTAAAATGAGATATCACCTTACACCAGTCAGAATGGCCATCATTAAAAAGTCTGTGAACAATAAATGATGGAGAATGTGTGGAGATGAGAGAACACTCTTGCACTGTTGTTGGGAATGTAAATTGATACAGCCACTGTGGAAGATGGTATGGAAATGCTTTAAAAAAAAGTTTTGTTTACTAGAAATAAAACCACCATATGACCCAGCAATCCCATTCCTAGGTTTATACCCCGAGAAATCCAAAATTGAAAAAGACACATGTATCCCATTGTTCGTTGCAGCACTTTTGCAATAGCTAGATCATGGAAGCAACCTAGATGTCCATCGACAGATGAATGGATGAACAAGCTGTGGTACAGACACACAGTGGAATATTACTCAGCCATAAAAAGGAATGCATTTAAATCAGTTCTAATGAGGTGGATGAGCCTAGAACATATTATACAGAGCAAAGTAAGTCAGAAAGAGAAAGATAAATATCATATACTAACACATACATTGAAGAAGGAAATGCCAACCCACTCCAGTACTCTTGCCTGGAAAATCCCCACTGACAGAGGACCCTGGTAGTTTACAGTCCATGGGGTCACAAAGAGTCAGACACAACTGAGCAACTTCACCTTCTTTCTTTCTTTTTAACGCATATATAAGGAATCTAGAAAAATGGTTCTGCAGAATTGATTTACAGGGCAGCAGTGGAGAAACAGATAGACTAGACATATGGACATGGGGAAAGGGGAGGAGGGCAAGATGTATGGAGAGGGTAACATGGAAACTTACATTTTCATATATAAAATAGATAGTGAATGGGAATTTGCTGTATGTTTCAAATATCTCAACCAGGGCCTCTGTATCAACCTAGAGAGGTGGGATGGGAAGGGAGATAGGAGGGAGGTTCAAAAGTCATGAGATATATGTATACCAATGGCTGATTCATGTTGAGGTTTGAGAGAAAAAAACAAACAAACAACAAAGCACAATTCTGTAAAGCAATTATCCTTCAATTTAAAAAAATCTCAAAATCATATAGAAAGCTTAACAAAATCTTAAGAAATTTCTAGGTGACTAATATTCAAAATTTTTAAAATATTTAATGCAATATAAATGCATCTTAATATAAATATTTCATTACATATTTATATATTTTCTCAAGCCAGGTTATCACCAGAAAGTTTTACTTATCCTTAGGAAATTTTTCTTAAGTCAGTGACTTTTTGGCATGTATTTAATTTCTTGGCACAGTTAAATGAATAGATAAACATTTTATTGTTATATTTACAAATCAACACATATCTACTTTTGTATATATGGGTTCTTTCAGATACAATTACATGATCTGAATTTAAAATTTTTCGTTATTATTATTATTTTTTTAACTGGAGAGTAACTGCTTACAAAGTTGTATTGGTTTCTGCCATTCAGCAATATGCTCAGCCAGAAATATATATATATTCTCTGTTTCTTGAACCTCCCTTTCATTCCGTTTGTTCAAATTTTAAGTTTGCATTTTGAAAAGAGTGGTGTGTAAGCACTGTTTTGATAACCAGGCACTCAAATTCTCTAAAAGATATTGTTTTCTTCAGTAAATTTCTAAATGATCAAAAGAAAATTATATAATTTCTATTGAAACATGACATAACTAAAAGTCAAATAATTAAAACAGTTGTTCAGAGTAATGAAATTTAACAGTGAAGTTTGGGTATCCCTTAGAGAAATTATTTTGTTGTAAAACCTACACAAAGATTGACAGAGTTGTATTCATATTAAAATTATTTTGGTGTTCTTAATATTAATACAAACCACAGGAAGTATATTTTATCTCAAAATTCAAAGGAATTAATTTAATAATTTGGACAAATGTTCAATTTTACTATCATACAAACTCAAAAATATATAGTTGTCTGTATTTATATTCAGTTCAGTTCAGTTCACTTCAGTAGCTCAGTCGTGTCTGACTCTTTGAGAACCCATGGACTGCAGCATACCAGGCTTCCCTGTCCATCACCAAATCCCAGAGTTCACTCAAACTCATGTCCATTCAGTCGGTGATGCCATCCAACCATCTCATCTTCTGTTATCCCCTTCTCCTCCCGCCTTCGTCTTTCCAAGCATCAAGGTTTTTCAAATGAGTCAGCTTTTCGCATCAGGTGGACAAATATTGGAGTTTCAGCTTTATCATCAGTCCTTCCAATGAATATTCAGAACTGATTTCCCTTAGGATGGACTGGTGGAATCTCCTTGCAGTCCAAGGAGTCTTCTCCAACACCACAGTTCAAAAGCATCAATTCTTCTGCACCCAGCTTTCTTTAAAGTCCAATTCTCACCTCCATATAAGACTACTTGAAAAACCGTAGCCTTATCTAGATGAACCTTTGTTGGCAAAGTAATGTCTTGCTTTTTAATAATGTTGTCTAGGTTGATCATGACTTTTCTGCTAAGAAGCAAGTGTCTTTTAATTTCAAGCCTGCAGTCACCATCTGCAGTGATTTTGAAGCCCAAAACAGTAAAGTCTGTCACTGTTTCCACTGTTTCCCCATCTATTTGTCATGAGATGATGGGACCAGATGCCATGACCTTCGTTTTCTGAATGTTAAATTCTAAGCCAACTTTTTCACTCTCTTTTTTCACTTTCATCCTTTGATGAAAGTTCTTCTTCACTTTCTGCCACAAAAGTGGTGTCATCTGTGTATCTGAGGTTATTGATATTTCTCCCAACAATCTTGATTCCAGCTTGTGCTTCTTTCAGCCCAACGTTTTTGATGATGTACTCTGAATAAAAATTTAATAAGCAAGGTGACAATATACAGCCTTTATGCACTCCTTTCCAGATCTGAAACCAGTGTTGTTCCAGGTCCACTGTTGCTTTCTGACCTGCATACAGATTTCTCAAGAGGCAGGTCAGGTGGTCTGGTATTCCCAACACTTTAAGAATTTTGTACAGTTTGTTGTGATCCACTGAGTCAAAGGCTTTGGCATTGTCAATAAAACACAAATAGATATTTTTCTGGAACTCTCTTGCTTTTTTGATAATCCAACAGATGTTAGCAATTTGATCTCTGGTTTCTCTGCCTTGTCTAAACCCAGCTTCAACATCTGGAAGTTCACCATTCATATACTGTTGAAACCTGGTTTGGAGATTTTTGAGCATTATTTTACTAGCATGTGAGATGAGTGCAATTGTGTGGTAGTTTGAGCAGTCTTTGGCATTGCCCTTCTTTGGGATTGGAATGAAAACTGACCTTCTCCAGTCCTGTGACCACTGCTGAGTTTTCCAAATTTGCTGGCATATTGAAAGCAGCACTTTCACAGCATACTCTTTTGGAATTTGAAATAGTTCAACTTGAATTATATCACCTCTATTAGCTTTGTTCATAGTAATTCTTCCTAAGGCCCACTTGACTTTGCATTCTAGGATCTCTGGCTCTAGGTGAGTGATCATACCATCGTGACTTTCTGGGTCATAAAGAGCTTTTTTGTGTAGCTTTTCTGTGTATTCTTGCCACCCTTTCTTAATATTTTTTGTTTCTGTTAGTTTCATACCGTTTCTGTCCTTTATTGAGCCCAATTTGTATGAAATATTCACTTGGTATCTCTAATTTTCTTGAAGAAATCTGTAGTCTTTCCCATTCTATTGTTTTCCTATATTTCTTTGTATTGATCACTGAGGAAGGCTTTCTTATCTCTCCTTGTTATTCTTTGGAACTCTGCATTCAAATGGGTATATCTTTCCTTTTGTCCTTTGCCTTTACCTTCCTTTTTTTTTTTTTTTTTCCTCAGCTATTTGTAAAGCCTGTTCAGACAAACATTTTGCCTTTTAGGATTTCTTTTTCTTGGGGATGATCTTGATCATTGCCTCCTGTACAATGTTACGAACCTCTGTCCATAGTTCTTCAGGCACTGTCTGTCAGATCTAATCCCTTGAAACTATTTGTCACTTCCACTGTGTAATTGTAAAGGATTTGATTTAGGTCATACCTGAACAATCTAGTGGTTTTCCCTACTTTCTTCAATTTAAGTCTGAATTTGGCAATAAGGAGTTCATGATCTGAGCCACAGTTAGCTCCCAGTCTTGTTTTTGCTGACCATATAGAGCTTCTCCATGTTTGGCTGCAAAGAATATAATCAATCTGATTTCTGTATTGACCATATGGTGATGTCTATGTGTAGAGTCTTCTCTTGTGTTGTTGGAAGAGGGTGTTTGCTATGATCAGTGTGTTCTCTTGGCAAAACTCTATTAGCCTTTGCCCTGATTCATTCAGCACTCCAAGGCCAAATTCACCTGTTACTCTAGGTGTTTCTTGACTTCCTACTTTTGCATTCCTGCCCCCTGTGATGAAAAGGACATCTTTTTCAGGTATTAGTTCTAGAAGGTCTTGCAGGTATTCCTAGAACTGTTCAACTTCAACTTCTTCACTGTTACTGGTAGGGGAATAGAGTTGGATTACTGTAATATTGAATGGTTTTCCTTGGAAACAAACAAAGATCGTTCTGTCATTTTTGAGATTGCCTTCAAGTACTGCATTTTGGACTCTTTTGTTGCCTATGATGGCTACACCATTTCTTCTAAGGGATTCTTGCTCACAGTCATCGTTATAATGGTCATCTGAGCTAAATTCACCCATTCCAGTCCATTTTAGTTTGCTGATTCCCAAAATGTGGATGTTCAATCTTGCCATCCCCTGTTTGACCACTAACCCCTTCAGTATACTTGCCTTAAGAACCCTTGTAGAGTATATTCATATTAATGATGATATTAAATACCCAATACGCTTCATATAAAAATCATCATACATATTTTAATATTTTTAGCAAAACTAACATAGTAGATATTGCTCAAAACCAATATAGAAGATAAGATAATTTTGATTCCTCTTCTGCCACATAAATTAAAGTTGGCACTTACCTTATAGCATAAAAAATATATATATTAGGTTAAGTGTTTTTGAGAAGATAAAGCACTTTAATTAACCTTTACAGTTTACTCAGCTTTAATCCTGGAGTACTTTTCATTGACAATACAGGAATGAGGCAGAAGTTATTCTCACTAAGTGAGAGGGCCAAGGTTGTACTCAAGGCTGTTTACTTGACTAGTATTTTCTGGGCAGGGAATTAGGGTGGCTGTGTAGGAGAAAGGAGGCTCAGAAATGTGAGTGAAGCTTTCCATATGTCAATATATCATCGTCTAAAGCCTGAGATCCACTTTGAGACTCCTGAGGAAAGGAGCCGAGAGTGGAAAGAAACACCAGAGATATGCTATCCTGGGAGACATTGTGTTTCAGCTCAGCCAGCTTAGAGACCCTGATGAGCATTTCAAACACTCTATTGAGTCTGATGATATTTTATACTTTAAAAATAACAGACACACTCTAGGATTAGGGTCATGCCTTAAGACCAAGGACAAAAATGAAATATACTCACTCAAATAATAAAACTATGTCTCTGATCAAAATATCACAAGTAATTCAACTGAGTGTGATAATTTCAATTTGAATACCTAGATTCTCTATCAATTAACCATAGCCTTGCTGTTCATATTAATCTAATTCTATATGTCAGCCATGATATCTTTGATATATATTGCTCCTTTTAGCAGAAAAGAATGTGCTAAAAATGCAAAATATGTTATTACTTGAGGAATATTTGGCTTATGTACACATTGATATTAATATCAACATCCTGAATGAAAACTGGAGCATTTCTTGTTTTTCTTATGAAGATAGTAAATAAGATGGATTCAGTGATAATTATGTTCCTCAGATGAGTCCATTATGTAGTTTTTAATATGTGCTTTCTTCATTGTCAAAAAAATTTCTTTGAGAGTAAAATGTGAACTATAAATAAAACTATGATTTTTATGATTCCATAAAGTTAAGCTGTCCTTTAATTGTAAATTAAACACTCTAGTCAGAGGAGTTACTTTTTTGCTAGTTCAGGAGTATTTAATCACTTATCAAGTTTGAGAAGGAAACTGGGGAAGGAAATGGCAACCTACTCCAGTATTCTTGCCTGGAGAATTCCATGGACAGAATAGCCTGGTGGGCTACAGTGCGTGAGGTCAAAAAGTGTTGGGCATGACTGAGTGACCAACACTAAGTTTGATTGAAATAGTAATAAAGATTTTATAAAATGCTAAATTAAAACTACATAGAATCTGGCTTGAGCACTAAACAAATATGTCTTTTATATCTGGATGCTTAAAATATTGTCATAAGCAATCCACTTATATAATTAACACCAATATTTTATCAGAAATTTTAAGTATATCCATTTTATATAAAGTTATTTGTTTCAAAATGTTTAATATTTAAATAAAATTACTCAAAACTTGCCTACAATTATTGACATTTAATTTGATAAGCTTAATATTTTTAATTAACATTTAAACATCATTAATAATCACTCTCAAGACATAATTTTACTGAAAGTGCTGGAGGAAAAAATATCTCTACTATAAAGTTGATTGACCTAATGATTTAATTTTCCTTATTATCTAGTCCTGATACACACTTCTTGCTTTAATGTCTTTACTGCTATGAAAAACTGAGGTGTGGAGGTCATTTTCTGTGACAGGATCTGTGAACATTCATTATCAGTAGACACTGAAAAGATTAAAACTGTCATATTTAGAAGTGTGCATTGACATAAAACTGCTACTTTGGTGTTTAATTTTGTTTTGAAAAAGTGTTTAATATTTTACTGTCCATCATGTTAGTATGCTGCTGCTGCTAAGTCGCATCAGTTGTGTCCAACTCTGTGCGACCCCATAAATGGCAGCCCACCAGGCTCTGCCTTCCCTGGGATTCTCCAGGCAAGAGCACTGGAGTGGGTTGCCATTTCCTTCTCCAATGCATGAAAGTGAAAAGTGAAAGTGAAGTCACTCAGTCATGTCCAACTCTTAGCGACCCCGTGAACTGCAGTCTACCAGGTTCCTCCGTCCATGGGATTTTCCAGGCAAGAGTACTGGAGTGGGGTGCCATTGCCTTCTCCACGTGTTGGTATAGAAGACCTAAATATGGTAGATAATTCGAAAGCACTCAGTGTCAATGTTATGTCACCTACCAATAACTGCATATTGAAAGCAAAATTAATGACATATACTCTTCTGAAAGATATTCAATACAGAGATTCTGTTTTGATAGTAACTTTATCTGGCATGCGGTTTTCTTTTTTTGTAGTTGATAAGATAGCAGAAAATAACTGAGATTTATAGAACAGGCTGTAAGAATTGCATCCCAAAGTTCTCATCAAATAATTGGACTACATATAAATGGTTCAAAATTTTTTTCATAACTAAAAAATAATATCTTGACAAATGTGACTGTGTCTTTCTTGTGAACTTATTTATATTCTCTTAAAATTATGAATAATAAAAAATAATTTATTAGATGAATGTGTGCAAAAGTATTGCACTGGTAATTTGCATTCAAATTTTGCCTAGTATTAAATTGAAAGATAATGGTTGTAATTTTAATGTGCATGTTCATTTTACCTTTCTTGGTCAATAAAAACATTCTGATATTCAAAATAACTAATTCATGAAAGTCCAAAGTCAAATGAGAAACTTTAAAATAATAATTGAGAGTTTCAAACTTAATTTTGATTAGGATATGCCTGAGTATATGTTTTATTGTATTTGGGGATCTCAGAACTTTTGACTACGTCTTTTTCTTCTTTCAGTATATGTGCTGCCGAAGTGAGCACTTTTTTCTTCTTTCAGTAATTCTGAAACATGCTTCTCTATTTTTAAAAATAAAATTTTGTCCCATCCTCTCTATCTCTTATCCTTCTCAAACTTTAAATTACATATGTTCTGGATCACTTAGCATTACCCAATAACTCTTTTCTGGAGGAGGGCCTGACAACACACTCCAGTGTTCTTTCCTGGAGAATCCCCATGAACAGGGAATCCTGGAAGACTGCAGGCTATGGGGTCACAGAGTTAGATATGACTGAAGTGATTTAGTACACACACAATAACTCTTGAATATGTGTGCATGAGTGCAAGCCTAGCTTGCCAGTCTCTTCTCCATTGGATTTCCCAGGAAGAATATTGAAATGGATTACCACACTCTCCTTCAAGGTATCTTCCCAACCCAGGGATCCAAGCCATATCACCTGTGTTTCCTGCACTGCAGGTGGATTCTTTACCCACTGAGCCACCTGGGAAGCCCAACTCGTATAGTGTGCATCAGGGTTTTTTCATTCTCTTTTCACTGCTGCATTTTGGTTTGAACAATTCTTCTGGTCCTTTCAGTTCAATGATTGTTTTTTTCTCAGCTGTATCCATTCTTATATTATACCAAAATTATTTAAAATATTCAATACTATGTTTTTCTTTTAATTCTAACTCTTGATTGTTTAAAATATGCCCTTCATTTTACTAAAATAGCTGGAATTTTCTTGAATTTTATCTACCTTGTCCACAAGTTCCTTAAATATACTAATCAGAATTAAAGTTCCTATAAGATAAATCCAACTTTTGGGTCATTTTTTTAAAAAATATGATTCTGCTCGTTACTTTCAGCTTTTTAGTATTTTGAGTTTTTTTTCCTTCTTATTTTGTGTGTTTATCATATTTTTTAAAGGAATACTAAAATATTCAGGCATAGTTAGCATGTAGAGCAAGAACACGATGACAAAAACATACTGTCTGCACAGAAGTGAATAAGTTAGGAGAGAGGAAAGCCATATAAACCAGAGAGATTTATGGGGACCAGGTCATTTAGTGTTTTGCAGGCCATTTTAGGACTCTGACTTCCTATCCCAGAAATGAGGGGAGACTTTGGAGACTTCGGGGTTTGAGCTGAGTGTTGGGCACCCAGGTAAAAACACAAAGCAATTTGTTAAATATGCAAGCCAAAAGTGTGGGCAAGAGGCCTGATATGAAGATTTGGATTTAAGCCAATAGCGTTCTTAGGTAATACAAAAGTGGCCTCTGTCTTGGGTTTGAAGATTTCAGTTCAGTTCAGTTCATTTCAGTCGCTCAGTCGTGTCTGACTCTTTGCGACCCCATGAATCGCAGCACGCCAGGCCTCCCTGTCCATCACCAACTCCTGGAGTCTACTCAAACTCATTTGAAGATTTAGAAGGCCCTAATTTTCCTTGTCTGACTATTCAGCTACCCTTAGTGCATGCAGTTTGTGGAGTCAATGGCATATGAACATCTGGAATCCTTACAGACCATTCACTCTAAACCCCAGTTCAAGTATCTAGGATGCCACAATACTCTGTGAAAGTGTCCCAAAGACCTGTATGGGTTTTTTCCTGAGCCCAATCTTCAGGGTATAACTAAGTGAAGATTCGTTGCAAGAAATACAGACAGAGACTGTTCTTTCATTCAGGGATATCCTAATACATGTTTGTAAGGCCTTTTTTGGGCTTCCTTGGTGACTCAGATTGTAAAGAATTTGTCTGCAATGCAGGAGCCTTAGGTTCAATCCCTGGGTTGGGAAGATCCCCTGGAGAAGGCAATGGCTACCTACTCCAGTATTCTTGCTTGGAGAATTCTATGGACAGAGGAGCCTGGAGGGCTAAGTTCATGGGGGCCATGGGGTTGCAATGAGTCAGACATGACTGAGTGTGTAGCAGGGAAGGAGCTTGTCATGGGAAAACAGGTGGTGTGTTATAAGCTAGGGGCTGTGCCCCAAGTCTCTGGTTTGCTACAATAAATCACTATAAAATTTCTAAACTTAAGTTCAGTCATCCGCAGTTTTGGTATATACATCAAACTATGCCATTATAGCATATTCTATTCAGCAGTTTATAGCCTTAATAAATTTATAACATTGTAACAATATAGGCAAATTTATTTCTGCCTCCATGTATACCATTATACCATATTGCACAGATGTCAAAGGAGAGAAATGGGTATATAAATTCTATTTAAAGCCATAGTCCAGAAAACATTACAAAGCAGTGAGTAAAGACAGAGAATAAAGCATTAAAAAGGTTGAAGCCCTAAAGCTGCTTTTACATTAATAAATTTATAAGAAAAAGAACTTGTCACAGGTCCTGAGAGGAAGGTACTATGAGATAAAAATAAAACTAGAAAAAGATACCCATTGTAGACAATATACTGAAAGGAGGAATTGTCAACTATGCCAAATGCTGCTAAAAGATCAAGGAAGGTAAAGACTGCAAATTGACCATGCATTTAAGAACATGGAGGATACTGGGGAACTAGATGAGTGCATTATCCATGGTATAATAGTAGTTAAACCTGGATCGCAAATTCAGAATTTATTTTCTTAAGTAGAGTGAAACATGAACAATAATTAAAAAAAAAAAATAGAAAATGTCTAACAAGTCTTTCTATGTCTCAGTGCAGTTCAGTTCAGTCGCTCATTCGTGTCCAACTCTTTGTGACCCCATGAATCGCAGCATGCCAGGCCTCCCTGTCCATCACCAACTCCTGGAGTTTACTCAAACTCATGCCCATAGAGTCGGTTGATGCCATCCAGCCATCTCATCCTCTGTCATCGCCTTCTCACCTGCCCACAATCCCTCGCAGCATCAGGGTCTTTTCCAATGAGTCAACTCTTCGCATGAGGTGGCCAAAGTATTGGAGTTTTAGCTTCAGCATCAGTCCTTCCAATGAACTCCCAGGACTGATCTCCTTTAGGATGGACTGGTTGGATCTCCTTGCAGTCCAAGGGACTCTCAAGAGTCTTCTCCAACTCACAGTTCAAAAGCATCAATTTTTCGGGGCTCAGCTTTCTTCACAACCCAACTCTTACATCCATACATGACCAAAGTGTGTTTAATTGTTGTTATTTAGTTGGCAAGGGATGTCCAACTCTTGTGACCCCATGGGCTGTAGCCTGCGAGGCTCCTCTGTCCATGGGATTTCTCAGGAAAGAATACTGAAATGAGTTGCCATTTCTTTATCCAGGGGATATTTCTGACCAAGGGATCAAACCTGAGTCTCTTGCACCTTCTGTATTGGCAGGTGAATTATTTACCACAGAACCACCTGGGAAGCTCCAGTATGTTTAATAGTAAGAATTAAAATGTTTTTAGCAAATATCAATAGACATACATAGAAACCAGACAGGTTGTCACTTGCAGAAAAAAAATTTGAGAAAATCTCATTTGTTCCTAGATAAAGTAGAAAAATCATGTATTACAAAGAATGTCAGAGAACAATCACAATCCATTCCACAGATTATAAATTATTGGTGGATATTTAAATGTAATTAAAAATTTATACCTCATAAGTCATTAAAATTTGTATGCTGTCAAAATTTACACATGCACACATTAACAAACCCATACTCAAAACTTCAGCCACACTAATTTCTGGAAATGCTATCAGACATCACAGTAAAAATGTGAACTGCTATGAGGTTAAAAAAAAATATTCTGGGAGCTAGGATGAAGTTGGTGAGCTGTATTTACAAGATGACAAGTAATGTTTCCTGAGGGGAATTGCTCACTGCAAAATACTAAGTTTCCCTTTATTGGCGTATTCCCAGAGTAGCAACCACTAGTCACTGATCAAGAACAAAGTCAAAGAGACATATGAATATTATTGGGAGAGAGTGTAATAAAGTGACAGTTTTCACATTTCAACTGGAGGAAAAGAAAGTGATCTTAGACATAAGGTAGTGATCCATTTGAACGCAAAAATATCAATAAAGAATATATAAGAACTATCTAGAAATATAAGATATCTTATAATATGTGCTTTATCTGAAAGGAACATGTAGACCACTAGTCTTATAATAGTTGTGTATTATTTATCATGTTTTCATGTATTATTTATTGGAATGGCTAAATTTATCTTCTCTCTAAACAAGATAAGCATTATTCTTAGAATTGAGTAAACTTAATTGCTGTTGT
The DNA here is from genome assembly GCF_963930625.1 of Muntiacus reevesi. NCBI lineage: Eukaryota > Metazoa > Chordata > Mammalia > Artiodactyla > Cervidae > Muntiacus > Muntiacus reevesi. The sequence goes on along the minus strand of NC_089259.1, from coordinate 5,843,164 downwards.
TTTAATGTTTGTTGTTTATCTTTTCTTCTGTGTCTCCTCTTTCCCTCATTCAACTAATATTTAATGTGTTTTGATTGGTTTTTTCATTCACTATACATTTTCAGCTATGATACAATAATGCATCATTATTGAGAGAAGTCAATTTAAAAATCTATTTGAAAGAATAAAATGAGTTAAATCAAGATCTTCTTAAAAACCCCTAAAGCAATATGCCAAATGTATTGGGCAGCTGATCAGAACTTGATGAGAAGGAACACAGAGGATTACAACACTTCTCATACTTTTTTTGAATAAAATAATCAGAATATAGTGTATTTGGAGATGATCAAAGGGGAGAAATCTGTTGTTTAAAGTAAAATATTCCTATCTGAACTTGTAGTTGATCCCAAGTTCTACTGATCATGTGTTGATGATGTTGTTTAGTCACTCAGTCGTGTCTGACTCATTGCGACCTGACAGATGGAGTACTCCAGGTGTCCCTGTCCATCAACACTTCCCAGAGTTTGCTCAGACTCATGTCTAGAGAGTCAATGATGCCATCCAACTATCTCATCCTCTGTTGCCACCTTCTCCTCCTACCCTCAATCTTTCCCTCCTTCATGATCTTTTCCAATGAGTTGGCTCTTCAAATCAGATGGCTAAATTATTGGAGCTTTGGCTTGAGTATCAGTCCTTTCAATTATTATTCAGAGTTGATTTTCTTTATCATTGACTGGTTTGATCTTTGTGCTGTCCAAAGGATTCTCAAGAGTTTTCTCCATCACCACAGTGCAAAAGCATCAATTCAAAAGCTGGGGAGCAATCCTTATATCAGACTAAATACACCTTAAAATAAAGAATATTACAAGAGGTAAGGAAGAACACTACATAAAGATCAAGGGATCAAGTCAAAAGGAACACATAGCAATTGTAAATATCTATGCACCCATCAAAGGAGCACCTCAACACATAAGACAAATACTAACAAACATAAAAGGAGAAATTGACAGCAGCACAATGATAATAAGAGATTTTAATACCCCACTTACACCAACAGACAGATCATCAAAACAGAAAATTAATAAAGAAACACAAGCCTTAAATGATAGAGGACAGTCCATCCAAATGCAGAAGAATACACCTTCTTCTCAAGTGAACATGGAACATTCTCCAGGATAGACTACATCTTGGATTACAAATTAAAAGTCAATAAATTTAAGAAAACTGAAATCATATCAAGCATATTTTCTGAAGACAACACTATTGAGACTAAATATCAGTTACAAGAAAAAAAACTGTAAAAAACAAATACATGGAGACTAAACAATATTTTTCCAAATAATTAAAAACTTACTGAAGAAATCAAAAGGGAAATAAAAAAAAATCCTAGAAACAAATGACAATGAAAACATGTCAATCAAAACCTATGCGACACAGCAAAAGCAGTTCTAAGAAGGAATTTTATAGCAATACAATCCTACTTCAAGAAGGGGGAAAAAAAATCAAATAAGCAACCTAGCTTTACACCTAAAACAACTGGAAAAAGAACAGCAACAACAAATTAGCAGAAGGAAAGAAATCATAAAGATTAGAAAGAAATAAATTAAAAAGAAATGAAAGAAACAATAGTAATGATTAATAAAACTAAAAGCTGGTTCTTTGACAAGATAAACAAAACTGACAAACCTTTAGCCAAACTCAGCAAGAACAAAAGAGAGAAGAATCAAATCAATAAAATTAGAAATGAAAAAGGAAAGGTTACAACAGACAATGCAGAAATACAAAGGATTATAAGGCTATTGTGAGTAACTATATGGCAATAAAATGGATAATCTGGAAGAAATGATCAGATTCTTAAAAATGTTCAAACTTCCAAACCTGAGCCAGGAAGAAATAGAAATTATGAGCAACCCAATTACAAGCACTGAAATTGAAACTGTGATTAAAAAATCTCCCATAAAACAAAAGCCCAGGGCCAGATGGCTTCACAGGTGAATTCTATCAAATATTTAGAGAAGAGCTATTAGCTATCCTTCTAAAATTATTTTTAAAAAATTGCAGAGGAAGGAACACTTCCAAACTCTTTCTTCGAGGCCACCATCACCTTAATACCAAAACCAGACAAAAACAACATACAAAAAAGAAAACTACAGGCCAATATCACTGATGAACATAGATGCAAAACCCTCAGCAAAATTTTAGCAAACAGAATTCAACAGCACATTGAAAAGCTCATACACCATGATCAAGTTGGGTTTATTTCAGGGATGCAAGGACTCTTCAATATAGGCAAGTCAATCAAAGTGATACACTATATTAACAAACTGAAAGGTGAAAACCATTATGTAATCTCAATAGATGCAGAAAAAGCCTTTGACAAAATTCAGCAACCATATGTGATTAAAACTCTTCAAAAAATGGGCATAGAAGGAATCTGTCTCAATGTAGTAAAGGCCATATATAATAAGCCCATAGCAAGTATTCTCAGTGGTGAAAAACTGAAAGAAGTCCCTTTAAGATCAGGAATAAGAAAAGGGTGTCCTCTCTCACCACTATTATTCAACATAGTTTTAGAAGTTCTATCTACAGCTTAGAGAAGAAAACTAAATAAAAGGAATCCTGATCAGAAAAGAAGTAAAGCTCTCACTGTTTGCAGATGACAAGACACTATACTTAGAAAACCATAAAGATACTATCAGAAAATTACTAGAGCTAATGAGTGAACCTGCTAAAGCTACAGGATACAAAATCAACACAGAGAAGTCATTTGTATTCATATATAGCAACAATGAAAAATCAGAAAGAGAAATTAAGGAACAAATCCTATCACCATTGCAACAAAAAGAATAAAATATCTAGGGATAAACTTACCTAAGGAGAAAAAAAGAACTGTACACAGAAAATTATAAGACATTGATGAAATAAATTAAAGATGCCATGAACATATGGTGAGATATTCCATGTTCCTGGTTGGAAGATTCAATATTATGAAAATGACTATGCTACCCAATGCAATCTACAGATTTAATGCAGTCTCTATCAAATTGCCATTGGCATTTTTCACAAAACTAGAACAAAAAAAAATTCACAATTCATATGGAAACACCAAAGATCCAGAATAGTCAAAGCAGTCTTGAGAAAGCAGAATGGAACTGGAGGAAAAATTTTCTTGACTTCAGGTTATACTACAAAGCTACAATCGTCAAGACAATATGGTATTGGCACAAAAACAGAAATATAGACCAATGGAACAAGATAAAAAGCTCAGAAATAAACCCACTCACTTGTGGGTACCTTATTTCTGACCAAGGAGATAAGAATATACAATGGGGCAAAGACACCCTCTTCAATAAATGGTGCTGGGAAAACTGGACAGCTTCATGTAAGAGAATGAAATTAGAACATTACCAAACACCATACACAAAGATGAACTCAAAATGGATTAAAGACCTAAAAGTAAGACCAGAAACTATAAAGCTCTTAGAGGAAAACATAGGCAGAACACTTGATGCCACAAATCAAAGTAAGATCCTCTATGACCCACCTCCTAGAGTAATGGACATAAAAACAAAAGTAAACAAGTGGGACCTGATTAAACTTAAAAGCTTTTGCACAGCAAAGGAAACTATAGGGAAGGTGAAAATACAACCCTCAGAGTGGGAGAACATAGTAGCAAATGAAACACCTGACAAAGTATTATTTTCCAAAATATACCAGCAATGCATACAACTCAATACCAGAAAAACAAACAACCCAAACACAAAGTGGGAAAAAGACCTAAACAGACATTTCTCCAAAGAAGACATACAGATGGCTAACAAACACATGAAAAGATGCTCAACATCACACATTATTAGAGAAATGCAAATTCAAAATTATGAGATATCACCTCATGCTGGTCAGAATGATCATCATCAAAAAGTCTACAAGTAATAAATGCTGGAGAGGGCGTGGAGAAAAGAGAACACTTTTGCATTGTTTTTGGGAATGTAAACTGATACAGCCACTATGGAAGATGGTATGGAGATTCCTTAAAAAAAAAACTAGCTATAAAACCACTGTATGACCCAGCCATCCCACTTCTAGGCATATACCTTAAGGAAACCAAATTTAAAACGACACATGTACCCCAGTGCTCATTGCAATAACAATTGTTCTTATAATAGCAAGAACATGGAAGCAACCTAGATGCCCATTGACAGATGAATGGATAAAGAAGTTGTGGCACATATGAGCAATGGGATATTATTCAGCCATAAAAAGGAATGCATTTGAATCAATTCTAATGAGGTGGATGAACCAATAGCCTATTATACAGAGTGAAGTAAGTCAGAAAGAGAAAGATAAATATCATATACTAATGCATGTATATAGAATCTAGAAAGATGGTACTGAATAATTTATTTGCAGGGCAGCAATGGTGGAACAGACATAGAGAATAGACTTATGGACACAGGGAGAGGGGAGGAGAGGTGAGATGTATGGTGAGAGTAATATGGAAACTCACACTACCATATGTAACACAGATAGCCAATGGGAATTTGCTGTATGTATGTCTCAGGGAACTCAAACAGGGGCTCTGTATCACCATAGAGAGGTGGGATGGGGAGGGAGATGGAAGGGATGTTCAAAAGGGAGAGGATATATGTATACCTATGGCTGAATCATGTTGAGGTTTAATGAAAAAAACAGCAAAATTCTGTAATTCAATTATCCTTCAATTTAAAAAAATAAAAAAAAAATTTAAATCAAAACAAAGAAATAATTTTAAAAAGCTTATTGGATATTTTATACCTATTTTATAGTAAAGAATTCTACAACCCAAAGAAAGCATTATATTTTAAATCTAAGTAAAAAACTAAAACATAAAAGAAATTAACAAATTGTTTATTAGAGTACATACATCTACCTCTTTTGCAAAAAATATATGTTTTAAATTGTAGTATAAGATACATGTTTACTTATGTATTGAAGTGCCTCTTGATGAAGGTGAAAGGGAAAAGTGAAAAAGCTGGCTTAAAACTCAACATTCAATAAACTAATATGGCATCTAGTCCCATCACTTCATGGCAAATAAATGGGGAAAAGTGGAAACAGTGATAAACTTTATTTCTTGAGGTCCAAAATTACTGAAGATGGTGACTGCAGCATGAAATTAACAGATGCTTGTTTTTTTTAAATAAATTAAAAACAAAACAACACAAAACTAACAAGCAAAAATAAATGAAGCTCACTCATCTCCTAAGATAAAATTTAAGTGCATGCCATTAGTTTCTAAACAAACAAACATAAATAAATGGCAGCAAGGAAATAAGCCATGCCTATATTTTCACTCTACATTAGAAAAGCTATATTAAAGTGAAATCTTCCCTTACTTGTGGTTTCTAAGACAAATATGGTTACCACATTTGTTTTTTCTTTATTTTACTTAGTTTATGCTAGGGTATATACAGTCTTTGTCAATCTCTTGCTAAGAAGTAACTCAAATGAAAAACAGTGAAGCTCAAAAAATGTCCCAAATTGTGGCAGAAAAAGAGATGAACTTCCATGACCCTCCTTCAAGCAAAGACTTGACATTCTCTTCCAGGGAGCACCATCAAGCAGACAGCCTCCATCTGCATGTTGCTTCAGGATTTGCCTCAAATGCCCTGTCATACCCTTCCAGATGGAACCCATGTCCTATGATTGAACAAGGTAGGTATAAAAGCAGATTCATTTCTTCTCAATGTGGTATAATTCTGATGGAAAGTATTTCCTCCAAAATTTCTTACTGGGACAACTGAAGTTTTGTTCCATGGAATATCAGTTCAGTTTCTCGACTTGTCTAATTTACCTCTTTCTCTTTCCCTTCATAGACCACATTCTCTAACAAATACCTGGCAACATAAAGTCTATCTCAGTGAGCGCTTTTGGAAAACTCCATATACAAATAGTATAATGTGGATTTATTTTTTCAAAATTTAAATGTAGTTGATTTGTAATATTATACTAGTTTCGCATGTACAGCATAGTGATTTAATATTTTTATACATCATTCTCCATTTGTAGCTATTACATCCTATGCTATATATCTGTGTTGTTTATTTATTTTACACATAGTAGTTTGTATCTGTTAATCCTATATCCATCCCTACCTCATCCCTTTTCCTTTCTTTCTCCCAACCAATAATCCTAGTTTGTTCTCTATATCTGTGTAGGTCATTTTCCATTTTGTAATATGCATTCATTTATATTGTTTTTGTTTTGTTTTGTTTTTCTTTTTTTTAGGTTCCACATAAAAGTGGTAGTATAGAGTATTTGTCTTTCTCTTGGTCTTATTTCACTATTTTGTACTCTCTAGGTCCATCCATATTATTGCAAATGGCAGTTTCCATTCCTATTTATGGCTAAGTAATATTCCATTGAATATATATAACACACCTTCTGTATCCATTCATCTATTGATGGTCACTTAGGTTGCTTCTATATATCGGCTACTGTAAATAATGCTTCTATGAACGTGGGGGTACATGAATCTTTCAAATTAGTGTTTTCAATTTCTTCAAATGTATATCCACTGTAACACCAGCAGGAAAACAGACACATCAATTAATGGAATATAGCTTGGAAATAAAACACACTTATGATCTATTGATCTATAACTAAGGAGGCAAAAATATACAGTAGATGAAAGCCAATTATTTTTAAATAAGTGCTGGTGAGAACTCTGGACAGCTTCATGTTGAAGAATGGGATTAGAATATTTTCTCACACAACCTACAAAAATAAACTAAAAATGCATTACAGATATAAATGTAAGACCTGAAATCATAAAAGTAGAAAAGAAATAGGCAGAACACTCTTTGACATAAATTATAGGAATGGCTTTTCAGATCAGCCGCCTTAGGCAAAAGAAAGAAAAGAGAAAAGAAACAAGTTGGATCTAATTGAGCTTGAAAGATTTTGCACAGCTAAGGATGCCATGGATAAAATGGAAATATAAACAACTGAAATGGAGAAAATATTTATAAATTATAGGATGGATAAAAGGTTAGTATTTCAAATATATAAACAGGGCATGAAAGTCAATACCAACAACAAATATATATATATATATATATATATATATATATATATATATATATATATATATTTCAGTTCAGTTCAGTTCAGTCGCTCAGTTATGTCCGACTCTTTGTGACCCCATGAATCGCAGCATGCCAGGCCTCCCTGTCCATCACTAACTTCCAGAGTTTACTCAAACTCAGGTCCATGGAGTTGGTGATGCCATCCAGCCATCTCATCCTCTGTCGTTCCCTTCTCCTCCTGCCCCCAATCCCTCCCAGCATCAGTGTCTTTTCCAATGAGTCAACTCTTCGCATGAGGTGGCCAAAGTATTGGAGTTTCAGCTTCAGCATCAGTCCCTCCAATGAACATCCAGGACTGATCTCCTTTAGGATGGACTGGTTGAATCTCCTTGCAGTCCAAGGAACTCTTAGAGTCTTCTCCAACACCACAGTTCAAAAGCATCAATTTTTCAGCACTCAGCTTTCTTCACAGTCCAACTCTCACATCCATACATGACCACTGGAAGAACCATAGCCTTGACTTGATGGACATCTGTTGGCAAAGTAATGTCTCTGCTTTTTCATATGCTATCTAGGTTGGTCATAACTTTCCTTCCAAGGAGTAAGAGTCTTTTAATTTCATGACTGCAATCACTATCTGCAGTGATTATGGAGCCCCCAAAAATAAAGTCAGCCACTGTTTCCACTGATTCCCCATCTATTTCCCATGAAGTGATGAGACCAGATGCCATGATCTTAGTTTTCTGAGTGTTGAGCTTTAAGCCAACTTTGTCACTCTCCTCTTTCACTACGGTCTCCTATTAAAAAAGGGACAGGAGACCTGAAACTTTTTCAAAAAAGATGGTCAACAGTCACATAAAAATATATTCAACATTATTAATCATCAGAGAAATGAAAATCAAAACAACAATGAGATCTAACCTCACACCTGTCAGAATGACTGTCACCAAAAAGTCCACAAATATCAAAAGTTGTTGATGATGTGAAGAATAGATAACCCTTGCACAATGTTCTTGGGAATACAAGTTGGTGGAGCCACTATGGAAAATAGTATGGAGGTTCCTGAGAAACATAAAATTACAACTACTAGAGTGTGAATGGTTTTCTTTGTTGCAAGGGCTCTTTGGGGTTTCCCAGTTGGTACTAAAGAACCCACCTGACAATGCAAGAGATATGGGTTCAATCCCTGGGGTGGAAGGAGTCCCTAGAGAAAGAAATGGCAACCCATTTCTGTATTCTTGCCTAGAGAATTCCATGGACAGAGGAGCCTGGTGGTCCACAGCCCATAGGGTTGCAAAGAGTCAGACATGACTGAAGTGACTGGAAGCACACACAGGTAGGAGGGCTCTTTGATGTGAGGTCTAAACTACTTTTCTAGCCTCATATATGTTTCTTATGATTAAAGTCTCTTTAGAACCCCTGTGCTGTCTTTTTTGTACTTTGTAATATATTGATAGACCATGCTCCCACACCCTAAGAAGCATGATTCCTCTAAACAAGTACATAAACAGAGATAGAAAGAGAGACAGCCCTACTCAAAAAGTTAAGCATAAACCAGCAACTAAATATAACATAACGTCACAAGGTTTCTGGCCAAATTATCTCATGAAATCACCTTATTTCCAGTATGGTGTCTTCCTAATCTCTCTAAATTGAAAAAATAAAGTTACATAAGTAAGCAATTTCACAAGCAAAAAATTGCACTGGATGTAGAAAATGTGTGTTTACTTAGCTGTAATATATTTGCTTGTGTTACTTTGGTATATCATATTGGATTATTTAACCTACAATAATTGCCTAATGTTTTAACACTAGAGATGGAGTCTAAATAAATAAATAGGATGTTGTTTCTTTTCTTACCAAGGATACTAGTCTCCTTTAACCAAAGTAGAATGTGGCTCCGTGTGCACTCATAGAATCCCTTGCATCACTATCTTTCTTGTAATAACAATAATTTAAATTTGCTTTTTAGTTATTATAATGTTGTAAAATTTTAAATATTTTAAATGAGTTATTTAAATTATTCATGGAATAGCTAGATATTTTTCCTTATATATAGTAGCTTAATATTAAGTCTAAACCCAAAATATATATTCAACTATTTCTTAAATTCACAACTATAAAAATTGTGCATTTTGTAGCAAAATATACATTTTCATTCTAGATTCAGTAAGTATATTTATGTCCTCAAGGGAATTTTCTATTTCCTCTAGTTTTAAATGTTTCAAAGTATATTTTAATAAATATGTAACTTATAAATATATGGTGTGTGTCCTTTGAAGCTGTTGCAGACAGCAGTGAGCAGTGCAGTGTGTGTGTGCTCAGTCATGTCTGATATTTGTGACCCCATAGCCAACAAGGCTCTTCTGCCCATGGGATTTTCCAGGCAAGAATACTGGAATAGGTTACCATTTCCTCCTCCAAGGTGTCTTCCTGACCCAGGGATCGAACCCATGCCCCTTGCATTGCAAGTGGATTATTTACCACTGAGCCATCAGGAAGGCCCCTGTTGCAGATATTTAGTTCCCAAAAAGATAGAGTAAGAGATGGATGTGAGAGAAAAATAGCAATTTCAAAGCCATAAATAGGTGTTCAACATTTATAGTGAAGAATACATTCACAGAATATGTTCTAATATAGAGCAAATTCTATGATAATAGATACCATGAGAATTCCAAATGGTGTGTGTGTGTGTGTGTGTGTGTGTGTGTGTGTGTGAAGAATACTGTATTAGTTCTTTGCAACAAGTTGGGATCATTCTCTCAAGAAGTGTCATCAAGTAAAGTAGATATCTTATCTCCAACTTTTTGTGTCCTGGCAGTTCACAAAAGTAACAAATTTAGAAAATAGAAATTAAAAAGTATTCTACGGAGCAGTAGAATTCTAATGGGAGGGAGTGGTGAGGCAGAGGTCTGCCTCAGTTAAGAGGGGTATTCTGTCTTTACATTATTTAGGATCATTGATATGTATATGCAATAAAGGCCAGACCTATGTACAAAGTGTCTACTGAAAAGAAACACATGACTCAAAAGTTGAGAATTATATTATACTCAGTGGATTTCCTGAGAACTTAAATCTGGGAGTATCTCTGAGGACTAATCTAAAGAAGTAAGGAGGAGCCAGGATATACGAGTTCAAACAAATGGACAAACAAAAAAAATCGGTGTCAACCATTAACAAATTACTGCTAATTACAAAAATCAAATATCTCAAGATAATGAATATAGCACTTTTCTATGTATTTGAAAATACAAGAAGCTGAATGCATTAACATTATTCCTTTGATATGTGCCTTAATCACTAAGGACCAGTGTGCTGTTTTTCTTTATCCTGAATCCTCTGAGGGTGCACTGCCAAGGATGGCTGTCGATGCTGACAGCTCGATGGTCAGGACACCCGTTGTTTAGTGATATGGCAGGTGACATGTTTCATCCACAAGTATATGACTGTCTTTAAAAGGTTTTGCACACAAGACACTTCTACCATCAGAAGGAAAGAAATCTTGGTGGTAATCCATATTACTCAATTTAAATTGCTATTCTGGGGAATTCCCTGCCTGTCTGGTGGTTAGGACCCCTAGATTTCACTGCTGAGGGCATAAGTTCAGTCCCTGGTTGGGGATTTATGATTCCATAAGCCACGCAGCACAACCTAATAAATACATAAATATCTAATCTGGCCCCTGCAGACACCAGAGATCATAGCATTACTAGAGCATAAGGCTTCAGATTGTCTTCCTGCAGCTCAAGTGGTAAAGAATCTGCCTGCAGTGCAGGAGACCTGGGTTCGATCCCTGGGTCAGGAAGATCCTCTGGAGAAGGGAATGACCATCCACTCCACTATTCTTGCCTGAAGGATCCCATGAACAGAGGAGCCTGGTGGGCTACAGTCCATGGGGTACAAAGGGTCAGAAACAGCTGAGCGACTAACACTACTACTAAGGCTTCAGATATAAACCATGAAGGTAGAGAGAATTCTTATTTCATTCTTATCAGTAAAAATATGACTGGATACAGTTTGAGTTCACTTGAGCTGTCAAAATTTTTTTTTATAAAATTTCCCAAAAGATTTTAATTCTGTAATCTTTGTCATAACACAGTCAGAAGTGATCCACACTATCACATTATTATGCTGATCAAAACACTATCCTTTCTATCCATGATATTGTGCTGATCCAGCAGAGTGAACATGTGTCTGCTGCTGCTGATGCTGCTGCTAAGTTGCTTCAGTCGTGTCCAACTCTGTGCGACCCCATAGACGGCAGCCCACCAGGCTCCCCCATCCTGGAAATTCTCCAGGCAAGAACACTGGAGTGGGTGGCCATTTCCTTCTCTAATGCATGAAAGGAAAATAATAGCAAACGAAGCAACAGACAAAGGATTAATCTCAAAAATATACAAGCAACTCCTGCAGCTCAATTCCAGAAAAAATAAATGACCCAACCAAAAAATGGGCCAAAGAACTAAACAGACATTTCTGCAAAGAAGACATACAGATGGCTAACAAACACATGAAAAGATGCTCAACATCACTCATTATCAGAGAAATGCAAATCAAAACCACAATGAGGTACCATTACACGCCAGTCAGGATGGCTGCTATCCAAAAGTCTACAAGCAATAAATGCTGGAGAGGGTGTGGAGAAAACGGAACCCTCTTACAGTGTTGGTGGGAATGCAAACTAGTACAGCCGCTATGTAGAGCAGTGTGGAGATTTCTTTAAAAACTGGAAATAGAACTGCCATATGACCCAGCAATCCCACTCCTGGGTATACACACGGAGGAAACCAGATCTAAAAGAGACACATGCACCTCATTGTTCATTGCAGCACTGTTTATAATAGCCAGGACATGGAAGCAACCTAGATGCCAGGCAGCAGACGAATGGATAAGGAAGCTATGGTACATATACACCATGGAATATTACTCAGCCATTAAAAAGAATTCATTTGAATCAGTTCTAATGAGATGGATGAAACTGGAACCCATTATACAGAGTGAAGTAGGCCAGAAAGATAAACACCAATACAGTATACTAATGCATATATATGGAATTTAAAACAATGGTAACGATAATCCTGTATGCAAAACAAAAAAAGAGACATAGATGTACAGAACAGACTTCTGGACTCTGAGGGAGAAGGCGAGGGTGGGATGTTCTGAGAGAATAGCATTGAAACAAGTATACTATCAAGGGTGAAACAGATCATCAGCCCAGGTTGGATGCATGAGACAAATGCTCAGGGCTGGTTCACTGGGAAGACCCAGAGGGATGGGATGGGGAGGCAGGCGGGGGGGGGAATTGGGATGGGGAACACATGTAAATACATGGCTGATTCATGTCAATTTATGGCAAAAACCATTACAATATTGTAAAGTAATTAACCTCCAACTAATTAAAAAAAAAAGAAAGAAAAGTGAGAGTGAAGTCGTTCAGTCATGTCCGACTCTTGTGTCTAGTATTTCTTTATATTTTCAATATCAGGAAATATAAATTTCAAAAATATCATGTGTAGTAACACTAAAAATATGAAATATGTAGGTATAGATCTGCCATGTGATTTTACCTAGGTTAGCAGAGAAGTATTAATAACTGTTAAATACTTTCTTTACTTGAACATAGGTTTTAAACTTTGAAATACCCTGTGTCATGACAGAATTAGTCCTGTTTTCATATTTTGCCATCTATGAAGTCAGATTGAATCTTAAATTTGATGATATCCTACAACAATATTGGTTTTTTTTTTTTACATTTTAGCACAGCTGTAATCAAGTATGCCTAATAATCAGTGATATCTCCGAGTTAAGGACAACGTATTTTTTCTTCACATTGTCCTGCATGCTACTGTACGTTGTATTTATTTCTAGAAATGAGTGAATTGATAAGCACATTTTACTTTGCTCTGTTATGGTTATGTTCAGTTCAATTATGGTTCAGGTCAGGTCAGTTCAGTTCAGTTCAGACACTCAGTTGTGTCCAATTCTTTGCAGCCCATGGACTGCAACATGTCCATGGGGACTCTTCTCGTTATAAACAAAATTACCTGAACTCCAGGTGTTTCCATGTGAGAGTTATTGCAGCAAACAGGAATTGCTATATAAGAAATTAATGAACATTGATCTGTAAGAAAAAGACTGTGCATTCTATGGGGAATGTTTGAATAGTCTAGGGTGCTTAAACTTGATAATAGAAATTTGAGGGATATCTTTCAAATATCCAATAATCTATGGTGTTAAAAGGTAGAGCATGTGAAATAGAGAAAGAAATGAGGAAGAGAATTAATATTTCCCTGAGTCATCAGGTATTTTAACACTCTTCATCTCCCTTAAGTTTTTTAGCAAAAACTCTGAAGCAATATTTTCTGTTTTTCAGATAAGGAAAATAGGTTTATATAATGCAGTATGTAGGCTCTTAACCACACAGAGTAATGTATACAAGCCAAATAGGTCAGATTTCAATTTGACACGAAGAAAGTTGTTTCTTTTTTTTTTTTTTTTTAAGATAATAGGTGAAATGCCTGTCTATATCTGAAAATGACTGGAGAAACTTGTTAGGAACTATATTTAGGATTACTGGCATAATGTCTGAGTTTTAAGACTCATTGCAACTCTGAGATTTTGAGGTTTTATGAAAAAAGTATGTATTGACTGAATACTATATGGGGTATAATAGCGATCTTCCTTATAACAGCTTATTTTTAAGTACTGTATCTATCAGTCAGGGAACAACCAAGAAATAGGAAATACACTTAAGCATTTAAGCCTCAAGAATTTCATGCAGGGAATCAGTTACATAATTGATCAAGGACCTGAAAATTCAAACTGGATGTGATGAATTAGCCTAGAAAATATCAGTGAAAAGAAACAAAAAATTCTTAGGGTTGGAGGAAGCAGTGTTATCTGAGACCAGAGAAAAAAGGGCTAAGGCAGAAAATTCAATTTACTGCTGGATATGTGCCCAATAGAGAAACAGAAGAAGTGGGAGGAGAGAGAGGGAAAGGGAGAGAGAGAGAATGAAAAACTAAGCTTCGCCCTTCTCTCTCCTGCCCTCCAGGTTTTACGATGCCCCTCTTTATTTGGCCAAATACTTAACTGGCTTGGAGGGCTTGACAATTTGCCTGTAGTGATCAGCCCTCTGGTGTTCCAGAGCAAGCAGAGAAAGGCGAGGAACAATCCTCAGGGGAATCAGACCCAATCCTGAGCTATTAGATAGATGTTGTATTGCTTTTGGAAACCGACAAAGAGCAATATTGAATGAATCACTTACTATCTATGAGCCTATGTATTTTTGAAATAGGAAGCTTCATTATTAGAGAAGCAAAAACTGCAGTTATGCACTTTCTATGGGGATTTCTTTGTGTTTGGATGGGAAAAAAGTAGAGAAAATATTTTAGTAACCTAGTTTTTCATATGCTATTTGCTACATAATGATTTCATTACAATGAAAAGTGGTTTTGATCTATCATCGCTTTGAAATGAAATTGATTCAAGGAGTGAGTAAATGTTACATTTATCCAGGTTACTAAGGGAATGTTGGTTTTCTTAAAGACATTTTAAGTAATGAGTAATGAGTACGTAACTGGAGTGCTACATTGAAGCTTTCTTTTCCCATTTATCATTCACCTGTCTTTCTCATTTGACTCGATGGTAGTTCACTGATTTCTGGTGTGTAAAATCTTGCTGCAAAGTTAGAACAAGCCTATCGTGGACTGTAGAAAAGCAAAGGAGAACAAGAACTGTTCCTTTCCACAAAGAAACAATTTCTCAAAAATAATATTACAATATTTTTTTTAACAAATAGAGTTTTAAAATGAGGAAGAATAGAATGTTAGTTTAGGAAACTATGAATGTAAAAGCATTATGTCATGTTATTCATCTGTCAAAATTGCATAATGTCCCAACCTGAAGGAAAAGGAAAATTTCTTTGAGTCAAATTGTAAATGTAGCTATCAAAAAGTAACATTTGCTCCAGGTGGTAGAGCTTTGGGAGAAAACTATATAATGATAAAGAAAGGGGGACTATAGACTACAATATTGGTTAGAAATGCTTTCATTTCTAACACTAAATATAATTCACTATATAAACATCACAATGCCTCTCAAAATATTGAGAGGTAAAGCGCTGCACATCAAAATGAGATCTCCGAAAAATCTCAAGCAATAGATTTATACAATTAAAAATGAGAAATGAGAATAGAAAAGTATAATATACCTTTGGAGTATTTTTTTTCATGAATTACCGCTTGTATTCATATGAGGATTTTTCTGCTGATTTAAATTCAATAGGGCTAGTTGAGAAATATCATTGGTACTATATTCTTTACATGAACATGGAGGGGATATGTGAAACCATGGATTGGTGTTTATACTGGGTCTACTCTAAGTCTCCTGGGTGCTGGCTGGAAGAGCTGATTGTAGACAGACTCTCTGAAAGTCTATGACATACAAGTTACAGACCTGTGTCTCATCCTAAGCCTTCTGGGCCCCAGATTGTCTTCCTGTGATCTCTTATATCCAGTTATATCTTGTATCTCTTATATCTTAGTTCAGTTTATTGCAATAATTCATAAATGGAAATGCTTAAATTTAGATAGCTTTGTGTATGACCAGAACAACATAAAGTAAACTGATTGTTTTTATTTATAAAAATGAAGAAAATATAACTGTATGAAAGCCTTCAGGTTTTTTAACATATTGAACAAAAGATGTATTTAATGGGATACTAACTTCAAACAGGAGGCATGTCCTGATCACTGAAAATGACCTGCAGTAAATGATCACAGTCTAACATAGTTAATACTTAGTTGGTGTATGCTATTCAATCAATACACAAAGTTTTAATTAATACCTAGTGAAAACCTTCAGTTGTTGTGTAATATTATGGAAATCAAAGCTTAAGACACAGATTCCTTCTGCATCAGCCATAGTGGTAGCAAAAACGTACACACTGCATTTAACTTAAAAATTATGTTACTAAGGAAGAAAGTACTGACTTATTTGAAATGATTCATTAGTGAGTTATTTATAGTATGAGGAATGTTTTGAGAATAGATTTTTCAGCACGTCAAAGCTGAGACTGTCTGATATTAATGTCTGTGATTTACTCAGTAAGTGAAGATTTCCCCACCCAGAATCATTATATCCACTTTTATAAACATTTTTAGACACCAGGATGCAGGTACCATTCATTATATAGTCTTCTAATTGCTTTCAAACGCTTTAAAAGACAAGTAATATGGACAAGAGCAATGCAAAATGTACTGAGACATAATGTTAGCAGAACAGAGATATGAATTTGGTGTCTATCAGTTTGCCAATTAAGATATGGCAGTCTACCTAAGGTAACTGATATACATCTTAGAAAAAAAGCAAATAAAAATGCAACAATAAACTCATGATCAAGCCCAGAAGAAACTGTTTTGAAACATTTTTAATTAGCTCATATTTCCTAATGTGGCCTGCCAATTTATTTTTAAACAAAAGAATGAAAACAATAGAAAAGAAAGGACATGTAAAATGAGAATAAAAGCACAAGAAGAATAGACACATTATTACATGAATAGTATTTTAATTGTATTTCTTTCTAATTTCTTTTAACTGATTATAAATAATAATTTTTTATAAATAATAAATATATGTTTAAGAAAAAAATAGGTCCTGAGTGAGGAAATAATGTTTAACCTGCTAGTCTTTAAAGCTAGTAGCCTTCAAAAACACAGATAATCCTGAGCCTTTAAAAATCTGAGCACATCTTCAAAGTGACCCAGTTTGACTAGCCCATAGGAATGTGAAAAACACAAATTAATAGAATTCAAACTTTCTCATAACTCTCTTAAAATAGTAATCCTGGCATATTAGATATTGACTTGAGTTGTTCACAAAGCTTAGAGTACAGTCCAATCTATAAATTCTGTATAGAGAAAACCGAGTAGAAAATTCTATAGAAGATCCTAGTTATAAAGAGAGGTCAGATGAGGAGCACCAGTGGAAAGTTGCAGAATGATTATGGTGTCATGAAAAAGGGAGAGAAACAGAGAGCGTTTGAGTTACCAAAGGAAAAAAAAATGATCACTTAACATCTCCTTCCTTTGAAATGACAAAAGACATTTTTTTTTTTTTTAAAAGCCAGGCAAGTTTTACCACCTCTAACAGATAATAACGGTAATAATGGTGTTATCTATAGTTCAGAAAACTTGAAGAATGTCTAAAGAGTTTGGGGAGAATGGGACTAGATAAGTATTGATCTCCACGTGTAATAATACAGAAATAGGAGGTTGCTGCTTGGAAAGTAAAAACGCCTGAGCACGGGATCCAGCATTCAAATGTCGGAGCCTCCCAGGCACAATTAAGTGGAGCAAATCAAATAACGTCAGGAGATATGACCTTACACCCCACTGCTGTTGTTCTCAGACTGTGGTATGTTTCATAATCATGATAGATTGCCCCAATTAACAATCTGTACTTCTGACTGGTTGGTCTGGGGTGGTAGCTTGAGAACGTGCATCCCTAGTAAATTCATGCCACTGCCACCAGTCTAGAAACTACACTTAGAGAGCCATTTCTCACTCACACAGAGGAACCAGCAAATACGTTTGCTTCATCTGGCAAAGTTGTCAGGCCGAGTACAAAAGAGACGTGATTGCTAAGAGACTTCAGAAAGCATATTGTAAAGAGCAGAGTAGATAACTTCCCCAAATGGAATTCCTCTCTGATTTGTTCTAACTGTAACACTGGGAAAGTTACTTAGGTTCTCGAGCATTTTCTGAATTAATCTATAGCATCTTGGATAAATATATTTCTTACAACTAAATCTATGGTTACGATTGAGATCATCTCCATGAAACTCTTAGCACAATGGCCAAGATACAATTAGGATTATGTGTAAATACTAGTTACTTCATTATTAATAGCAACTTTATTATTAATCATGACCTGAGAATGCAACAATCCAAATATCTGGGCTACAAAATAAGAAAAGTAAACACACTACTCAGAATTCTCCAGACAATGTCCTATTTCCATAGGGGTAATTCCTGCTTTCTTTTATTACTCTGCCCTCAGAAAGACCCTTTCCAGTCTTCAGCAGCAAGATGGAAACACAATTTAAGGAACTTAACTCACTGATGCACACATAGCATCAGATAAATAGAAACAAACAAGCCAATAAATTGTCTTACCACAGAATTTCTTCTTGTAACCTCCATGATAAATTCAGACATAAAATTTGATGAAATTGATTACATGGAATGGAAACTTACCTCTTCCCTTTCCTATTTGCATAAATATTTGAAAATTAAAATAAAAATTATCCTCCTGACACACTTCAATTTTTCATCTCTAAAGATTAACAATAAAAAATCAATTCCTTACATAGGTAACTATTCAGCAATCAAAATGATGGACATCAGCTTGAGAAATCATAACAAATACCACTCTAAGATCTAAACTCACTCAGAGATTTTAGTGAAAGCACTGAAACTCTGACACAATAACACTCATTTACCCCATTTTTCTCTCTTATTCTAAAATATCCAATTATTTATGTCCTTCTTTATCCCATCTACATGGTTTACAACTTTAATCACTTCTCAGTATCAAGTTCTTGCCTTATTTTGACTGAACATATCCTTGAACTCCTAAACACTATTTAGAAAAAGATAGCATGGGGGGTTGAAACATTAGAAACTTTGATCTGTTAACATAACTGTGCCATCAAAATTACCTAGAAATTCTATATGCCCATCCATAGTCCATGCTTTGACTTGGTGCAACAGAGGTTTCAGTATTTCTCTAATATCCTTCATCTCTTCTTCACTACCTCTATCTTGATTCCTTATCTATGACAAAAAAATCATAAAGAAAACCCTTCAGTATCTTGTACTAATTTCCTTCATGGATCACAGGCTTGTCATGGTGAAGGGCCTTGTATAACTCAAAGGAGCTGTGAGCCATGCCCTGAAGGCCCACCCAAGATGGCTGGATCATAGCAAGGTGTTCTGATAAAATGCAGTCCACTGGAGAAGGAAATAGCAACCCACTCCACTATTCTTTCTAGGAGAACACCATGAACAGTATGAAAAGACCAAAGGATGTGACATCAGAAGATGACCTCCCCCAGTCATATTGGAGCTTGAAGATGTTTCACAGGCTACCATGGAAGAGTAGAAGGCATTCGTTACTAATAGCTGAAGAAAGAATGAAGCATCTGGGCCAAAGCAGAAATGATGCTCAGTTGTGGATGTGTCTGATGGTGGAAATAAAGTCCAGTGATGCAAAGAACAATAATGTATATGAACCTGGAATGTTAGGTCCATGAACCAAGGTAAATTGAATGTGAGAGGGCAAGATTAAACATTGACTTCTTAGGAATCAGTGAACAAAAATGTACAGGAATGGGTGAATTTAATTAAGATGACTATTGTGTCTACTACTGTGAGCAAGAATGCCTTAAAAAATTAGAGTAGCCTTCATGATCAAAACAAGAGTCTGAGATGCAGTACTTGAGTACAGCCTCACAAAAGACAGAATGGTGTCAATTCATTTCCAAAGTAAACTATTCAATATCACACCAAGTCTATGTCCCAATCACCGATGCTGAAGAAGCTGAAGTTGACTGGTTCTATGAAGACTTAGAACACCTTCTAGAACTAACATTCAAATGATGTCCTTTTCATCATGGGGAACTGGAATGCCAAAGTAGGAACATAAGAGATACCCAGAATAACAGGCAAGTTTAACCTTAGATTATAAAATGAAGCAGGACTAACAGAGTTTTGTCAAGAGAATATGTTGGTCTCTGCAACACTGTTTTCAAACAACACAAGAGACAGATCTGCAAATGGACATTGACATATGGTCACTATTGAAATGAGACTATGTTTATTGCAACAGAAGATGGATAAGCAATATACAGTCAGCAAAAACAAGACCTGGAACTGACTGGGGCTCGGATCATAAGCTCCTTATTGCAAAACTCAGGCTTAAATTGAAAGAAAGTAGGAAAACCCACTAGGCCATTCACACATGGCCAAAATCAAATCCCTTATGATTATACAGTGGAAGTGAGGACTAGATTCAAGGGTTTAGAGCTTGTAGATGGAGTACTTCAAGAGCTATGTATGGAGGGTATTAATTGTATAGGGCAGGGGGCAATTACCAAAATCATCCCAAAGAATAAAAAATCCTAGAAAACAAAATGGTTATCTGAGGAGGCTGAGGACAGAAGAAAACTGAAAAGCAAGGGAGAAAGGGAAAGATATACCCAACTGAATGCAGAGTTCCAGAGAATAGTGAGGAGAGAGAGTAAGGTCTCCTTAAATTACCAATGCAAAGAAAAATGGGAAAACAATACAATGGGAAGGAATAGAGATGTCTTCAAGAAATTGGAGATAACGAGAACATTGTATGCAAGGATTAACACAATATAGGCCAGAAACAATACAGACGTAGAAGAAGAGATTAAGAACAGGTGGCAAGAATGAACAGAAGAACTATGTAAGATAGATTTTAATGACCAGGATAACCATGATAGTGTGATCACTCACACAGAGCCAGACATCCTGGAGTGCAAAGTCAAGTGGGCCATAGGAGGCATTAGTATGAATAAAGCTAGTGGAGGTGATGGAATTTCAGTTGAGCTATTAAAAATCTTAATAGATGATACTGTTTTTTGTTTTTTTTTTTTCATTTATTTTTATTAGTTGGAGGCTAATTACTTTACAATATTGTAGTGGTTTTTGCCATACATTGACATGAATCAGCCATGGATTTACATGTGTTTCCCATCCTGATCCCCCCTCCTGCCTTTCAAAATGATATACTCAGTATGTCAGCAAAGTTAGAAAACTCAGCAGTGGTCACACTGTTTCCAGTGATGACTGGAAAAGGTCAGCTTTCAGTCCAATCCCAAAGAGGGGCAGTGTCAGAGAATGTTCAGACTACCATAGAACAGTGCTCATTTCACATGCTAACAAGGTTATTATCAAAATCCCTCAAACTAGGCAGTAGCAGTAAGTGAAATGAAAACTTTCAGGTGAACAAACTGGGTTTAGAAAAGTCCAAGGAAGCAGATATCAAATTGACAACATTTATTGGATCAGGAAGAAAGCAAGAGAGTTCCAGAAAAATACCTGCTTCATTGACTACGTTAATATTTTTTATTACATGGATCACAACAAACTGTGAAAAATTCTTAAAGATATGGGAGTACCAGACCACCTTATCTGTCTCCTCTGAAGCATATAGGGAGGTCAGGAAGAAACACTTAGAACTAGACTTGGAATGATGGACTGGTTCAAAATTTGGGAAGGAGTATGACAAGGCTGTAAATCGTCACCCTGTTTATTTAACTTGTATTCAGAATACATCACATGCCATGCCATGCTGGATGAACCATAAGCCAGAATCTAGGTTTCAGGGCGAAATATAAACAACCTCACAAATGCAGATGATACCACTCTATGGCAGAAAGTGAAAAGGTACTAAAGAGCCTCTTAAAGAGAGTGAAAGAGAGTAAGAAAGATGACTTGAAACTCACTATTAAAAGAAAAAGAAGAAGAAGAAAGAAAGATCATGGCCAACATTTATTGGATCAGGAAGAAAGCAAGGGAGTTCAATCTATCACCAACGAAGGCTAATCCTCTCAGAAATAAAATGATTCTGGATTTTTTCTCTTTCAAGGACATTTGTATCTATTATTTGCATATCCTTCTTAGCTCAAAAATCCCTACTGTTTTAGTTCTCTAACATGAAACACACTTACATCTGTACTAGTGAAAATGGATACCCCCAACAGCAACAACAACACATGTAACACAGAGCGCCTCACGATTTCAGTAACATCCCCAGTGAATCGCTTCCATCCTCCCTTTGACCTCTCATTTACTCCTCAACTCATTTCAGTGAGCCTTCTACCTCTCCCCCCAGCCTATTCTTCTCCAACCACCGTCATCAACAGCATAG
Organism: Muntiacus reevesi; assembly: GCF_963930625.1. Lineage (NCBI taxonomy): Eukaryota > Metazoa > Chordata > Mammalia > Artiodactyla > Cervidae > Muntiacus > Muntiacus reevesi. The sequence continues at coordinate 5,821,157 of NC_089259.1, read as the reverse complement.
GCATTTTTGAGACTGTATTGTGGATCTTTTGGTTCTGAACAGGTTTAACTATGCTGAATATTTTGAAACATTAAACTTTACTTTGAAAAGATTTCTACCCTAGGATTTAAACATTTCAGTTTCACAATACACACAGATATATTACAATTATAATGCCAATAAAAGAGCATATGTTAAATTGGAGGAAGTATTTATTTATTCCCTCATTTATTCCATAAATATTGAATATATATGATAGCACAATAACTAGATTATGTTTTCAGATGGCAACAGTGCTTATAACAGATGCTTCTGTTTCTCTTTTTATTAAACAGATGCAAAAATATTAAATTGTAGTGATGTTAAATAGTGTAATAGAACCTAATACAAGGTTGTATAACTAGAGCAACTTTGTGTAATCTGAAGAACAATGAAGGGCGTCTCAGAGCCCCAAACCAGTTTCCAGAATTAACTCAGTAAAGAAAGAGGATGAGTAGAGAGGAAGCAGGCTAGAGGAATTGAAGAACCTGAAAGCAGGCCAATGAGGTTGGGATATCCAAAAACGAAGACTGTCTTGAGAGGAGGTTGGAGAAATAGGTAGTATTTTGTTTATTCAGGATATGATAGATCAAGTGATTTTGGCACTTTCTAGTATGAATTTTCAGTAAAACTGTATGTAGAAAATGGGAGCTTTTTTTTGGTAAAAAAGATTAAAGACATGCATTGTCTCTATGGCATTGATGATTGTCTTTAAAAGATTTTTGCAAGCTGAAAAGGTCATAGGTGATGGCATTCCAGATACAGAAGTGTCATACCAAAGGAATCAGGAAGAAAATCACATTAAAGTGCTTGGTGGTGGTATGATCTCATGCTTTTTTGAAGTTGGTGTTCTGCCAATGTGACATGAGATGAGTTTCCATGTTCTGTACTGGAAAACATAATTAGTTCCCAAACTATATTGTTCATTGTTCTGGGAGAGATTTGAATAGTGAGCTTTTTAGTCAACAGAAAAAAGAAAAATAGCTAGCCAGTATTTCAGATTAAATGTCAAATAACATTTTATCTTTCAAATTGGATACATTCATGCAGATCTAGAGGTTTTCATCACTGAAATCTGGATTCATCTTATATTAATATATATATACATATATATATATAATGTTACATAATATTATATGCATATCTCTATGTGTGTGTGTGTGTGTGTATATATATATATATATATATATATATATACACATACATATACATATACATACTTCGAAAGCAAACTATCCATTATCACAGCAATCCTACTCTATGCCCCGATCACTAATGCTGAAGAAACTGAATGGTTCTATGATGACATACAAGACCTTCTAGAACTAACATCAAAAACAAACAAAAAAAGATGTCCTTTTCATCACAGCAGACCAGAATGCAAAAATAGGAAGTCAAGAAATACCTAGAGTAACAGACAAGTTTGCCTTCCCTGGTGACTCAGATGGTAAAGAATCTTCCTACAGTTTAGAAGAACAGTGTTATAACCCTGGGTAGGGAAGATCTGTTGGAGAAGGAAAAGTCTACCCACTCCAGGATTCTTGCCTGGAGGTTTTCATGGTCGCAGGAGTCTTGTGGGCTACAGTTCCTGCGGTTGCAAAGAATCTGACACAACTGAACAACTAACACTTTCACTTTCACTTAGCCTAGGAATACAAAATGAAGCTGGGAAAGGCTAACAGAGATTTGTCAAGAGAACACATGGGTCATGGCAAACACCCTCTTGCAACAGCACAAGAGAAGACTACACACATGGACATCACCAGATAGTCAACACCAAAATCAGATTGATTATATTATTTGCAGCCAAAGATGGAGAAGCTCTATACAATCAGCAAAAACAAGTCTGGGAGTTGATTGTGGCTCAGATCATAAATTCCTTACTGCAAAATTCAGACTTATATTGAAGAAAGTAGGGAAAACCACCAGGCCATTCAGGCATAACCCAAATTGAATCTCTTATTAGTATACAGTGGAAGTGGCAAATAGTCTCAACAGATTAGATCTGTTAGACAGAGTGCCCAAAGAACAATGGATGGAGGTTCATAACACTGCACACAAGGCAGAGATGAAAACCATCCCTAAGGGGAAAAAAAAAAATGCAACATGGCAAAATGATTGCCTGGGGAGGCTTTACAAATAGCTGAGAAAAGAAGAGAAGCTAAAGGCAAAGGAGAAAAGGAAAGATATATCCGTCTGAATACAAAGTTCCAAAGAATAGCAAGGAGAGATAGGAAAGTGAGCAATGCAAAGAAATCCAGGAAAACAATAGAATGGGAAACACTAGAGATCTCTTCAAGAAAATTAGATACCAAGAGAACATTTCATGTAAACATGGGCACAATTAAGGACAAAAAGATATAGACCTAACAGAAGTAGAAGATATTTAAAAAGAGGTGGCAATAATACACAGAAGAACTCTACAAAAAATGTCTTAATGACCTGGACAGCAACTAGGGTGCGATCACTCACCTAGAGCCAGACATTCTGGAGTATGATGTCAAGTGGGTCTTAGAAAGCATTACTGTAACAAAGCTAGTGGAAATGATGGAAATCCAGCTGAGCTATTTCAAATCATACAAGATGTTGCTGGTAAATACAATATGTAAGCAGATTTGGAAGACTCAGCAGTGGCCACAGGACTAGGAAAGTTCAGTTTTCATTCCAATCCCAAAGAAGGGCAATGCCAAAGAATGTTCAAATTACTGTACAATTCCACTCACATCACATGCTAGCAAGGTATTGCTCAAAAGTCTTCCAGCTAAGTTTCAACAGTAGGTGAACCAAGAAATTCCAGATGTATGAACTGGATTTAGAAAAGGCTTGAACCAATTTGAACCAGAGATCAAATCCAACATTTGTTGGATCAAAGAAAAAGCAAGGGAACCAGTAAATCATCTACTTCATTGACTATTTAAAGCCTTTGATGGTGTGGATCACACAAATTGTGGAAAATTCTTCATGAGATGGGAATACCAGACCACCTTCCCTGCCTTCTGAGAAACCAGTATGCAGGTCAAGAAACAACAGTTATCGCTGAACATGGAACAAAGGACTGGTTAAAAATTAGGAAAGGAGTACATCAAGGTTGTGTATTGTCACCTTGCTTATTTAACTTATATGCAGAGTACATCATGTGAAATGCTTGACTGGATGAATAATAAGCTGAAATTAAGATTGCTGGGAGAAATATCAGTAACTTCAGATATGCAGATGGCACCACTCATGGCAGAAAGTGAAGAGGAGCTAAAGAGCCTCTTGATAAAGATGAAGAGGAGAGTGAAAAAACTGGCTTAAAACTCAACTTTCAAAAAAATAAGATCATGCCATTTGGTCCGATCCCTTCATGGCAAATAAATGGGAAGAAAATGGAAACAGATTTTATTTTCTTGGGCTCCAAAATCACTGCTGACAGTGACTGCAGCCATGAAATTAAAAGACACTTGCTCCTTAGAAGAAAAGCTATGATCAACCTAGACAGCATATTAAAAAGCAGAGACATCGTTTTGCGGACAAAGGTCCATGTAGTCAGAGCTCTGGTTTTTCCAGTAGTCATGTATGGATGTGAGAAAGGTACTGTAAAGAAGTCCGAGGGCTGAAGAACTGATGCTCTTAAATTGTGGTGCTGGAGAAGACACTTGAGATTCCCTTGGACTTTGAGGAGATGAAACCAGTCAATCCTAAAGGAAATCCATCCTGAATATTCATTGGAAAGACTGATGCTGAAGATGAAGCTCCAATACTTTGGCCACCTGATGTAAAGATCCGACTCATTGGAGAAAACCCTGATTCTGCAGGAGGAGGAAATGACACCCCACTCCAATATTCTTGCGGGGATAATCCAACAGACAGAGTAGCCTGGCAGTCTGCAGTCCATGGGGTAGCGGAGTCAGACACGTGACTAAGCAAATGACCATGCACGTACGTATATATGTGTATAGATAGATGGATAGATAGATAGATACAGATATTTGGCAGATGTAGGTGTGTTCTTTCATAAATAGTTGTTCATCAGAGAGCAAAAGACTAGCAAAAGAAAAGAGGAATGTTCTTACCTGCCCCTCTCTTAACTGCTCTCTTTTAAGAAAAAAAGGAAATTAGCGGGGCAAAGGATTTCTTCATTGTGAAGAAAGCTTTAGTTGTGGCCTGTATTTAAAGAACTAGAGATAACAGAAAAAAAAAAAAAAAAGAAAGAAAGAAAAGAAAATCTCTTTGAAGAAGGTTAATTGCCAGCTAATTGCTGTATTTTAGTGGATTAGTTAAATGTGTTGTGGAATTAGTGAGAGCGATTTTCTCAATTTTGAAACAAGGTTGAGTCGTTCTGTAATCTTCTCAGTGAAAATAAAACCTGTGTCCAGTGAACAGCTAATCCATGAGGTCTTCAGTTTCAGGAATTGCATTATATTATTGAGGAGAGGGAGAAACCTTGAGAAGACAGACCAGAGGAAAACTATTCTTAAACTCACTTGAGATGATTCTACAGATAGCTCTCAGAAATGCATAGAGATGACATTTTGAAGATTGTTAATATCAGACCAGTAGACTAGAATGACATGTGTACTTCTCTGGATAAAAAGGAAGGATAATTCATTTAACATTAAAATAAGAGACATATGGTAAGTGAAGAGACATATGTTTACATATCAGGAATCCTAATTCTTTATATTTTTTTTAAATCATAAAAAGTATAGCAAAACTTCCATTTACTCAGTTGTGTCTCACGACTGAAGACTCTTTAATGGTCAGTAGTTTAAGAAAAATAGAGTTAAGAAAGAAATGAGAGTAAGAAGAAAGTGAATTTTAATATTTATTAGTGTGATGATGTATAACTAAAATGGTAACTACAGTGAAAAATCCCCTCAAAGCCACCTTGGACTGAAGGCAGGCAGAAGTGGGCACATGTGTGGAATTTGTCCAATAGCATTTATTTTTAGACTTTATGATATTTATTCCTCTCTCTCTTTATATCTGAAGAATTATGGCTAATGGATCAGTTTATTTATTTATTTTTTTTACAAACAGAAAGAAACAGTAAGGTAAAGATTATGTCAAGAGTAAAGTTAAGCTGGATAATTCCTTACAAAATTTTCCTTTTTCAAGAAAAATATTTGTCCTGCAAATGGGAATATATGTTGAATTTCATAATTTTTTCAACCAAGCATATTGTTATTATGTATTACATATACTACATTATGCATTGCATATATGTATTGCATATTACATATTATTATGTATTACATATGTATACATATACATATTATATCTTAATCTATATTAATTGAGATTACATAGTGGGAGTATCTTTCAGAAGTGAATGTATAATAAGAAAATTGTATAATACACTGTATCTGACCATATGGTTTACAATATAAGAAAAAATCCATCCATTTAAAGTATTTTGGAAAAGTTGCATAGTAGCCTGCATTGATTTGAAAATTAAAATTATTTGAATGAGAGAGACAATTTTTTTGACTCATTAATAAAACAAACTAAAAATACACTCATATCTTCTCCCAAAGAATTTACAGCAACCTCAACTTCAGGACACAGCCTGAATTAGTAACAAGCTGTTCTGAATACTGAATTTTTTTTCTATAGGACAAATTTGAGAAGATGTCTTTGGACATGATGGACCATCACAAGATAGAATACTAGATTACATTTATCTTAAGGAACCCATCTACCAATGCAGGAGATGTAAGAGACACAGATTCAATCTCTGGATCAGGAAGATCCCCTGGAAGAGGCAACCCACTTCAGTATTCTTGCCTGGAGAATCCCATGGACAGAGGAGCCTGGCAGGGATCACAAAGATTTGCATGTGATGGAAGTGACTTAGCACAGCACAACAAACATTAGGGTCCTTATTTTCATATAAATACTTAAATACCTGAGTCCCATTTGATTTCAAGGGGGAAAGGAGAAATCAACCTATGTTTGAGTAAAAAACCATCATACCCCTGCTCACTTCATCTCTCCCAAACTCACACTCTTTCACAGCAGTTTTGGCATCTGGATTTCATTTAATGTGCTTTTTCCTGAATTCCCAAAAGGCATCCTCTAGTACATCATACTTAGCATCAAGAGTTCTTGCCAGGATACAAAATCTTAAGGCATAGGAGAGCATTTCCAAATCAAAAACTTTTCCATTATCCAGCTTTGTTTATATTTTCACTTCCCTTTCCCAAAATCCACTCCCAGAAGGTTCAGAGCAATCTATTACAAACTGTAGTATGTGTATATCACAGGCAGTATCCTTGCATTTAATCAGTATTAGGTTCTTCATCAGAAGCCTGAAAATTCTTCTTTTTATTAATACACGACTCAGATACACACTCTAACAGTTTCCTTAAGTTGGCAATTGACTTACCTAAGTGGTTATTTTCTCTTTTCAATGCATCAATGTCATTCAGAAATAAACACTCACATCCAAAGTTCCTGTAATCACTATTCCCAGCCCACTCCTCAAATGTCATATATATGTATATAATTCATTCAAAATGCATCCTTCCTATTATTATCTTGTTAGTTTAACATGGACTTCCCTGGTGGCTCAATAGTAAAGAATATGCCTGCAATGCAGGAAATGTGGGTTTTATCCCTGGGTCGGGAAGATCCCCTGGAGAAGGAAATGACTACCCACTTCCATATTCCTCCAAATCTGATGGACAGAGGAGCCTGGTGGGCTACAGTCCATGGGTTTGCAAAAGAGGACATGACTTATTGACTAAACAACAATAGAAGTTTAACATCAGTAAAATTCTCAGCAATTGCAATTCTATAACACACCAGGATTTTTATCACTTCACCTAGTACCAGAGATGGATCCTCATGACAATGCCTGGTGATCTGAACAGCAAGTGATCGACAAGTGATACAACCACCACCCACCATTTCAGAGCATCAGAACCTCCTAGTCTTGGCTCTCGTAGAGCAGACACTGAGCCAAGATTCAGGAGCAAATGCCACAGTAAGGAAATTTCCCAGGAGAAATCACTGGAGGCTGGAGGAACCAGAAGAGGGAAAGAAAGAGAGCTAAACAAGACTGTAATTTCAGCTGGGTACCAAACTCGCCCCGATTCTGCAGTGAGTCCTGGAGAATAAATTTCACTTCTTACATCCAGACAAAAGCTGGACTTTGTACTTTGCTGTCCAGTGGAGGAGGTTAATCTCCTCCTAGCACTTTTACTTCTTATTCTGAGATTAAATGGCAACCTAGCGCTGCATACAAACTGCTGCCCCAGGTGTCATTTTATATAATATGACTCCATATAAAAAATATTCCAGATTTGCATTCAGCTTCCACATTCAGCCATTAGCAGACTGACTATACATATTTATATTTTCCCTATTAAAATTCTATTGGTATGACCATAAATGAATGCCTACAACCTAAAACAATGGCATGAAGGTTAAGAGGAAGGTTCATCAATTAAGTAAATTTTTTTTATAATTTTTTGAAATATAGCAAGCTGATACATATGTTATGAAGTATACAGCTGAGCTGAACTTCAAACGTGTACTGAAGAAGACAACAAAAATGTGTGATTTATTCTGCCAGGTAAAAGTGTGGGAATTCTTTAAGCTTAGATTTCGTAAGCAAGTTTTAAAGGAATCATTCATGAAGGACACTTACTGAGAAATGTGATTAAAATTAGCCTCAAGCCCAGTTGGTTCCCCTGCCCTCAGGAAAAGGCAAGGCTATTTGAATTTAGGTAAAATGGGAAAAAAAAAAAAAGAACAGAAAAGAAAGAAAGGAAGGGAAAGGGAGGAAAGGAGAAATGAAAAGGGAAAAAAAAATCTGAATAGATGGAATAATTTGTCTTAGAATGGCTGAGTCTGAAAAGATGGTGGGGCTAAGAAACCAGCAGGAATGTCTGTCAGTGAGTTATAGTCAAAGCTTCCAAATCTCTTTTCTAGAGAGTTTATCTATAATGTCAAAATCAAGAATTAGAGGTGGAATCACCACAGAAATGCATTTAACTTAATGGAATTTAGTTTAAGTCATTAGAAGAAAGAGAGAGGGAGAAGGACAAGAAGGAAAGGGTTGAGATAATTTACTATAAATCCATAAATAGTGCATAATGCACTGGGCATTTGCCCATGTGAAAATTCTAAGGAAGACAGAAACTGCTTCTCTTTTTTCAACCAGTGTCAATTTCCTTGTGACTTTCTGAGAGTATTTTTCTTCCGTTTGTGGGTCCAGTGTTCATAGAGGATGCAGTTTTAGTTAAAATAAATGGAATTCAGACCCAAGACACCTACTTTGTAGAGTTTGAAGCATGGAAGCCAGTCTTTTCCAAAGCATAGGGGGACACAAAAGCCATTATGAAACATCTAAGAATTTTAACTATGGCCTCCTAGATGTTAATTACTCTAGAATTTTGCAAGAATAATTGTGGCCATATGAACATTTTATCAAGATACTTTGACACCTTCTTAAAGATAACAATACCAATGTCTAAGCATATTGCTTAAGGCGCTCTTCAGTGATGGAAATGTTTTATTTTTGACTGACCAATTGAATAGACATATGACTCCACACATGACTACTGAGCACTTGAAATTTCATTACTGAGAAGCTGTCTTTTAATGAAATATATTTTATTTTCATTAATGTGAATTTAAATATCCATATGTAGCTAGTGGCTACTGTGTTGAAAAGGGCAGTGTTACAATATACTAAGAACTAAGCACTGATGCAATAAGAAAAGCTACCCTTGAGAAATGGAAATAGTATACAGGATGGGAAAAGAGACTAATATTTTCCTTTAATATCATTCAAGGATTTTCAGGCTTGAAATTCTTACATGCATTTTCTATTATAATGATATTTTACAAAGTAGACATGTATTTGCTAAGTATTTAATGTGCTAGGTACTTTTCTCACATTATCTTTCTGATAACCAAAGCAATATTTATATTGATTTCTATTGCTGCCTCTATTTAATCAATAAATGAAACACAAAGTAGTTAATAACGTTAATCTTAGGAAAACTCTTTTGTATCCAGAGTATGTGTACCTGGCTATCAGTATGCTATCTGGCAAATGACAATTATTCAGAAGATGATTTTATGGAAGAATGATGTATGGATATAAAGAAATTTGCATTTTAAGGATAAACTTGCTTAAACTTGCATTGCTACACATTTATCTCCTTAAAGTATATAACATGCTTTTTAAATTAATCAATCTCCTCCTATTGGGGAAAAAAAAGCAGCTACCTCAACTCAGGGCAGGAGAATTAGCCCCTCTTACAGACCTTCCTGTTTAGAAATGGAGATGGGAATACAGAAAGTGGAAGGTTGAGATGAGACTGTTTTATAAATGTAAAAAAACCCAAAATAATGCCTTAGAGACAGGTGAGGTACAGTGGATTGTAATAGGTATAACATTTTGGACTTTATACAGACATAATGTAGATATAGAATGCATGGATTATATAATAAAGAGTAGATATTACACAGTAAAATAAATACTAGCTTATAATAAAAATCTTTTTCTTCAATTAATTAAAGATTTGGAGCACAATGACATCTCTTTTTGGAATATGAACACTTCCTGTTTAGGCTCAATTGCACCAGAAAAAATATTGCCTGGCTCTCTCAATATGTGATTTTGGATTTTCACACTGATATTGTGCTGACCCTTTAACCTTTCATTACTGAACGATAACTTTAAATCTGATTTGTAGAACTTTGGAGTTTCAGCATGTTTTTAGGCTTTGCTTTGAAGACTCTCCCGTATATTAAATATATCTGTCATAGATATTCTGTCACTGTGCTTAATAGCCTCTTTATTTTAAAAATGATTCACACTATATTATTTGCTCATATCTCTTAACACATCTCATTTCCTTTCTGTTTCTCTCTGTTCTAGTGATTTTCAAGGCTGACAATTTAGGATAATAAGTTATCTTAGTTAAAAGCCTGTTTACTATCATTTTTGAATCAATGTGATTGAGGATGTCATGGATGACTTTTTCAATATGAAGCAAATTCAATACTTGGTAAAATAGAGCTATGCGTTGGTGTCATGCTGCAACTGTGAGGTAGCAGTACTCTGGGTGCCTCTGTAAGATCACTGATCCCTTTGTTCTGTTTCTTGGATATTGCTAATGTTTATAGATCTACACTCAATGACAATAAATTGTTCTGGATTGAAATTATTTTTCGCTCTTTCCTCTGCTTCAGAAAATGATGCTTATTCTTCAAGGCATGTCTGTGTTACAGTTACTTTCTATTACTACTTTTTAATCTCTTAGTGTTAGTCTAAGTAATATTAACATCATTCATTTAAAAGATAATGTTATTGGGAATAGTAATAGTTATTGAAAATAATGATTGCTACATATTAACCAGCTAATGCATGTCAGAAGCTAGGCTAAGTCCTTTGATGTGTATGTGTGTACACACAAATATGCAAAGTAATGTATATGTAAATGTAAATACATATGTAAAATGAAAACCTCATACTGCCATCATCCATTCATAACCACTGGTAACCATTCAGGTGTCCCCCATTTCTAGAACTTTGACATTTCAGAAATGTTTTTATATGTATAATATACATGTACACATATATATTATTTATGTTATTAAACATATTTAATATTTTTCTGTTTTCAAAATAAAATACTGAGATAGTTTATATAGTTTCTCTATTTCAGATGATAAAACTCAAATAAAAAAATAAAGCCCCATGGCCCACCTACATAGTGCACAGTTGCAATTAATCACTTCTATAAATAGTAACAGTAAATATATTTAAAAAAAACACTTTATGGATTGTAGGATGAGAAGAGTATTTATGTAAATAATGAGTCCTCTCATTTTGGTTAGGTTATCCAGTCACAAAAGCATTGAGAACTACCTTGTTTCACTTTGCTTCTTCCTCTGTCTTACGTGGCTTTACCTTTCCATGTGAGGCTGGCTGCCCAGCAGTTCATCGAGAACCCTAGACTGCCGTGTAGCAAGTAAGAGCTTGAAAATCTTCACCTGTGTCCGTGTGTGTGACAATGCAAATGTGGCCTTGATGTGTTTAGATTGGAGTGCATGTTTGAATAATTGAAAAAATATCTTCTCAATTTCTTATGGAGAGGGCCTCTTATCAACAAATTAAAAATTTGCTGATAAGAGTTTTCTTTCATATTAATTTGTTACCATTACATATTTTCATTTATCTTTTTATTTTGAGGTCAATTATACATGTATATGCATTTGTAAGAAATTATAGAGAACTTTGTACACTTTACCTACTTTCCTCCAGTGGGAAATCTAGCAGGAATACAGTTTAATATCAAAACCAATATGTTGAAAATGATACATCAAGACCATACCTGTCATTTCAAGAATGCCTCATATGGCCCTTTTATAGACTCACCCATCTCTCCATCCCTCACTTTAAGAAGCCACTAATTTGTTCTCCATTTCCTTAATTTTACCACTTCAAAAGTGTTGTTTTCCTGATTCTTTGTATAAAGAATGAGTTTTAATTGAAGTGTGTATGTTTTGGACACTATGGTATGAGACTGAATATTTATTAAAAGTTCTGTTTCAGTTGAATTTCATTGTGGTATGGCAGCAGGGAAGGGTGTTGGGACACTTATTTATTGCCATGTGAGAGTTCAGTTCAGTTCAGTTGCTCAGTCATGTCTGACTCTTTGTGACCCCATGGTCTGCAGCACACCAGGCTTCCCTGTCCATCATCAACTCCTGGAGCCTTCTTAAACTCAAGTCTTTCGCATCACTGATGCGATCCAACCATCTCATCCACTGTCATCCCCTTCTCCTCCTGCCTTCAATCTTTCCCAGCATAGGGATTTTTCCAATGAGTCAGCTCTTTGCATCAGGTGGTCAAGTTTCAGCTTTAGCATCAGTCCTTCCAATGAATATTCAGGACTGATTTCCTTTAGGATGGACTAGTTGGATCTCCTTGCAGTCCAAGGGACTCTCAAGACTCTTCTCCAACACCACAGTTCAAAAGCATCAATTCTTCGGTGCTCAACTTTCTTTATAGTCCAGCTCTCTCACCCATACATGACTACACATGAGAGTAGATGTCCAAATTCCTCAGTTGGCCTCTGTTAACATCCAGGGACAGAGGCTCCTCTTTACAGATGGGCAAGTGTGAGAGATGTATCTCTGCTCTAGAAGTCTCTCTCTTTCTCTCTACCAAACTGTTTTTCATTCTGCATTTTAGCCTAAGTTCATGTTTTCACTTTTTTTTTAAAGACCATACAGATAGCTTAAGTATGTCTAAATAAATCTCATCTGACTTCAAACGTGATCTTCATCTTATGCTACTTATTGAGGATAATATTATTAACATTTTTCTTGAGGCAAGATTCAAAACTTTAGTAGCTCCTAGGTTTAACTAACAGGAGAAAATGAACTCTCTTTACACTGACTAAGTAGAAAATGTCTACTTAATTATTTCTAATATGTTGTTCATAAGAATATTGCATTAAAGATTTATTTATAAGTAATTAAAACTTTATTGGAGATAAATTTAGTTTGAGATTTAACTTTTTAGGTTTGTTTCTATTAATGTATAGCAAGCTGATAAGGGATCTGACATCTTTAGTTTGTTTTCCCACATTTGTAATATTTCATAAACTTTTAAAAATATTCATTGAAATTATTTTTATAACCATGTCTTAGTTAGAGCTATTTGGCAGTAAATAGAACTTAGAGCTTTGAAAAAATTGCAAAATTGCTTCCCCTATTTTCCAATTGCATTTTTAAAATTCTGATTTTAGGCATGTCAATCCAAAGTGATAAGAAAGGAACATTTCATTCCTCATGATCAGATGGTGGCGTGGGTGATTCTGTCTAGTCAAAAAACAAAAAGCCATGAGAAAGGCTGAGGGTGTCACGGAGTTTTCATGTGAGCTGCTCGGCTGAGTGTTGTGTTCTGCCTCTGGCTGGTGTGGAGGAGTATGTGTCTGTGCCTCTCAAGTTTCTGACAGAGATTCTGATATTCACAAGTTGTATAACCCAGTCAAGGCAAGGCTCACTTCTCTCAACTGTCACATCCTGAAATTATCAGACATATGGTTCCATCTTAGCAACTCTGCAAGATACCTGTCAGTCAAAATCATCTGCTAGGACACTCGAATGCAAGCAATTTGTGATTCTTATCTACTCATATTCATTCATTTTGTCTGTCCCTTATTGTAAATTCCTTTACCTGTGGCCATTGTCCTAAAAATTAAATATCGATGCTTTCTGAAAGACCCCTAATATATTTAAGATCATTCAGCTTAAATGCATCCTAAATGCACTGACACTTGCAAGCTTTATAGCTATACATATCATTTGGCCTTAAAATCTTATACAATAAGTTCCCTACATACATATGAGTTCCATTCTGAGAGCCCATTTATGAATCCAATTTGTTCCTAAGCCCAACAAAGTAAACCTGGCTACTCAACTAATGCATTTGACTACCTAATACTGTACTGTAATAGGTTTATAATACCTCCACACAAATAATACATAAAAACAAGCACAAGAAATAAAGAAAACATTAATCTTACAGTACAGTACCTGGGGCAGTACAGTAATATAGTACAGTAGCTGTTATGCAGGGGCTGGCATCAAGTGACCAGGCAAGAAGTGTTACTGACTGGAGGAGGGAGAGTGGTGGGAGACGGTAGAGCTGAAGGATTGTCAGCAACAGGAGTCAGAGGTCAAGCTCATGCCTGACATTGATGGCAAAGGCTCTTGTTCCTTGACAGATTGAATTCTATCTACCCTCTTGAAAAAAATGACCGCTATACTGTATTACTGTACTCTGTACAATATTGTATTGCAAAGTACACAAAAGCCAACCCCTTGCAGAGGAAGCACACACGTGGCCACATATGCCAGAGACATGAATTAAGTTCCATGACTAGATATGTAAATGAGCAATCACACGTTTGAAAGTTTACAACTTAAAGGTTCATGTGTAGGGAACTTTCTGAATTTCAGGAAAGACAATAGTATACTCAAATAACCATTGTGTGGCTCTGTTAAATGATCCAATTGCAAGCAAGTACTCCCTCCCTCACTCCAAATATTGTAATCATGAAAGGACATTCGATTTCAAAATATATTTTATTGATCTACACTTATTTAAAAAAAAAAAAAAAAAAAAAAAAGAATGAAGAAATGACCTGAAACATCAGGGAATCTCCTCTCTCTCACTTTCACACATACATGCACGCATACACACGTACACACACAGAGACATTAAACCCTAGCATTTTTCTAGCCTCACGCTTTATAATTTGTATGTTCTTTTAATGTGCTTTACTTACCAATGTTTAAAAATGTTTGCTATATGTATTAGTCTAGATAGCTCATCTAGTTATATATCTCTAAAAATCAGAATAAAAAATTCTCCAGCAGTTTCAGTTCAGTTCAGTCACTCAGTCGAGTCTGACTCTTTACCACCTCATAGACTGCAACATGCCAGGATTCCCTGTCCATCACCAACTCCCAGAACTGCTAAAATTCATGTCCATTGAGTTGGTGATGTCATCCAAACATGTCGTCCTCTGTCATCCCCCTCACCTTCTGCCTTCAATCTTTCCCAACATCAGGGTCTTTTCAAATGAGTCACTTCTTCACATCAGGTGGCCAAATTATTGGAGTTTCAGCTTCAGCATCAGTCCTTCAAATGAATATTCAGGACTGATTTCCTTTAGGATGGACTCGTTTGATCTCCTTGAAGTCCAAGGGACTCTCAAGAGTCTTCTCCAACACCACAGTTCAAAAGCATGAATTCTTCAGCGTTCAGTTTTCTTTATGGTCCAACGCTCACATTCATACACGACTACTGGAAAACCATATCTTGTTTATACGGACCTTTGTTGGCAGAGTAATGTCTCTGTTTTTTAATATGATGTCTAGATTCATCATAGCTTTTCATCCAAAGAGCAAGCGTATTTTAATTTCATGGCTGCAGTCACCATCTACAGTTATTTTGGAGCCAAAAAGTATAAAGTCTATCACTGTTTCCATTGTTTCCCCATCTATCTGCCATGAAGTGATGAGACAGGATGCCATGATCTTAGTTTTCTGAATGCTGAGTTTTAAGCCTACTTTATCATGCTCTCCTTTCACTTTCATCAAGGGGCTCTTTAGTTTTCTTTGCAATGGTGTCATCTGCACATCTGAAGTGACTGATATCTCTCCCGGCAATCTTCATTCCAGTTTGTGCTTCAATCAGCCCGGCATTTCTCATGATGTACAGTGCATATAAGTTAAATAAGAAAGTAAAAATATACAGCCTTGATGTACTCCTTTCACAATTTGGAACCCATCTGTTGTTCCATGTCCAGTTCTAAATGTTGCTGCTTCACCTGCATACAGATTTCTCAGGAGGCAGGTAAGATGGCCTGGTATTCCATTCTCTTTAAGAATTTTCCGCAGTTTGTTGTGGTCCACACAGTCAAAGGCTTTGGTGTAGTCAATAAAGAAAAGTAGGTTTTTTTTTTTTTTTTTTCTGGAAATCTTTTGCTTTGTTGATGATCCAGAGGATGTTTGCAAGTTGATCTCTGGTTCCACTGAATTTCAGAAAGCCAGCTTGAACATCTGGAAGTTCATGGTTCACATACTGTTGAAGCCTGGCTGGGAGAATTTTGAGCATTACTTTGCTAACATGTGAGATAAGTGCAATTATGCAGTAGTTTGAACTTTCCTTGGCATTGCTTTTCCTTGGGAATGGAATGAAAACTGACATTTTCCAGTCCTGTAGCCACTGCTGACTTTTCCAAATTTGCTGGCATATTGAGTGCATCGCTGTCACAGCATCATCTTTTAGGATTTGAAATAGCTCAACTGCAATTCCATCACCCCCACTAGTTGTTTGTAGTGTTGCATCCTAAGGCCCACTTAACTTCACATTCCAGTCTGTCTGACTCTAGGTGAGTGATCACATCATCATGGATATCTGGGTCATGAAGATTTTTTTTTTTTTTTTTTTTTTTTTTAGTATAGTTCTTCTGTGTATTCTTGCTACCGCTCCTTAATATCTTCTGCTTTTGTTAGGTCCATACTATATCTGTCCTTTATCGTGCTCATATTTGCATGAAATGTTTCCTTGGTATCTCTAATTTTCTTGAAGAGATCTCTAGTCTTTCCCATTCTATTGTTTTCTTCTATTTCATTGTATTGACCACTGAGGAAGGCTTTCTTATCTCTCCTTTCTATTCTTTGGAACTCTGAATTCAAATAGGTATATCTTCCCTTTTCTCATTTGCCTTTAGCCTTCCTACTTTTCTCAACTATTTATAAGGCCTCCTTAGACAAATATTTTCCCTTTTTGCATTTGTTTTTCTTAGGCATGGTCTTGAATACTGCCTCTTATACAATACATGAAGCTCCATCCATAGTTCTTCAGGAACTCTGTCTATCAGATCTAATCCCTTGAATCTATTTGTCTTCTCTGTATAATCATAAGCGATCTGATTTAGGTCATACCTGAATGGTCTAGTGGTTTTCCCTACTTTCTTCAATTTATGTCTGAATTTGACAATAAGGAGTTCATGATCTGATCCACAGTCAGCTCCTGATTTTGCTTTTGATGACTTTATAAAGCTTTTCCATCTTTGGCTGCAATGAACATAATCAGTCTGATTTTGGTATTGACCATCTGTTGATGTCCATGTGTAGAGTCTTCTCTTGTGTTGTTGGTAGAAGGTGTTTATTATGACCAGTGCGTTCTCTTGGCAAAACTTTGTTTGCCTTTGACCTGCTTCATTTTGTACACCAAGGCCAAGTTTGCCTGTTACTTCAGTTATCTCTTGACTTCCTACTTTGCATTCCAGTTCCCTACAATGAAAAGGACAACTTTTTGGGGGTGTTATTTCTACCGTTCAACATCGGCTTCTTCAGCATTACTGGTTGGGACATAGACTTGGAATACTGTGATATTGAATGGTTTGCCTTGGAAACAAACAGAGATTATTCTGCCATTTTTTGAGATTGCACCCAAATAGTACATTTCAGACTCTTTTGTTGACTATGAGGGCTACTCCATTTCTTCTAAGGGATTCTTGCCCACAGTAGTAGATATAATGGTCATCTTAATTCGATTCACCCATTTTGGTCCATTTTAGTCCACTGATTCATAAAATGTTGATCTTCACTCTTGCCATCTCCTGTTTGCCCACTTCCAGTTTACTTTGATTCATAGACCTAACATTCCAGGTCCTATGCAATATAGTTTTTTAAAGCATCAGACTTTACTTCCATCATTAGTCATATCCACAATTTGGTAATGTTTTTGCTTTGACTCCATCTCTTCATTCTCTCTGGAGTTATTTCTCCACTCTTCTCCAGTAGCTTATCGGGCACCTACCAACCTGGGGAGTTCATCTTTCAGTGTCCTATATTTTTGCCCTTTCATACTGTTCATGGGGTCCTCAAGGCAAGAATGCTGAAGTGTTTTACCACTCCCTTCTCCAGTGCACCACGTTTTGCCAGAACTCTCCACCATGACCCATTCATCATGGGTGGCCCTACACTGCATGGTTCATGTTTTCATTGAGTTAGACAAGGCTGTGGTCCATGTGATCAGATTGGTTAGCTTTCTGTGACTGTGGTTTTCATTCTGTCTGACCTCTGATGGATAAGGATAAGAGGCTTATGGAAGCTTCCTGATGGGAGAGACTGACTGAGGAGGAAACTGGGTCTTGTTTTTATGGGAAGGGCCATGCTCAGTAAATCTTTAATCCAATTTTCTATTGATGGGCAGGGCTGTGTTCCCTCCCTGTTGTTTGACCTGACATCAAACTATGGTGGAGGTAATGAAGATAATGACATCATCCTTCAAAAGGTCCCATGCATGAACTGCTGCACCCAGAGCCCCTGCCCCTCTGACAGGCCACTGCTGACCCTTAGCTCTGCGGGAGGCACTCCAACACAGGTCTGGTTCAGTCTCTGCAGGGCCCCCTGATGCATGTAAGGTTTTGTTTGAGCACTCTGAGAATCTCTGGCAGGTATGGTGTTTGATTCTAAGTGTGATTTCTCCCCTCCTACCATCTTTCTGGGGCTTCTCCTTTGCCCTTAAACATGGGATATCTTTTTTTGTGGGATCCAACATTCTCCTGTCAATGATTGTTCAGCAGCGAGTTGTAATTTTGGAGTTCTCACAGGAGAAGATGAGCACACATCCTTCTACTCTGTCATAAATAGGGCCATTTTTTTGTTTGTTTGTTTTTTTCTGTATCTTTGCTCACTCACAGTGGGACTATACTGATCACTTGAGTTTGGGCTCTGCTTGTGCTTTGACCAAAGGAATTTGATAGAAGTGATAAGTGAGCTATGAGTCTTGGCCACAAGAAGTTTTGATACATCTATCTTCAACTGCTTAGAAAGTTGCTTTGCACTGCAGTTTGAAGAGTCTCATATTGCTACTCTCTACAGTAAGAAAGCAATGTGAAGGAGAAGTGAAGTAACCAAGTTAAAAACCAACACTATGTACCAGACAGGAGTGAGGCCCTCTTGGACAGCTGATCATTTGGATAAATGCAATCACATGATTGAAGCCTGAGAAAGTAGTACATGAACAATATGGCCAACTCAGAATCAAGAGGAGGAAAGAATCAGATCATTACTGTATTAAGCAATAAGCTTTTCAGGTAGATAACTGTGTAGTAAAAGCCAGATGATGTAAATACAGACACTAAAATACAATATGGGAGATTGTATGCTTTGCTAATTTTCAATTAAGGTAGAAGCTCTTGCTTTTATTTCTCTATTCCTAGATACATTTGAGATTGTCAGTTATTTGGTTCAGTGTTATGAGTAGATATCTGAAATAATATTTCTGACTTTATTAAAGTTATATTGTAAACTTTCTATGCAAGAAAGAATAGAAGATGCAAAACCTGAAACTTGCATTATAACACTAGTGTGTGTCTTGTATGTGCTAGTCATTCAGTCGTGCCTGACTCTTTGCAACCCCATGGACTGGGATGGGATCTCCAGGCATGAATACTGGAGTGGGTTGCCATTCTCTTCTCCAGCAGATCTGCCTAACCCAAGGATCAAACCTGGGTCTCCTGCACTGCAGGCAGATCCTTTACAGTTTGAGCCACTAGGTTATAAATATTTGAATATGACTGACATGTATTTTTTCAGTTAATGTTAATCACTGAAATAATACATGAAATACATATTTAGAAGAAGTTCTTAAATTATCTCATAGAGAAGATAAAGTAAAGACATAGAGATATATAGATATGTAAATACATATACATACATTTAAGGAATACACAGAATAATTATACCAAAAAAGTCTTAATGACACAGATAACCATGATGATATGGTCACTCACCTAGAGCCAGACATTCTGGAGTGTGAAGTCAAGTGGGCCTTAGGAAGTATTACTAGGAACTAAGCTAGAGGAAATGACAGAATTGCGGCTGAGCTATTCAAAATCTTAAAAGTTAATGCTGTTAAAGTGTTATACTAAATATGTCAGCAAATTTGGAAAACTCAGCAGTAGCTACAGAACTGGAAAAAGTCAGTTTTCATTCCAATCCCAAAGAAAGGCAATGTTGAAGAATATTCAAACCACCAAACAACTGTGCTCATTTCACATTCTAGCAAGGTTATGCTCAAAATCCTTCAAACTAGGCTTCAGCAGTACATGAACTGAGAACTTCCCAATATACAAGCTAGGATTGGAAAAGGCAGAGAAACCAGATATCAAATTGCCAATATTTGTTGAATCATGAAGAAAGAAAGGGAGTTTCAGTAAAACATTTACTTTTACTACATTGACTACGCTAAAGCTTTTGACTGTGTGGCTCACAACAGACTGTGGAAAATTCTTAAAGAGATGGGAGCACCAAACCTTCTTCATTGTCTCTTGAGAAACGTGTTTGAAGGTCAGGAAGCAATAGTTAGAACTGGACATGGAATAACGGACTGGTTCAAAATTGGGAAAGGAGTATGTCAAGGCTGTGTTTTATCACCCTGCCTATTTAACTTATACACAGAGTGCATCATGCAAAATGCCAGGGTCTGGAGGAACTACAAGCTGGACTCATGATTGCCAGGAGAAATATCAATAACTTCAAATATGAAGATGATACCACCCTAATGGCAAAAAGTGAAAAGGAATTAAAGAGTCTCTTTATTTCAGTGAAAGAGGTGAGTAAAAAAGCTGACTTGAAACTCAGCGTTCAAAAAACTGAGATCGCGGCATCTGGTCTCATCACTTCATGGAAAATAGAAAAAAAAAACTGGAAGGAGTGACAGATTTTATTTTCTTGGGCTTTTTTTATTTTCTTGGGCTCCAAAATCACTGTGGATATGTAGTCATGAAATTAAAAGATACTTGTTTCTTGAAAGGAAAGCGATTACAAATCTAGACAGAATACTAAAAAGCAGAGACATCACTTTGCCAACAAATATCCATACAGTCAGTGCTATGGTTTTTCCCGTAATCATGTACGGATGTGAGAGCTGGACCATAAAAATTACTGAGCGCTAAAGAATGGATGCTTTTGAACTGTGATGCTGGAGAAGACTCTTGAGAGTCCTTTGGACTGCAAGAAATCCAAATCAGTCAATCCTAAAGGAAATCAACCCTGAATAGTCATTGGAAGTTCTGATGCTGAAGCTGAGGCTCCAGGAGAAGGGGGTAGCAGAGGAAGAAACTGTTAGATAACATCACCAACTCAATGGACATGAATTTGAACATGCTCCAGGAGATAGTGGAATACAGAAGAACCTAATGTGCTTGAAGTTCATGGATCACAGAGTCCGAAACTACCTATAGACTGAAAAACAACTGCTACTGTGTGTGTGTGTTTGCTTGGGACTGGGACAGTACTGTAACTTTTCCCTAGCATAAAAATCTTCTTTTCTGAAAATAAGGGAGTGTCTCATTTCACTGCCATAATCACTCTAGAATAAGGTAATATTAGGCTATTTATTCTAATCAATAAAATAAGAATTCATACTGATTCTAGTTAGAAACATTAAACAGTTTATGTGGTTTTCCATAGCTCTATCTTTTGCATGATTCTAGGACTTCCTTGTTTCCTTATATCTGTTCCCTTAGCATTTGAAATTGTTTCCTTTGGCAAGCATTGAACAGGTAAATTGAGCAGAAAATAAAACTTGCTACCTTAGGACACTGGATTGTGGAATTGTATCAGGTGACTAGGTTATCCAGCCCAACATCACTGATAAACTGTGGAAATGCATATACATTTGCATAATTGGGTATAACTTAATACGCTCAGAACAACATGTAAGTATGATTTGAATCCAACTTTATGATAAAATAGTACCATTTATTTCAATTTAAATATTTAAAAAATATGGCCAAATAAACTGTAACATTTCAGTTAATCAACTCAGTGTTGCCTTACTTTTAATAGTGAAGAAAGTTATTTTGATTATTTTAGTATTATTTCATCTCTAACATGATGTTCTACTGGAGAAGGAAATAGTAACCCACTCCAGAGTTCTTGCCTGGAGAATCACGTGGACCACAGAGCCTGGTGGGTTGCTGTCCATGGGGTCGAACAGAGTCGGACACGACTGAAACAACTTATGCATGCATGCATGCATGCATTGGAGAAGGAAAAGGTGACCCACTCCAGTATTCTCGCCTGGAGAATCCCAGGGACGGAGGACCCTGGTGGGCTGCCATCTTTGGGGTCGCACAGAGTCGGACACGACTGAAGCGACTTAGCAGCAGCAGCAGCAGCATGATGTTCTACAAGCATTATAGATCCTTCTTTTTTTTTTTTTTTTTCATTTTTTACATAAATAGTATATATATATATATATATATATATATATATTATGATTAGCTATATCAACATGATAATGGCCCATAAGTTCCACTAAATTTAGAAATTTCCAATATTTGGACTTAAATAAATTCTTCTGATCTTCTAAGATGCAAATTACTTTTTGTATAGTTTTGTACAGCAACACCTAAATTCACTCTTAAGATATTCTGCCATTTTATTTCTCTTATGTTATCATCTTGTGCAAGACAACATATATTAATATATATTTAAACATTTTAAAAAAGAACATTCCCACTTTAGAAGAGCAATATAATGAGAATTGTTTTGTTGTTGTTGTTGTTGTTGTTGTTGTTGTTGTTGTTTTGTTTGTTGGTTTCAAATTCTGGTTATTTCCATCCAGTCTTTGAAAATTTATTTTGAATTGAAAACATTTGAAGTTGTTTTGTTAAAAAGGAGACCTGGAGAATAAAATATACACTATTCTTTCTAATAAATGAATCAATCATGATGAAACAACTCACCACTAGAACATTTTTAAGACATATTTTGAAAATATTGTAGACATATTTGAAAGACATATTTGAAAATATTTGAAAATGATTGGTAGTCGTATGAAATAGATTTTCTAAAATTGGTGTCTGCTCTTTGATTGGTCTCATGCTCTACTAAAATTACTGTTATTTTATGAAAAAAAAGTCCATGGAGAGGATTATTAAATTTTATTTCAAAAAGCATCTCATTATTTTCTTACTTACACTCTTATTTTCAACAATGTCTGAAATTTCTTACATTATCCTTTCTATATATTTTTTTTTCTCTCTGAACTTGAAGAAGATTCACTAGTTAGCTTATCAATGTTATAAATGCAAGACTCCATAATTTTTATTGGTTGGCATACTACATTTTTTTAGCCAAATTTGTAATATGTTTTATGATTAAAATCCATCTCTGCACAAATTTCCTAAGCATTATACCAATTGGTTTTTTCAGTGTCTTACTTTAAAAATTAATTTTTTGTGTACATTTAAAATATATTTATTTTGAGTTAATGCAATATTTAATTAGAGTAACTACAGTAGACAGTAAATATATACATATATTTTGTATTATTTAACTTAGCAAATTTTACTATTTAATAATTGAATTGTACATAAAATTTGTATATAATATATTTTCCTTTTTAAATCAGTAATTACACATAGCATAAAATTAAGCTGTTTCCCAGACAAATTTGGTGAAGGTAAGAGAAGGGAACTATATTTTAAATTATTATTGTTAGAAGAATACTTTCCTTAATATTTTCTATTTGATTACTACAGATGTAGAAGAAATATATTGAATTTTATAAAACAGCACTGTATTTGACATCTATTTAAACTCTCCTGTGAATCAATATTATGACTATTGACCTTTTTGTGGAATCATCTAATAAATAATTTATATTCTAATAATCACACCAACATCTTTTAATTGTTTTATGGCGCTTACCAGAATTTCCAGAAATATGTTAAACAATAGTAATTATATTTGTATAGTTTTATTCAAAAGAAATAAAAAACTCAGTTTGTACAACTGTATACATAGGTGATATAAGGCAATAAGTAAATTTATTACTAAAGTATTTATAGCTCATTGGTCCATGTGATTATACTTCTAAAATGTAATGCACATTAGATTTCTCCAAAAAATACAAAAATTTAATTTTTTGTAATATGAAAAGCCTGAAGGTGAGTCAGCTAGAAAAGTAGGCAGAAACTTCTTGAAAACTACTAATTGCTTGTTTTCTAGCATTTCATATTTCCATAGTCACCAAAAACTCTCTAAGAGGGTTTCTCTCCAATATTGAAGAAACTTTGATAGTGGCAGATTTCCATCAACATTTTTTCTTTAATTTGGTCTCATTTATAAGACATGATGTTGTTAAGATTTGGCGTCCCTCCTGGAACAATTCATTATTAGAATATGGAAACGTTTAGCTTTTTGGGGGATGATTCAATTCCTCCACAGTTGTTAGTTATGTCAATCTTTATTCTGGTGCCTCCTTGAACAGTTTGACTGATTTTGAATGCATGTGACTTATCCTTGAAAAATGTCTGCTACAAAACTTTTTCAATATTCAGCATCTACAATTTCTTCATCCTTTTGAAAATGTCAGAATATTCCATTAATCTACTGCTTCTTAACCTTTTAACAAAAATATTTTTAATGAATATGAAATTTAAGTAAAGCTCAGGAGTGACATCATCTCTGCCCCATTTGACATCAGCTGGGTCAGCCCCATGACTAAGGGTTAGAATCAACTAAATTCTACCTCATTCACATATATAGAAGGTGATACTGGCTATCATTGAGATTTTAGCCAAGAGTGTCAGCTAGACACATGACATCTTTATATTTCCTGGACTTTCTCTCAACATAGTAAATTAATTCCCAAAGTGAGTATCCCAAAGATAGTCATATCACAGCTGTATAACATTTTATAACCTAACATAAGAATCATGAAAAATCATACCATAGTGTTATTATTATTAACTTTTTTTAAGATATTTGTCACTGAAGCTAATCCACATTTAAAGGAGAGGAAATCAAATTTCAATTTTGACGGAGAAGCTTTGTGGATATGTTTTTAAAACCATGAGAGTGGATATCTACTGGGATATCTACAGATATACTTTCCATAAATCTTCAAATCTCAGAAGGGTTTGGCTATGTTTTATCTTGTGTCTTGACATCCCATATCCTTATAGCAGGTCCTTGTATATAATTTTTGTGTGCTTAGTCACTCACACATGTTCAACTCTTTGCGACCCCATGGATCATACCCCACTTGGCTCCTCTCTCCATGGGGATTCTCCAGGAAAGAATGCTGGAGTGGGTTGCCATGCCCTTCTCCAGGGGACCTTCCTGGCCCAGGGATGGAACCCAGATTTCCCTCGTTACATGTGAATTCTTTACTGATTGAGCCACCAGGGAAATGAAGTGAGTGCCGCTCAGTCGTGTCCTACTCTCTGTGACCCCATGGGCTATACAGTCCATGGAATTCTCCAGGCCATAAAACTGAGCCCATGTAATTTTTAATATGGTCAAATTAATACTGCCACAAATTTCTTTTTCTTTTGTAGAATTAATAGGATGTCTTATTTCCATATCTGTTGCTACTTTCTATATTTTCTTTTGGATGAATTTTGGCTTAGTTTGGTGGTATGCAGATGAAGAAATGAAACAGTAATGCAGCAGTATGTTGGAAAACTTGTCCTAATTAACTTGATTCTACATTTTAGAAATGTCCAATAGCTTTAGACAATTTCTTTTGGCCAATTCATCATATAAACACAATTCTAACTTTTATATTACATTCCTGAAGAGTATGAATGTCTTCCCATAGAAGAGAGAGATTTTGTTACCATCGCCCATGCACAATGGAGTGATTTGGTATAGAATGTATAGGTTGTACATTTTTTTCTAAAAAGTTTGACATTGCCATCTAACATTTAAAATCATGCTGGAGAACCTGAATCCTGACCTTCTTTCCAAGTATATAATATATTTAATTATTCTTTTTATGTGAATTTTATGTTGCTTTCCATACATATATTTATATAATAAAAAATTAACTGAACTTTAATGAAGATTTTTGATGTTTATGCTCTTGTACATTCATAACTATAGTAGTATTTTTAGTATTCACTTGACTGTTTTCTATATCTTATCCTATTCATATTTTAAAATAATTATTAAAGTATAATTGATTTGCAATGTTTTGTTACTTTCTACTGTACAGTAAATAGAATCAGTAATACATATACATATATCCACTCTCTCTTAGATTGTTTTCCCAGATAGGTCATTACAGACCACTGAGTAGAGTTCCCTCTGCTATACAGTCAGCTCTTTCTAGTTGTCTCTTTTACATATAATAGTGCATATATGTAAATCCCAGTCTTCCAATTTATCCCTCCTCCTCTTTTACCTCTGTGAACTGTAAGATTACTTTCTACATATGAAATTCTTTGTAAGTTACTTCATTTGAACCATTTTTAAGATTTTTCTTATAAGAGATATCACATATTTGTCTTTCTTTGCCTTACTCCATATAACAATCTCTATATCCATTCACAAGGCTGCAAATGTCATTATTTCATTGCTTATGGCTTAGTAATATTCCATTGTGTATTTGCACCACATCTTAGCTATTGATTCATGTATCATTGGACATTAAGTTTGCTTCTTTGTATTGGTTATTGTAAATAATGCTGCAATAAATGTTGGGGTGCATGTGTCTTATCAAATTATGATTTTCTTTTGGCATATGCCCAGGTGTAGTATTGCTGGATTATATTGTTATTCTAGCTTTATTTTTTAAAGGAACTTTCACACTGTTCTCCATAATGTCTATATCAATTTGTAGTATCACCAACAGTGTAGAAGGGCTCCCTTTCTCCCATAATCACTCCATCACTTATTGTTTCTAGACTTTTTGTTTGTATGAGTCTAGATTTCTTGATGATGCCCATTCTGACCAGTGTAAGGTGGTGCCTCATTGTAGATTTGATTTGCATTTCTCTAATAATTAGTGATGTTAAGAATCTTTTCATGTGTTTTTTTTTATCTGCATGTATTCTTTGGAAACAATATGTATTTCAATCTTATACTTAATTTTTTTTTTAAACTGAGCTTTCAATATTGTTATTGAGCTACATAAGCTGTTTTTATATTTTGGATATTATCCTTTGTGTGTCGTTTCATTTTCAAACATTTTCTCCCATTCTGTGGGTTGTTTCTTTCTGTTGTTGTTGTTTTACTTATGGTTTCCTTTACTCTGCCATAGCTTTTTTAGTTTAATTGAATAGCTTTTTTTATTTTAATTGAATCCCATTTATTTATTTTTAATTACTGCAGTAGATGGATCAAAAATGATCTTACTGTAATTTACATCAGAGAGTGTTCTGCCTATGTCTTTCTCTGAGTTTTATATTATGCATTCTTATGTTTAGATCTATAATCCATTTTGAGTCTATGTTCTATGTGGTGTTACATAACAGCATATTTTCATTCATTTACATGGAGAAGTCCAGTTTATCCAGTGTCACTTATTGGAAGCTTTTTCTCCATTGTATATATTGCCTCCTTTGTCATAGATGAATTGACCACACTTATGTGGGTTTACTTCTAGAATTTCTATCCTGTTCCATTGATCTGTATTCCTGTTTGTGTGTGTGTGTGTGTGTGTGTGTGTGTGTGTGTCTGTGTGCCAGCACCATGCTGTTTTGATTACTATAGCTATGCAGTACAGTCTGGAATCAGGGAACCTTATTCCTCTTGTTCAATTTCTCTTTCTCAAGATTTTTTTTTTTCTTTTTGCTAATTGGGGTCTTTTTGTTTCCATACAAATTGTATTTTTGTTGTTGTTGTTGTTGTAATTCTGGAAAAAAAAATCATCACTAATTTGATAGTGATTACATTGAGTTTGTAGATTGCTCTTGGTAGAATAGCCATTTTGGCAATATTTATTCTTCCAAGAACATAGTAAAATTTTCCATCTTTTTGTGGTCATTAATTTATTTCATCAGGATCTTATAAATAGTTTTCCAAGTACATATATTTTACCAACTTATGTAGGTTTATTGCAAGGTATTTTATTGTTTTTGATGTAACAGTAAGTGGAATTATTTCCTTAATTTCTATTTTTGATATTTTGTAATTAGTGTACAGGAATGTAAGCAATTTCTGTGTATTAATTTTGTATCTTGCAACTATACTAAACTGATTGATGTGCTTTGTTGATTAGTCATGTCCAGATTTTTGTGACACTATGGACTGTAGCCCACGAGGCTCCTCCATCCGTGGTGATTCTCCAGGCAGGAATACTAGAGTGGGTATCCATGCCCACCTTCAGGGAATCTTCCCAACCCAGGGACTGAATCCAGGTCTCCTGCTTTGCAGGGGGATTGTTCACCTTTTGAGCCACCAGGATAGCCCTCTAGTAATTTTCTGGTAGCATCATTAGGACTTTTTATGTATTGTATCTTGTCATCTGCAAACAGTGACAGTTTTATTACTTATTTTATAATTTGGATCCTTTTTATTTCTTTTTCTTCTCTGATTGCCAAGACTTCAAATGCTATGAATAAAAGAGGTGATAGTGGATATCCTTTTCTTGGTCATCATCTAATAGGTGATGATTTCAGATTTTCACCATTGAGAATTATGTTTGCTGTGAGTTTGCCATAAATGGCCTTTATAATGTTGAAATAGATCTTCCTTGGTATCTCAGTTGGTCAAGAACCCACCTACAATGCAAGAGATACCAGTTTGATTCCTGGGTCAAGAAGACCCCATGGAAATAGGATAGGCTATCCACTTGGCTCAGTTGGTAAAAAATCTTCCTACTATGTGGGAGACCTGGATTAAATCCCTGGATTAGGAAGATACCTTGGTGGAAAGTATAGCAAACCACTCCAGTATTCATGGGCTTCCCTGGTGACTCAGATGGTAAAGAATCCACCTGTAATGTGGGAGGCATGAGTTCGATCCCTGGCTTGGGAAGATCCCCTGGAGGAGGGCATGGCAACCCATTCCAGTGTTCTTGCCTGGAGAATCCCCATGAACAGAGGAATCAGTTGGGCCACAGTCCATGTAGTCACATAGAGTCAGACATGACTGAGAGACTGACTAAACACAACACAGCCCAGCACAGTTTCCCTCAAGACCACTTTCTGAAATTTTATTTTTTTCATCATAAAATGGGTGTGGAATTTGTCAAACATTTTTTTTTCTGCATCTATTAAAATGACTATATGGTTTTGGTTTTTTAGTTCGTTAATGTAATATGCCACATTGGTTTACATGTATTGACTAATTCTTGCATCCATGGGGTAAATCAAACTTGATCAAGATGTATGAGCTTTTAAATATATTGGTACATTAGGGTTCCTAGGATTTTTGTGTCTATGTCTATCAGTGATATTGACCTATAGTTGTGTGTGTGTGTGTGTGTGTGTGTGTGTGTGTATGATATCTTTGGCTGCTTTTGGTATCAGAATTATGATGGCCATATAGAATGAGGTTGGGAGTGTTTCTTCCTCTGCAAGTTTTTGGAAGAGTTTCAGAAGTAGTCATTGTTGTTCACTTGCTCAGTCACGTACATCTTTTTGGGAATGTCAGGCTTCCCTGTCTTTCACTTTCTCCCAGAGTTTGCTCAAACTCATTTCCATTGAGTCCATGATGACATCCAACCATCTCATCCTCTGTCATTCCCTTCTCCTCCGTTCTCAATCTTTATCAGGATCAGGGTCTTTTCCAATGAATTGACTCTTAAAATCAGGTGACCAAAATATTGGAGCTTCAGCTTCAGCATCAGTCCTTCCAATAAATTTTCAGGGTGTTTCACCTTGGGTTTATCCTGTTTGGGACTCTCTGGGTTTCTTGGACCTGTGTGACTATTTCCTTCCCCATTTTAGGGAAGTTTTCAGCTATTATCTCCTTGAGTATTTTCTCATGGCCTTTCTTTTTGTCTTCTTCTTCTGGGACTCCTATGATTCGAATGTTGGGGTGTTTCACATTGTCTCAGAGGTCCTTGAGGTTGTCCTCATTTCTTTTGATTCTTTTTTCTTTTTTCCTCTCTGCTTCATTTATTTCCACCATTTTATCTTCTACCTCACTTATCCTATCTTCTGCCTCCATTATTGTACTTTTGGTTACCTCCAGAGTGTTTTTGACCTCATTTATTGCATTATTCATTTTTAGTTGACTCTTTTTTATTTCTTCTAGGTCCTTGTTAAACATTTCTTGCATCTTCTCAATCTTTGTCTCCAGGCTATTTATCTGTATCTCCATTTTGTTTTCAAGATTTTGGATCATTTTTATTATCATTATTCTAAATTCTTTTTCAGGTAGATTCCCTATCTCCTCCTCTTTTGTTTGGCTTGGTAGGCATTTTTCATGTTCCTTTCCTGCTGGGTATTTCTCTGCCTTTTCATCTTGTTTAGGTTGCTGTGTCTGGAGTGACCTTTCTGTATTCTGATGGTCTCTGGTTCCTTTTTATTGTGGCGGTTTCTCCCAGTGGGTGGGGTTGAACGATTGGCTTGTCGAGATTTGCTGGTTAGGGAAGCTTGTGTCAGTGTTCTGGTGTGTGGAACTGGATTTCTTCTCTCTGGAGTGCAATGGAGTGTCCAGTAGTGAGTTTTGAGATGGGTCTATGGGTTTGGTGTGACTTTGGGCAGCCTGTATGTTGACGCTCAGTGCTATGTCCCTGCATTGCTGGAGAATTTGCATGGTATGTCGTGCTCTGGAACTTATTGACTCTTGGGTGGTGGTTGGTTTCACTGTAGGTGTGGAGGCTTTTGGATGATTTCTTATTACTTAATGTTCCCTGTAGTCAGGAGTTGTCTGGTGTTCTCAGGTTTGGGGCTTAAGCCTCCTGCCTCTGGATTTCAGTCTTATTCTTCCAGTAGCCTCAAGACTTCTCCAACTATACAGCACTGATGATAAAACTTCTAGGTTAATGGTGAAAAGATTCTCCACAGTGAGGGACACCCAGAGAGTTTCACAGAGTTACATGAAGAAGAGGAGAGGGAGGAGGAAGATAGAGATGAGCAGGAGGAGAAAAATGGGGACTCAAGAGGAGAGAGACAGATCTATGCAGTTCTCTGTTCCCTAAGTGTTTTCTGTAGCCCAGGTACCCACAGAGATTCACAGAATTGGATTGGGAAGAGAAGGGGGAGGGAGGAAATAGAGGTTATCTGAAGGAGAAAAGGAAGAGTCAAAAGTGGGAGAGAGTAATCAACACCCTCCTGAGTAAAAATGGGTACTGAATATTGGATTCTTAAATGTCCAAAATTGATATCAAATACTGAAAAACAAAGATTAAAAATCTAGAGTAGAGGTTAGACTCTTAAAAATACAATATTAAAAACAAAAGCACAAAAATTTTAAGAAATATATATGTAGTTTGGTTTAAAAATAGGGCCTCTCTTTTTTTTTTCAAGGTTATAGTGAAATGAAAATGAAAATTAAGGAGTAATAGAGGAGTAATAGAGGACTTTAAAAGAAAATATGAGAAAAAAATAAAAAAGGAAAAAAAATTAATTAAAAATAGTAAAAATATATGAAAATGAAAATGAAAGTTAAGGAGTAATAGAGGAGTAATAGCGAATTTTAAAAGAAAATAAAAGAAAAAATTTAAAAAAGAATTTTTTTTTATTTTTTTGAATTAAAAAAAAATTAAAAATATATCTAGGAACTTCTCTGGAGCTGTTGTGGTCAGCATGGGTTCAGTTCAGTTTCAGATAGCTCCTTGTTCCATCTTAAACTTCTCAATTATCTGTAGGTCCCTTCCAGTGTAGTCAGTGTTAGCTACAGGGATTTTAATCTGCTGCACTGGTCACTTCTGAAGCAGTTCCCTTTGTTTATTTGGCTTCTGTTTGCAGGTCTCTTCAGTGTCTAATTTCCGCCTTGACACAAGCAAGCGGAGGTGGTCTCTTGTTTAGGTTCCCTTGTTCAGTCGCACTGTGGGGAGGGAGGGGTGCTGCAGACAAATGTCACTGGCGTGTGTGGGGAGCACTCGCAGTGCTCCGGCCACATTGGGTTTTCCCCCACTCATGGGTGTGTGCTTTCCCTGTCTACACTGCTTAGGCTCCCAGCTGCTCTATATGGAGCAGGCCCTGCGTTGCGTGCGGTTCCAGTTTTCGGGTACTCCACAAAAGCACAAACTTGGTTGGGCCTGCGTTTTGTGCCTTCCCCGCCTGAGCAGCTCAGGCAGCCAGGAGCTTGATGAATGCACTCTCCCCGGGTGCAGCGCGCCTTATCCCCTCTGGGGTCCCAGCCTCAGTGTCCACGCGTGCCGGTCCAGTGCACCCTGTGTCTGTTCTGGGGAGTTGGTCTCTAGATGGGACCCTTCCTGCGGATGTCAACAATCCAGAATCACAGGAAGTCTTTGGTTAGACACTGGGAACCTGTTTGCAGTTTGGTAGGGGAGGCCATCTCTGGGGCTGAGTTTGCCCCTTTCGCCTCCCCGCTGCCTCCTGCCTCTGGCAGGGGATGGGCCAGTCTGCCACCCACTAGCTCTTCTCTGGGATCGCTCAGTTCTTCCCTTGTTCTGCAAACGGGCATGCAGTGTGTTCAGGCCGGTTCATTTTCTCTCTCTCTCTTGTTATCCCACAGTTTAAGTTGCTATCTCATGTTAGCTCCCTCTGATTGCCCTCAGGGCATTTGGGCCTGGTCCTTACCCTGAGCAATGCTTCCCGCTCCTCTCCATTCTGCCCCCACTTGCTGGTGGTGGATGCGGGAGTCTGGGGTACTTTTCTGCTGGGAGTTGCTTTTAGGCATGTCATCTGTGGGTTTTATTTATTTTTCCTCCCAGTTAGGTTGCCCTCCAAGATTTGAAAACTTCCCCCAGACCCGCCAGTGAGAGGGTTTCCTGGTGTTTGGAAACTTTCTCTATTACGACTCCCTTCCCAGGATGGATCTCCATCCCTAGCTCTTTTGTCTCTCTTTTTATCTTTTATATTTTGACCTACCTCCTTTCGAAGATGATGGGCTGCTTTTCTGGGCGCCTGATGTCCTCTGCTAGCAATCAGAAGTTGTTTTGTGAAGATTGCTCAGCGTTCAAATGTTCTTTTAATGAATTTGTAGGGGAGAAAGTGGTCTGCCCATCCTATTCCTCCACCATCTTAGCTCCTCCCCCAGAGCAAGCATCTTTTAATTTCATTGCTACAGTCACCAGCCACAGTATTTTGGAGACTAATAAAATCTGTCACTGTTTCCATTTTTTTCTCCATCTATTTGCCGTGAAGTGATGGGACAGATTGCCATGATCTTAGTTTTTTGTTTCAGAGGGTATTTTAACTCTTCTCTAAATGTTTAATAGCATTCACATGTGAAACCATCTCATCTGAACTTTTTTTTGTTGAAAGTTTCTAAATCACAGTTTCAATTTCAGAATTTGTGACTGGTCTGTTCATATTTCCTCTTTCTTCCCAGTTCAGTCCTCAAAGGTTTTACTTTTCTAAGAATTTGTCTGTTTCTTCTAGATTGTCCATTCTCTATGTATATAGTTGCTTTAGTAGTTGTTTATAATCCTTTGTATTTCTGTGATGACAGTTTTAATTTCTTTTTTGTTTCTAATTTTATTGATTTGCATTCTATTTTTTGTTGTTGTTGTTGTTGTTCTTGATGAGTCTGACTAAAGGCTTATCAATTTTATCTTCTCAAAGAACCAGCTTTTAGTTTCATTGATCTTTGCTATTGTTTTCTTTGTCTCTATCTCATTAATTTCTGCTCTGATTTTCACAATTCCTTTCCTTCTACTAATTTTGGGTTTTCTTTGTTCTTCTTTCTCTAGTTCAGTTTATTCAAGATTTCCTTATTTCCTGAAGTAAGTTTTATTGCTATAAATTTCCCTCTTAGAATTGCTTTTGCTGTGTCCCAAAGGTTTTGGGTCATTGTGCTTTTGTTGTCTTTTTTTTTTTTTTTTTTTTTTCCTGTGTACTTTCTGATTTCCTCTTTGATTTCTTCAGTGACCTCTTGGTTATTTAGTAGCACATTGTTTAGTTTCCATGTATTTGTGTTTTATTATGTAAGTTTTCCCCTATAATTCATTTCTAATCTCATAGCACTGTGGTCAGAAAAGATGCCTAACAAGATATCAACATTCTTAAACTCACTGAACATTGATTTGTGGCCCAAGATGTGATCTATCCTGGAGAATGTTCCATGTGTACTTGAGAAGAAAGTTTATTCTGCTGCTTTTGGATGGAGTGTTCTATAAATATCATGTTGTTCTATCTGGTCTACTTTGCTGTTTATGGCTTGTGTTTCCTTATTGATTTTCTGTCTGAATGATTTTTCCATTGGTGTAAGTGTGGTGTTAAAGTCGCCAACTATTACTGTGTTACTGTTGATTTCCTCTTTTATGGTTGTTATCATTGCCTTATATATTGAGGAATTATAATTGTTTTATCTTTTTCCTTGGATTCATTCCTTGATCACTATTTAGTGTCCTTTCTTGACTATGGTATCAGGCTTTATTTGAAAATCTATTTGTCTTATGTAAATATTGCTACTCTGCCTTTCTTTTAGTTTACATTTGCATGGAATACTTTTTTCCTCCCTTCTCTTTCAGTCTGTGTATGTCCCTAGATCTGAAGTAGATCTCTTGTAGACAGCATATATGAGTCTGTTTTTGTGCCCATTCAGCCAGCCTATGATTTTTGGTTGAAGCATTTAATCAATTTATATTTAAGATGAATTATCAATATGCATGTTCCTATTGAGATTTTCTTAATTGCTTTGGATTTATTTTTCTAGGCTGTTTTTCTCCCCTTTCTCTTTTTTTCCCGTCTCTTATGATTTGATGATTAATTTTAATGTTGCACTTTGGTTACTTTTTCTTTGTATGTGTGTGTGCGTGTGTATCCACTGTAAATTTTCAGTCTATGGTTACCATGAGGTTTTAATCTAGCAATCTCTGTATAAATAAGACTGTCTTAAGTTTTCATTTTTAAAATTTCTAATGCATTTCCAATAATCTGCACCTGTGCTCTCCTCTTCTCACAAGTGCTGGCTTTGGTATCATATTTGTGTGCGGATAATTTCCTACTTTTACTGTGTGCTTGTTTTTAACTGATGAGCTTTTCCATTTATAACTTTCCTGCTTTTAGTAGTGGTTCTTTCTTTTCCACTTAGAAACACTCCTTTAGCATGTGTTGCAAAGCTCATCTCCATTAAATCCGAATGAGAGCCTCGTTGGATATGCTTAGTTGTAGTTTCTTCTCTTTCATCACTTCAAATATATCATGTCGCTTCTTTCTGGCCTGTAGAGTTCCTGCTGAAAAATCAGGGGGTAACCTTGGAATTTCTTTGTATGTTGTTACTTTTCTCATCTTGCTTTTAATGTTTTTTCCCTTGTCTTTAATTCTGGTCAGTTACCCTATTCTGTGTCTTGGAATGTTCCTCCTTGTTTTTATCCTTCCTGGGACTCTCTTCCCTTCCTCTACTTAGGTGACCATTTCCTTTCTCATCTTATGGAGATATCCAGCTGTTATCTCTTGCAATATTTTCTCAAGTAATTTCTCTCTCACTTTCTCCTTCCAGAACCCCTTATAATGTGAATATTGATGTGTTTGACATTGTCCTAGAGTTCTCTTAGACTCTCTTCATTTTTTTCATTCTTTTTTCTTTATTCTGTACTCCAGTAGTCATTTCTACTATTCTGTCTTCCAGGTCACTTGTCTATTCTTCTGCCTCAGCTGGTCTGCTATTGATTTCTTCTATTATATTTTAATCATTTAAGTTAATGTGTCATTCATATCCACTCATTTGCACTTTAGTTCTTCTGGATCTTTGTTAAGCATTTCTTGCCTCCTATTGATCCTTGCTTCCATTCTTTTTCTGAGTTCTTGGATCATCTTTACTATCATTATTTTGAATTCTTATATAGTTGTTGCCTTCACTTGTTCTTCTGAGGTTTTGTTTTGCTTATTCATCTAGGACTCATATTCTGCTGTTTCATTTTGTCTAAATTTTTGTGATTGTGGTTTGCATTCACAAGCCACAGGATTGTAGCTCTCCTTGCTTTTGTGATCTCCATTCTGGTGGGTATGTGTCTAAGATGATTGTGCAAGTTTTCTGATGGGAGGGACTCTAGTGGTAGGTAGATCTGAGCCTTGTCCCTCTGATGGGCAGGGGCCAGGATAGCTGTAAACATCCCGTCTGCTGACGAGTGCGACTGTGTTCTCACCATGTTGATTGTTTAACCTGAGACTTCCCAGCACTAGAGGCAAAGATCTGTTGGTTGGGGCTAATGTTGGCCTCTGGGAGGGTTCACACCAATGAGTACCCCCAGAAATACTGCTGCCAGTGTTTTTGTCCCCCCAGTAAGCTACAGCTGACCCCTGTTGCTGCAAGAGACCTTCCAATAGTAGCTGGTAGGTCTGATACAGTCTCTTATGGGGTCATTACATTTATTTTTCACCTGGGATCTAGTACCCACAGGACCTTGTGTGCTCCCTCCAAGACTGGACTCTCTGTTTTCCCCAGTCCTGTGAATTTCATGTGATGAAATCCTGCTGACTTTCAAGCTAGATTTTATGGGGGCTTCTCATCCTGTTGTTGGACCCTAAATCTAGGAAGACTGACATGGGTCTCAGGACTTTCACCCTTTTCACGATTGTGTCCCCTCCGACCATCTCATTGCAGTTTCTTATTTGTCTTTGGTTGAAAAGTATCTTTTCTGTCGATAATTGTTCAGCAGGTGTGATTCTGATAAGGGCCGCATAAGAAAGGGTTGACCCGTGTATTTCTACTCTACTGAATAGTGCTCAGGATATCCCAAATCTGTTTCTGGGCTGTGTTTCTGATACTCAGTGTGAGATAGACTGGATTGGAACACAGGGAGATAAGCCAGTGAGGTTTCCTCCTTTGAAGCCATTCATCTGTGTGTACTATTGTGTAATTTTCACTCATTTTACTGGCTCACAAATTACATTCCTGTTGGAACTGCTCTCAGTCCCACCTTCGGGCAGTTCAGTCACTTAATCATGTCTAACTCTTTGCAACCCCATGGACTGCAACATGCCAGGCTTCCCTGTCCATCACCAACTCTTGGAGCTTTTTCAAACTCATGTCCATCAAGTCAGTGGTGACATCCAACCATCTCATCTTCTGTCAATCCCTTCTGTTCATGATTTCAATCTTTCCCAACATCAGGGCATTTTCTAATGAGTCAATTCTTCACATCAGGTGGCCAAATTATTGGAATTTCAGCTTCAATATCAGTCCTTCCAATGAATATTCAGGACTGATTTCTTTTAGGATTGACTGGTTTGATCTCCTTGAAGCCCAAGGGACTCTGAAGAGTCTTCTCCAACACCACAGTTCAAAAGTGTCAATTCTTCAGCACTCAGCTTCCTTTTATAGTTCAACACTCACATCCATACATGACTACTGGAAAAACCATAGCTTTGACTAGACAGAACATTGCCAGCAAAGTAATGTCTCAGCTTTTTAATATGCTGTCTAGGTTTTTCATAGCTTTCCTTCCAAGGAGCAAGTGTCTTTTACTTTCATAGCTGCAGCCACTATCTGAAGCATTGTTGGAGCTCAAAAAAAAATAAAGTCTGTCACCGTTTCCCCATCTATTTGCCATGAAGTATTGAGACCAGATACAATGATCTTCATTTTTTGAATGTTGAATTTTAAGCCAACTTTTTCACTCTCCTCTTTCCCTTTCATCAAGAGGCTCTATTCTTTGTTTTCTGCCATAAGGGTGGTTTCATCTGCATTTCTGAGGTTACTGATATTTTTCTCAGCTTGATTCCACGTTGTGCTTCATCCAGCCCAGCGTTTCTCATGATGTACTCTGCATATAAGTTAAATAAGCAGGGTGACCATATACGGCTTTGACCTACTCCTTTACCAATTTTGAACCCATCTGTTGTTCCATGTCTGGTTCTAACTGTTGCTTCGTGACCTGCATACAGATTTCTCAAGAGGAAGGTCAGGTGGTCCAGTTCCCATCTCTTGAAGAATTTTCCACACTTTTTTGTGGCCCACATAATCAAAAGCTTTGGGAGAGTCATCAGAGCAGAAGCAGATCTTTTTATGGAACTTTCTTGCTTTTTCGACAATCCAGTGGATGTTGGCAATTTGATCTCTGGTTCTCTGCATTTTCTAAATTCAGTTTGAACATCTACAAGTTCACAGTTTGTGTACTGTTCATGGCTGGCTTGGAGAATTTTGAGCATTAGTTTGCTAGCGTGTGAGATGAATTCAATTGTGCGGTAGTTTGAAAGTTCTTGGCATTGACTTTCTTTGGAATTGGAATGAAAACTGACCTTTCCCAGTCCTGTGGCACTGCTGAGTTTTCCAAATTTGCTGGCATATTGAGTGCAGCACTTTCACAGCATCATCTTTTAGGATTTGAAATAGCTCAGCTGGAATTCCATCACCTGCACTAGCTCTATTAGTAGTGATGCTTCTTAAGACCCACTTGACTTCACATTCCAGGATGTCTGGCTTTAGGTGAGTGATCACACCGTCGTGATTATTTAGTTCGTGAAGATATTTTTTGTACAGTTCTTCGGTGTATTCTTGCCACCACTACTTAATATCTTCTGCTTCTGTTAGGTCCATATGATTTCTGCCCATCTTTGCAAGAAATACTCCCTTCATATCTCTAATTTTCTTGAAGAGATCTCTAGTCTTTCCCATTCTATTGTTTTCCTCTATTTCTTTGCACCGATCACTGAGGAAGGTTTTCTTGTCTCTCCTTACTATTCTTTGGAATTTTACGTTCAAATGGGTATATCTCTCCTTTTCTCCTTTGCCTTTAGCTTCTCTTCTTTTCTCAGGTATTTGTAAGGCCTCCACAGAAAACCATTTTGCCTTTTTGCACTTCTTTTCTGGGGGGATGGTCTTGATCACTGCCTGCTATACAATATCATGAACCTCTGTCCATAGTTCTGCAGGTGCTCTCTATGTCAGATCCAATCCTTTGATTCTATTTGTGACTTCCACTGTATAGTCATAAACTATCTGACTTAGGTCATATCTGAATGGTCTAATGGTTTTCCCTATTTTCTTCAATTTGAGTTCATGATCTGAGCCACAGTCAGCTCCTGGTTTTGATTTTGCTGACTGTATAGAGCTTCTCCATCTTTGGCTACCATGAATATACTCAATCTGATTTTGGTATTAACCATCTGGTGATGTCCATGTGTAAAATCTTCTCTTGTGTTGTTGGAAGAGGGTGTTTGCTATAACCAGTGTGTTCTCTTAGCAAAATCTTGTTAGCCTTTGACCTGCTTCACTTTGTTCACCAAGGCCAAGTTTACCTGTTACTTCGGGTATCTCTTGACTTCTTACTTTTACATTCCAGTCCCCAATAATGTAAATGACATCTTTTTTGGGTGTTAGTTCTAGAAAGTCTTGTAGGTCTTCATAGAAGCATTCAACTTCAGCTTTTTCAGCATTACTGGTTGGGACATAGACTTGGAATACTGTGATATTGTATGGTTGGCCTTAGGAACAAATAGAGATTATTCTGTCATTTTTGAGATTGCATCCAAATACTACATTTCAGACTCTTCTGTTGACTATGAGGGCTACTCCATTTCTTCTAAGAGATTCTTGCCCACACTGGTAGATATAATGGTCATCTGAGTTGAATTCACCCAATCCCATTCATTTTAGTCCACTGATTTCTAAAATGTTGACATTCACTCTTGCCATCTCCTGTTTGACCACTTCCAATTTACCTTGATTCATGGACCTAACATTCCAGGTTCCTATGCAATATCACTCTTTATAGTATCAGACCTTGCTTCTATCATTAGTCACATCCAAAACTGGGTGTTGTTTTCACTTTGGCTCTGTCTCTTAATTCTTTCTGGAGTTATTTCTCCACTCTTCCTCAGTAGAATTTTGGGCACCTACTGACCTTGGGCAGTCCCACCCTATCCATGGTTTATCAGCAATTGCTGCTACCATCTCTTGGGTGTTGTTTTCACAAGACCACCAGCAGAGAGCTCCAGAGAGATCCAGGTCCCAGGACTGCAGTAATTGTGTACTTGAACTCACTGTGTGAGCTATGGAAGCAGCTCAGATTGTGATCTGAACCAATTGCCACAAGTGCATGCGTACAAAGTCCATAGCTGCTAAAGCTCGACCTATCTCAGCTTCAGGAGCACTCACCTGTTCAGACGTTTCACATGCACTGAGTTTACAAAGTCAGCAGCAAAAGTGTGAATCCATGGTTTCCACAGTCATGAAGACAGCTTTCAGCTCTCCTCCCTTAGTTGCATGGCAGCTCAGGTTCAGCTGTGGTTTGAGCCCCATCTTTGTGTGTTCTTCCCACAGTGGCTGCACCGGGACACACATACCCACCCAGGTAGGAGGTTGTGGAGACAGCAACAGGCTTGGGGCACAAGCTTCTAGGGGCTGGTGCCGCTAGGGAAGCTTTGATAGGAGGGGCACCTGACCCTGCTAGGGCGGGTGCTGCTCTTAGTACTCACTGCAATTGGAGTCAGTGCTTGGGGAAGGGGTTACAGTGGTGGTTCCACCCCTTGTGCACCACTCGGCAATGGCACCCTGCTTCTATGGTGGCTTGGGATTCTTCCATGATTCTTCCAAATTGTGCAGATTCTTACTCCCTTCCATTCGGGCTGTGTCTTCATATTCAACATTTGTTCCATTCCCTGAGTTGCTCTCTAAACCCCACATTGTAACACCCAGCTCTACTTTGCATCAGCAGATGCACAACTTAGACTGGGGCACAGAGGGCTGTGACACAGATCATCAGTGTAGCTCTCACTTTGTCCTGCCTTCCAGACAGGTTGCTGCTCGCTCTTCCAAGCCCAGGAAGCTCCCTCTCTGTCCCAGCTGATCTCCCCACCAGTGAGTGGGCTTCCATAAGTG
Source organism: Muntiacus reevesi (assembly GCF_963930625.1). Lineage (NCBI taxonomy): Eukaryota > Metazoa > Chordata > Mammalia > Artiodactyla > Cervidae > Muntiacus > Muntiacus reevesi. The sequence continues at coordinate 5,780,951 of NC_089259.1, read as the reverse complement.
GAGGAACCTCTCCTTTCCCTCAGCTCCCCTCCAGGGGTGCAGATCCCATCCCATCCCCCACCTCCATTTTTTCTTTCTTTTTTCCTGGTTACATGGCTATTCTTTTGCCCTTTTAGGTGTTTGAAGTCCTCTGCAAGTGTTCAACAGGTGCTCTGTGAGAACTGTTCCTTTTGTGTGTGTATATATATACATATACATATATACACACACTTATTCATGATGTACTTGTTGGGAGAGGTAGACCCCATCCTTCTGTATTGCTGTCCCCTCTTATTATATTCTTCTAGACTTGTCCCTTCTGCATCTTTTACATATTCTAGTAACTTGTATATCTAGATATATCAGTAGCTTGTGCTTTTATATTGTGCAGTCACTTTAAGCACAGATTATTTTTTTAACATGTTTATATTCTCTTTACTTGGTTGCAAGCATTTTTAGTGTTCTCTATTACAGATCTTCAAATATGTTATTTGTTACTCATACAGAAAGCAATATGGCGTAGAGTATTGTGGTAAATATTTTCTGTTTACTTTTTCAGATCTACTTTTGATACTACGTGTATGCCCCAGACAGCTGAACTTCATGGGTTGTATCAATTGGTTCCTTTGTTTTATGAATTCTATTTTCACTTGGAGAGGGTATTTATAGTCAATTCTGCTAAAATGTGATATGTATTTTTCTAATTTCTAACATTTTATGTAAAACTATGCAATTAAAACCACAGAGCTGTTGGAAAAAATGACTTCGGGAGTTTAACACACAAAACCTTACCAGTGATACCATTAAGAAAATAAGGTAAAATATAATAGCAATGGTAGCACAGTTTTTATTGCTATTATTAACACTTATTATTCAGTTCAGTTCAGTCGCTCAGTCGTGTCCGACTCTTTGCGACCCCACGAATCGCAGCACGCCAGGCCTCCCTGTCCATCACAAACTCCTGGAGTTTACTCAAACTCATGCCCATCGAGTCAGTGATGCCATCCAACCATCTCATCCTCTGTCGTCCCCTTCTCCTCCTGCCCCCAATCCCTCCTAGCATCAGGGTCTTTTCCAACGAGTCAACACTTTGCATGAGGTGGCCAAAGTATTGGAGTTTCAGCTTCAGCATCAGTCCTTCCAATGAACACCCAGGACTGATCTCCTTTAGGATGAACTGGGTGGATCTCCTTGCAGTCCGAGGGAGTCTCAAGAGTCTTCTCCAACACCACAGTTCAAAAGCATCAATTTTTTGGTGCTCAGCTTTCTGCACATTTCAACTCTCACATCCATACATGACCACTGGAAAGACAATAGCCTTGACTAGATGGACCTTTGTTAGCAAAATAAAGTCTCTGCTTTTTAATATGCTATCTAGATTGGTCATAACCTTCCATCCAAGGAGTAAGCACCTTTTAATTTCATGGCTGCAGTCACCACCTGCAGTGATTTTGGAGCCCCCCAGAAATAAAGTCTGACACTGTTTCCACTGTCTCCCCATCTATTTCCCATGAGGTGATGGGACCAGATGCCATGATCTTAGAAGCTTTTCACTTTTTGTTTCACAGCTATTTGTAATGCCTCCTCAGACAACCATTTTGCCGTTTTGCATTTCTTTTCCATGGGTATTGTTTTAATCCCTGTCTCCTGTGCAGTGTCATGAACCTTCATCCATAGTTCATCAGGCTCTCTGTCTATCAGATCTTGTCCCTTAAATCTATTTCTCACTTCCACTGTATAGTCATAAGGGATTTGATTTAGGTCATACCTGAATGGTCTAGTGGTTATCCCTACTTTCTTCAGTTTAAGTCTGAATTTGGCAATAAGGAGTTCATGATCTGAGCCACAGTCATCTCATGGTCTTGTTTTTGCTGATGTATAGATTGTCTCCATCTTTGGCTGCAAAGAATATAATCATTCTGATTTCGGTGTTGACCATCTGGTGATGTCCATGTGTAGAGTCCTCTCTTGTGTTGTTGTAAGATGGTGTTTGCTATGACCAGTGTGTTCTCTTGGCAAAGCTCTATTAGCCTTTGCCCTGCTTCATTCTGTACTCCAAGGTCAAATTTACCTGTTACTCCAGGTGTTTCTTGACTTCCTACTTTTGCATTCCAGTCCCCTATAGTGAAAAGGATGTATTTTTTGTGTGTTAGTTCTAAAAGGTCTTGTAGGTCTTCACAGAACCGTTCAACTTCAGCTTCTTCAGCATTACTGGTCAGGGCATAGGCTTGGATTACCGTGATATTGAATGGTTTGCCTTGGAAATGATCAGAGATCATTCTGTCGTTTTTGAGATTGCATCCAAGTACTGCATTTTGGACTCTTTTGTTGACCATGATGGCTACTCCATTTCTTCTCAGGGATTCCTGCCCACAGTAGTAGATATAATGGTCATCTGAGTTAAATTCACCCATTCCTGTCCATTTTAGTTTGCTGATTCCTAGAATGTCGACATTCACTCTTGCTATCTCCTGTTAGACCACTTCCAATTTGCCTTGATTCGTGGACATAATATTCCAGGTTCCTATGCAATACTGCTCTTTACAGCATCCGACCTTTCTTCTATCACCAGTCACATCCAAAACTGGGTATTGTTTTTGCTTTGGCTCCATCTGTTCATTCTTTCTGGAGTTATTTCTCCACTGATCTCCAGTAGCATATTGGGCACCTACCGACCTGGGGAGTTTCTCTTTCAGTGTCCTATCATTTTGCCTTCTCATACTGTTCATGGGGTTCTCAAGGCAAGAATACTGAAGTGGTTTGCCATTCCCTTCTCCACTGGACCACATTCTGTCAGACCTCTCCACCATGACCTGACCATCTTGGGTGGCCCCACACAGCATGGCTTAGTTTCACTGAGTTAGACAAGGCTGCGGTCCTGTGATCAGATTGGCTAGTTTTCTGTGATTATGGTTTTAGTGTGTCTGCCCTCTGATGCCCTCCTGCAACACCTACCATCTTACTTGGGTTTCTCTTACCTTGGACGTGGGGTGTCTCTTCATGGCTGCTCCAGCAGAGCGCAGCCGCTGCTCCTTACTTTGGACGAGGGGTATCTCCTCACGACCGCCTCTCCTTAACTTGAACGTGGAGTAGCTCCTCTTGGCCCTCCTGCGCCCACACAGCAGCTGCTCCTTGGAAGTGGGGTACCTCCTCTCGGGTGGGGCCCCTGACCTCAGAAGTGGGGTAACTCCTCTCTGCCGCTGCTCCTGTGCTGTCAGAGCCTGGCTCTCTTGGTTGCTACCCCTGACCTTGGGCGAGGGGTAGCTCCTCAAGGCCACACTTCTGTGTGGTCCGTCCTAGCCGGCTGTAAATTTTTATTTACAATTATATATTGTTATATATAAGTCAATATATAACACATTATTGTTACACACATGTGTATAATGGTACAATAAATATGGTTATTTCTCTTGAAAGAAACTCAGAGTTTGCATCTGAATGGGGACATGAAAGAGTTGAACACTGGGATTATCATGAAATTGTAGAAGGAATTAAATGACTTGGCAGCAAAAGTTGTAACATCAAATTCAGATAACATTCAAATCACATATGATGAATGAAGTACAGACAGCCCTCCGTTTCTGTGGGTTTCATATCCACAGAATCATTCAGTTGCCAACCAAATTATACATTTTTTTACTTTGTAAAAATGTCTCCAATGTAACACTTGAATTTATCCTTGCAGTGGCAACTATTTACATGGCATTTACAACTTATTAGGTATTATAAGTAATCTAGAGATGATTTAAAGTATATGTGATGGATTTGCACAGGTTAGATGCAAATACTGGTGTTAGTCATTCAGTTATGTCCAACTCTTTGTCACCCCATGGACTGTAGTCCACCAGGCTCCTCTGCCCATGGGATTCTCCAGGCAAGAATACTGGAGAATACTGAATCCCTTCTCCAGAGGATCTTCCCGACCCAAGGATCAAACCCAGGTCTCCTGCATTGCAGGCAGATTCTTTACCATGTAAGCCACTAGAGGGAGCCCAGATGAAAATACTATGCTATTTTATATAAAGGTTTTGAATTTTGGTATCCATGGGGGGTGTTGGAATCAATTCCTCCTGGATTATAAGGGTAACTATGCCTCTTGAGAAACCTGTATGCAGGTCAGGAGCAACAGTTAGAATTGGACATAGAACAACAGACTGGTTCCAAATAGGAAAAGGAGTACGTCAAGGCTATATATTGTCACCCTGCTTATTTAACATATATGCAGAGTACATCATGAGAAACGCTGGACTGGAAGAAGCACAAGCTGGAAACAAGATTGCTGAGAGAAATATCAATAACCTCAAATATGCAGATGACATCACCCTTATGGCAGAGAGTGAAGAGGAACTGAAAAGACTCTTGGTGAAAGTGAAAGAGGAGAGTGAAAAAGTTGACTTAAAGCTTAACATTCAGAAAACTAAGATCATGGAATCTGGTCCTATCACCTCATGGGAAATAAATGGGGAGACAGTGGAAACAGTGTCAGACTTTATTTTTGGGGGACTCAAAAATCACTGCGGATGGTGACTGCAGCCATGAAATTAAAAGATGCTTACTCCTTGGAAGGAAAGTTATGACTAACCTAGATAGCATATGAAAAAGCAGAGACATTACTTTGCCAACAAAGATCTGTCTGGTCAAGACTACGGTTTTTCCAGTGGTCATGTATGGATGTGAGAGTTGGACTGTGAAGAAAGCTGAGTGCCAAAAAATTGATGCTTTTGAACTGTGGTGTTGGAGAAGCCTCTGGAGACTCCCTTGGACTGCAAGGAGATCCAACCAGTCCATCCTAAAAGAGATCAGTCCTGGATGTTCATTGGAAGGACTGATGTTGAAGCTGAAACTCCAATACTTTGGCCACCTTATGCAAAGAGTTGACTGATTGGAAAAGACCCTAATGCTAGGAGGGATTGGGGGCAGGAGGAGAAGGGGACGACAGAGGATGAGATGGTTGAATGGCATCACCGACTCGATGGGCATGAGTTTGAGTAAACTCCAGGAGTTTGTGATGGACAGGGAGGCCTGGCGTGCTGTGATTCATGGGGTCACAAAGAGTCGGACACGACTGAGTGACTGAAGTGAACTGAACTGATAGCTACTAGACACTTGAAATATATAAATATATGTGTGTGTGTATATATGTATATGTATACATATATACATATATATATTTGTGTATCTCTGCACACTGCTCTGCTCACTAGGTTTTCTTGTGAGTACAGGGAATTATAAACACACACATACAGTGAAAGTTTCTTTACAAATAAGCAAAACCAAAATTTTTCTGCACAATATTCTGTAATATATCAATTGTATTGGAACAAGTTCCTATTTTTGAAACAAGTATGGTATTTACCTGGTTCTTTCCTTAGGTGATTATAGGCTGCAAATTCAGTGTTCCTCTACTGAAGGCCACAGATCTTTCAAGAAAACCCTCCCTTTCTTATCATTATAATAGGTGTTATAGCTTCTCAATTTTAGGAATCTCTCGATTTCAACCCTTCTGACTTGGAGAGATAACATCTCACAGTCATCTGTCTTTTCTAATAAGTCAACTGTTTGCATCATGTGGCCGAAGTATTGGCAAAATTTTGCTTGAAATTTTTAAATTTTGCAAAATTCAAGCAGTATTTAACTTTTTTGGGGGGAAATTATGGTAGAACTTAGCTTATAGAATTGTTTAAAGTTTTAAAAGAGATGATACAAACTGTTAAATTTAGCACCTAGAATGTAGTATATCTCAAAATTTTTCAGTATTGTATAACATACTTTCTTTACAGAATCTAATTCAGACTAAATGCACATAAATACAATGCTACTATTTACAAGAACTTTTAGTTTTGAAAGCAGTTTCACACTATGCTCGTAATGGACACTATTTCTTCTTACATCATTGCTTAAGGATGCCTTCAATTTTACTTTGCTCTTGTATTTTTTTTTTTTTTTTAAACAATGAAGTATGTTATCACTGACCAAGTCCAGAAATCATAAACTCAACAATCATCCCTGATGGAATATCCAAAATTACAAATGCTGTCAATTCTATTTACTTGATTGTATTTAACTACTCTTCTTTACAAGCCCATTTGATAATATTTAGCATAAGCCCTAGGCTACACCCAGGGAACCGGGAACTGTCAGATGCTCCAGATAAAATATGCTGAGTTGCTGGCCATCGTGGAAGACTGCGGAGAAGACCTCAGACCCACCTACGCGGGCCCCATGAGCACGATGGAGAGGCTAAAACGAGACAACATCCAGGCTCAGTGACGGGTGCAAGCGTGCTTGACTGGGACTGAACGGAATGCCAGGTCCTAGCTGCCTTGTGAACCTGGAAGGTTTTCCATCTTCTTCCAAGGAGGGAAGCCGCAGCTCATCTCCCCTGTTGGATGGAATTTTGTTTTCAAAATTATAGCTGTCTGTTTTCTCCACCCCCCACCCTCACCCCACCCGCATCCCATACTGCTTCCATGGTTCTCTAGGCTCTGAATCTACATCGTCTGACTGAGGAAAGATTTTGCTGTTGATTAGCTGCTACCTTTTAAATAAGAACTACCCACTTTTGTTTTGTTATTTTTTAAGCATTGATTCAAAAGATGCATGTAGAAGTTACCCTGTCTTACAGCAAGCTAGTTTTGCTTCCAAGATACCAACGTTTCCCTCACCTCTTTTTTTGTTTTTTATTTTAACCCATGTTTATTATTCATGTGCATGGAATCTAGAAAGATGGTACTGATAGACCTATTTGCAGGGCAGTGATGAGAGGCTTTTGTCTTTTGAATACATTTTTGTTACCAGTATTATTCTTTGTTCTTTTCACAAGCTGGTAAAATTTGAACAATTTTTCAGGTAGTGCAAGCTTGACAACGCACTAGACCTTGTAGGGAGTCCACTCATTCGCCATATAGAATAAATTCTAATTAACGTAACTGCTTTTTTGCTTAAGCATTTGCATGACTATCAGTGTTTTGAAGTCAATTTTTTAAATGCACAAGTTATAAATACAGAAAAAAGAGCAACTTCCCAAAGCAAACCTAACAAAAACTTGTGGATTTTTTCCTAAGACTATATGCAGATTTCAGTTCTGCCTTTTCTGTAGTTAATTCAAACATTCAGAAGAAAGTGGAACTGTTTGAAACTTTATATTTACTACATGATATAATAAAGCTTATTTTCATTAAAAATATCTAGGCTACTGGTGCTTTTTGAATATGAACTGATATGGAATATAAATGTCAGTCTTCATGTCAGAGTCGTCTCCGCCAATGTGGACTCAGTGTGATGGGGATAGACACAGTGTAAAAATTAGGGATGGAGTTAACAGTACTTGATGGGTTAGATTTAGAATGTGAAGGAAAGAGAATGATTAAGTCCTGAATTTGTGATGTGATTATCTGAGAATATGGTATTTATATTTCTTGAAAGGAGAAAAACAGGACATGAGCATATTGTGAAAAATATCAATCCTGTTTTTGGCTTATCTTTCATTTAGTTTGCTTTTGTGGTATAGTTCTGCTTCTTTTTCCTCTCTAAAACTCCAAACTATTTCTGACTCTTTATTCCTTGATCTCATAGACTTAAGTTTTATGTAAAGATCCTGCTATTTTTCATTTACCTTTAAGATCTCTGCTTCTCAAACTTTACATACAGGTCAGCTCTGAAACTTGTTTTAATTCAGATTCTGATCAACCGTATGAGACAATATGAGGCAGGACCTGAAATTCTGAATTTTCTACAGGCATTGGAAAGATTCTTTCAATGATCCAGGTGTGTTGGAGCAATAAGTTATCAGATCAAAATGCATTAGTACAAAGTTTTGTATGCTGAGGATTTAAATCTGTAATACTGTGACACTGTGCATAAAGAATTTCAGACAACAGATAGAAGATGAGGTACTATAGAGAAATTCCTTAAATTTCTCAAAATAACACCATAAAAAAATTTTGTGTGTCCACATAATTGTCTGCTCCCAACAGAATAGGCTGTGTGAAATGAACTAAAAGTCATTTACCAAACTGTTTAAATCTGACATAAATATATTTGGGAAGGTTTGTATTACCGAAATATATTTGCTAACAGTTTGTCTTCTCCAAACAATTTTCAAATATTCATTTCAGCTGGCCCTGCTCAGCCATACTTAGAAAACTATGTGCAACAAAGACCTCTTTCTTGTCCAACAAAATATCACACTACGCTGGAGTATTTGTGGACACAAGGGGAAAAACAAAAAACAACAAAGATGCCACCTAAGCAAGTGAGTGCAAAGTAAGATAATGCCTTGTATAATCAATTGAATTAAAAAAAAAATCATTTAATTAGCTGCTCTTTGTATTTTAGAAATTATAGCTCCTGTGAGCTAATATGATTTTCCTCTCTTACTGCGTTGGGTGTTTTACATGAAATATCCTATCTAATATTTGTGATCGTCTAAAGTAGGTATTATTATTTTCACCAAAATTAAATTAACTGCTTAAGATGACACCTCTAGTAAGTGGTAGAGTCCAGAATGTCGTCCATGTTTACTTGACTCCCAAGCACATGTTTTGTACTTATTTCTACTCTGTATCTTCTTTTTCCTTCAAAGTTGTATTTGTCACCTCGTATACATATAGTGGGTTTCTCAGGTGGCGTGGTGGGTAAAGAATCTGCCTGCAATGCAGGAGACACAGGAGACACAGGTTCAATTCCCGAGTCGGGAGGATGCCCTGGAGAAGGGCATGACAACCCACTCTAGTATTCTTTCCTGGAGCGTGATCAGCTTATTGGTGAGAGTCCTTTTCCTTTCTTGTAGATAGCCACTGTCTTGCTGTATTCTCACACAAAGGAAGATCTTTTGTAGCTTTCCACTTATAAGGACACTAATCCCATCATGGTGGTCACATTGCAAAGATCTCTTTCAAATCCAATGATCTCCCAAAGGTCTAGCTTCTGAGTACCATCATCTGGGGAATCGAGGCTTCAATACATGAATGGGGTGGAAGAATGAAAATATTCAGTCTATAGCAACAAGTCAGGAAAAACCAAGCATCCACCTTTGTGAGATTTATAATTTAAAAAATGAGGAAAGCATTCATCAAATTACCTCACATGTGTGTATGCACACACACATATGTGAAACTACAACTCTGGTAATTGCAGAAAGAAGATTTTTTAATGCCTCAGAAGCATGAAGAGTTGACATTTTCAAGGGATAACAGAAAATGTGTCTTAAGGAGACTGATCTGAAATTTTCCATCAGAAAAAAAAGATAGAAAAGTATCTAAGAAAAAGTTGAATACCCTGGAAAGAAAGGTTTCTCCAAGCAGGGAACTCACTGTGACAGAAGACATAATACCTGGAAGAAGCATGGGGAACATTATTACAAAGGGTGAAGGAAGGTTACTGAAAAATATTACTGTGAGGCATTTGACAAATTACTTGAACTCTTGGTTTTAATTTTCTTTTTCCTTCCTTGGTTTTAGTGTTCCTTTTATTATTATTATTATTTTTTTAATGACGACCAGAAAAAGTGCCTTACCCAGTTCAGGTAAATTAATATGGTCTTGAGCAACTCACACTTGACCAGCCTTACTGTCTTCATATTTCTCCAAAACAAATCCTTATATCCCAAAGCTTTGGGCAACAAATATTTCAGAACTCAATTTTATTTTGCTTTTTTTCCTACACATTTGCTGTATAAAATAGTCCCAGCATGGTCTTCAGCAGCAGATCTATTTCTTTCCTTTACAGAAATGGATGAATTGTTAAATCAGTTTTCAGGTGTAAATTAAGATTCTGTTACTTTCTAGAGAGTTATGCCAAAAAGAAAGAAAGAAAGGAAGAAAACAAACTGTAATTTAGGAAATTTTGTATTTCTTTGCCATGTTTTAGAAGTACAGACCTGTAGTCATACTTACACAGTCCCTTTCTCTAGGAAATAGCAGGAATCAATTGTTATAATGTATTATACAAGCACATTCAAAGTTTTAAAGAACCAATCCCAATCAAATTAATTGTGACATGAAATGGGCTTTCAATTAAAGCTTTGTTGCCCAAAGACTACTCTAAGATCATTATAAAACATTTTAAATTATTTCCCTATAAACAAGCATGCTTGTTCATAAATGTAGGCTAGTCCTCAATAAAGGATTTTTTTTTGCCCCTTTAGGATATGTATCCTCAAAAGAGGACCAGATACCATAGTACAATTGAAAGTGCAATTCTATAGATTAGTTTATTCATGTTGTATTCACATATTTCTTTTACATGCAAGACAAATGTTATACTACCATGTGATAAAGTTTGTCTTTATCTACATAAACAATGACAGGAAACAGTGAGGGACTTTCCTGGTGCCTCACTGCTAAAGAATTTGGCTGCCAAAGCAGAGACAGGAGTTTGGTCCCTGATCTGGGAAGATCCCATGTGCCTTGGAGCAACTAACTCATCATCGCATCATTGCTTCCCAACTACTGAAGCCTACAACCTACAGCCTGTGCTCCCCAATAAAAGCCACCGCAATGAGAAGCCTGTGCACTGCAACCAGAGAGAAGCCCCTGCTCACTGCAGCTAGAGAGAAGACTTTGCAGCCATGAAGACCCTGCACAGCCAAAAATAAATTATTTAATTAAATTTTTTAAAAAATTTAAAAAAATAGCAGTGAGCACTTCTTATCTTTTATATAGTATGTAAAGAGTGCTATTTTGCTTCTTCAGAATTTTTAGTATAATATTGTGATCCTGGAAGTTGATTGTGATTGACATCATATCTGAACTCCCTGTGTTCACTGTATTTTTATGTTTCAAATACTGAAACCCGTAAATAACTGTTTCAGTCCTCAGGCTACAAAAGAGTTGATAGAGAAAACTTTTCTCTAAATTGCAGAATTTTGTTCCATATAAATATTTCACATGGCTCGTGGGAGCTACTTCTACCACATATTGTTAACTCTCAGTTCAATTCAGTTCAGTTCAGTTGCTTAATCATGTCTGACTCTTTGTGACTCCATTGATTGCAGTGCACCAGGCCTCCTTGTCCATCGCCAACTCCTGGAATTTACTCAAACTCATATCCATTGAGTCAGTGATGCCATCCAACCATTTCATCCTCTGTCATCCCCTTCTCCTTCTGCCCTCAATCTTTCCCAGCATCAGGGTCTTTTCAAATGAGTCAGCTCTTTGTATCATGTGGTCAAAGTATTGGAGTTTCAGCTTCAACATCAGTCTTTCCAATGAATGATTTGGACTGATTTCCTTTAGGATGGACTGGGTGGATCTCCTTGCTGATAACTTTCCTTCCAAGGAGTAAGTGTATTTTAATTTCATGGCTGCAGTCACCATACAGTGATTTTGGAGCCCCCCAAAATAAAGTCTGCCACTGTTTCCACTGTTTCCTCATCTATTTGCCATGAAGTGATGGGACCAGGTGCCATGATCTTAGTTTTATGAATGTTGAGTTTTAAGCCACCTTTTTCACTTTTCTCTTTCGCTTTCATCAAGAGGCTCTTTAGTTCTTCATTTTCTGCCCTCTAAGTGTGGTGTCATCTGCATGTCTGAGGTTATCAATATTTCTCCCAGTAATCTTGATTTCAGCTTGTGCTTCATCCAGCCCAGAGTTTCTTATGAGGTACTCTGCATATAAGTTAAATAAACAGGGTAACCATATACAGTCTTGAGGTACTCCATTTCCTACTTGGAACCAGTCTGTTGTTCCATGTACAGTTCTAACTGTTGCTTCATGACCTGCACACGGATTTCTCAGAAGGCAGGTCAGGTGGTCTGGTATTCCCATCTCTTTCAGAAATTTCCTGGGTTGATTAAATCTATAGTTCAACAGATTGTATGTGCTTATTCAAACCATCAATTCAAACCATTATTTTTCATCCCATAGAAACCTTCGACTTATAACATACTTACGTTTATAATGGGTTTATAGAGAATCAATCAGCTTCATACAAAGCTAAAATACAGAATAGCGTTCATTATATTATATTGGCTAAGCCTAGCAGGCATGACAAGAAAAACATAGTCGATTGATTTTCTGACCTTTAAAGTATTTTGTACGTAAAGTACACACATTCCACAATGCCATGTGTCTAATACTCAACTGAATTTCAAGTTTAATGATACTGAGCATTATATATACAGTAAATACATACATATATATATGTGTGTGTATATATACATATATAAACACATACACACACACACACACACACATATATATATATATATATATATATGTATATATGTGTATATATCCCTGTGTCTATTATGGACTAAATTGTGTACCTCAAAAATATACATGTTGAAGTCATTTTCCCTAGTACTTTAGAACGTGACCGTATTTGGAGAGATGATCTTTGTATAAGCCTGGAGGTTAAAATAGCGCATCAAGGCCATCTCTCTTCTAACATGACGGATGTTCTGATAAGAAGAGGAAGGCTGGGTACAGACACTGATGGAGGGAGGAGGTGCCATCTACAAGGTGGGGAGAGAGGCCTGGAGCAGGAGGCGCCCTCGCTGCTCTCACATTCATCTTGGACTGCTAGCTGCCAGAAATGTGAGGAAACAAATTTCTGTTGTTTAGACCACCCAGTCTGTGGTTCTTTATTATGGCAGCCCTAGCAAACTAATGCAGTGGCCTCATTTGATATGGCTGTTGAAGTGGATTTTTCTATTCCTTGAAGCATAGCAAAAGATATAGCTGGAAATAGGCAGTCAATTAAAGCCAACAATTTCCAGAAATAATAAAGGAGATTAATTTCTTAGGTAACACCATAGGTGAAATAGGAAAATGACCAGAAGTGGAAGCCATTTATTCCTCTTTAGGCAGCCAGGATGTATTGCTTTTTAATTTTTTGCTGTTACATGTTTAATGAATAGGTATTATTATTGAGTGCTTAAAATTGGAAAAGTAGTATGATTTAGTGGATAGGCTGATCACCTTAGTTTTCTAACTACATTTATTTCTGACTTACTATAGTGACCTAATACAAGTCACTTTATCATCATTACCATTATATTATTATCATTATATTTTATGACTCAGATGAATCTGGTTTAAACTCATTATAATAGTATGTTCCTCAGTGGACCAGCACATTGCAGTTAATCTTTAGAAATTTCCTAGTAAAAAATAATTCATTTTAAAATGCTGATGTGAAATTAAACAATATTATAAATTTTCAGTTTCATTGAAAGTCAATCATGTGCTTAGAATTGTCACCATTTGTCTTTATTTCTGTCTCCATTCTTGCATTTGCTTAAATATAAGTAATTCTTCAGAGTTGCTTAGATTTCTAATCATGCAATATTAATTCTAAGAAAAAAATATTTTCCTATGTTTCAAAGAAGGATGTTGTACATATTATATTTCAATTATATTGGCATGGTGTTAATTGGCTAGATATTTCTTTACTACAAACATTTCTTTTAACTACATGAAAAAAAAGTAATAATAATGGATATAAATTATTTTAAATTTATAACTATTTTTGTCTATTATTTATTGGCAACTGCTTTCTTAAATGTCCTTACATATGTGAGTACATAACTGCTTTCTTTATGTATATAAACAAAGTTAAAGAATGCTTGCAGTTATGTAGCTGCATCTTTAATACAGTTAAACAAGGCATGGCAACCCACTTCCATATTCCTGTTCGGAGAATCCAATGGACAGAGGAGGCTGGCGACTCTTATCAGTCCACAGGGCCACATGTGGACTGAGAGTTGGACACAACTGAAATGACTGAGCACATCTTTAAGACATGATTTATACACAAAAATAGGTAATTTTTTAACTTTTTATTTTGAGATAACTATAGATTCACATGCAGTTTTAGGCAATAATATGGAGAAGTCTAATGACCACTTGGATAGTGTCACACAAAACTCACATCCTGCAAAACTGTAATAAATATTAAAATGAGAACCTTCCCATCACTGCAAGGAGTCCCCTTGCTGCACTTTCATTGCCACACCCAGTTCTCTCCTGTCTCTCACCCACACAAACTTCTCAGAGTCACTAGCTGTGCCCTAGGGAATAGACTTTTCTCTCTGTAGAACATTAGTCTGTCTTCTATAAATTTGTCATTTCAAAAAAATTATACAAATGGAATCAAACACTATGTAGCATTTTGGGATTTTTTTTAAGCATAATTCTCTGGTAATTCAGGCCAGTTGTTATGTTTTTTAATACTTTATTCCCTTTTATTGTAGCATATGTAAAGTAGGTATGCAACCATTGGCCTACTAAATGAAACATAGGTTGTTTCAGTGTTTCGGCCACTGAAAATAAAGTTGCTATAAACACTTGTGTGTGGTTTTTGGATTAACCTAAATTTTCACTTCTCTGGCGTAAATATCTAAGACAGCAATTGTGGGTCATATGGTAGTCCCGTGTCAAATTTTTCCATAATGGATGTAGTTTTTCACATTTCCATCAGCGTATATGCATATTCGGTTTCTTCACATCATTGCCAGCATATGATACAACCGTTTTGTTTCTAAATTTACTTATTCTTATAAATGTGTGGTAATATCTCATTGTGGTTTTAATTAGAATTTTCTTAATGGCTAATCATTTTGGACTTATTTTGCTTTGCCTGTTTATCATCTCATTTTTTCTTTATATAGCTGAAGAAAAAAAACAAAAAACAAAAAACTGAGATCTAGCTTCTAAAAATTTTAAGTGTATAGTGCAGTATCATTGGTCTTCCCTAGTAGCTCAGACAGTAAAGAACCCACCAGCAATGCCGGAGACCTAGGTTCAATCCCTGGGCTGGGAAGATCGCCTGGAGGAGGGAATTGCTACCCACTCTTGTGTTCCATGGACAGAGGAACTTGGCGGGCTATAGTCCATGAGGTCGAGAAGTCCATGGGGTCAGCCCACGACTGAGTGACTAACACAGTATTGTTAACTATAAGCATACTGATGCACAGCAGATCTCTAGAATGCTTTTAATCTTACATAACTGAAATTCTATACCCACTGAACAATCCTCAACCTCCCGGTAACCACCACTCTAATTTCTACTTCTGTGACTGTGGTAACGTTATAATGTAATTCGCATAAGTGGAATTATGCTATTTTTGCCCTTTTGTGACTGACTTATTTCACTTGTTATAATTTCTTCAAGATCCCTCCACATTTTCACATAGGACAGCATTTCCTTCATTTTTAAGACTGAATAATATTCCTTTGTGTGTGTATATATATATATATATACACCCTGTTTTCTCAATCCATCCATCCATCAAGTGACATTTAGTTCACTTCTATATATTGGCTATTGTGACTAATGCTGTAATGAACATGACAGTACAAATATTTCTTTCATACCCTGCTTTCAGTTCTTGGAAAAATATCCAGTGGTGGGATTGGATTGACACTATGTTAATTCTATTTTTAACTTTTTAAGGAATGCTTCTACTATTTTCCATAGTGGCTATACCACTTTATAGTTTCGCCAGCAAATTGCAACAGTTTTGGTTTATTCATATATTTACTAACACTTAAAAAAAAATGATAATGACAATGACCATCCCTATAGGTGTGAAGTCATACCTCTCCTTGTGATTTTTGAGTTGCATTTTTTGGATATTAGTAAGGCTAAACATCTTTTTTATATAACTATAGGCCATTTTAATGCCTTCTCTGGAGAAATGTCCATTGAAGTTCTTTGCCCATTTTTCAATCAGGTTGTTTGGTTTTATGCAATTGAGTTGTAGAAGTTCCTTATATATTTTTAAACACTAACCCTTTCTATGATATGTAGTTTATAAATATTTTTCTCTTTCTGTAGATTGTCTTTTCTCTCTGTTGACTGTTCCCTTTCCTTTGCACAAACTTTTTGGTCCAGTTTGTCTATTTTTCATTGTCTATCCTTTCATGTCATGGCCAAAAAATCATTTCCAAGATCAAAATCATGATGCTTTTCCTCTATGTTTTCTTCAAAGAGTTTTACAGTTTTGGGTCTTATATTTAACTTTTTACTTTTTTGCTTTATTTTGTGTGTGTAGTATAAGACAAAGGTCAAATTTCATTCATTTGCATGTGAATATCCAATTTTCCCAGCACTATTTATAGAAAAGGCTGTCCTTTCTCTGTTGCATATTCTTGGCAACATTGTGGAAGATGAGTTGACCACATATTTTATTTATTTGTCTATTTCTGGGCTTTCTGTTCTCTATTAGTATATATGTCTGTCTTTTTGCCAGTATCATATAATTTTAATTTGTTATAGCTTTGTAATATGATTTGAAATCAGGAAGTGTGAGGCCTTCAGATTTGTTCTCTCCCAAGACTGATTTACTATTTAGGGTTCATTTTGGCTCCATATGAATTTCAGGATTTTTTTTTTAATCCATTGTGTTTTTTATATGGAATACATTTAATGTGTAGATCACTTTGGGTAGTATAGACATTTAAATATATATATTAGTTTTTTTCCAACTTAGGAACATATATTTTCTTTCTATTTATATGTGTCTTCATTATTTTTTCACCAATATCTTATAGCTTATTTCTCAGTATTTTGTTCTTTTTGATGTTATTGTAAATTAAGTTTTCTTAATTTCCTTTCCAAAACTATGCATAGAGAACATATAAAATTGCAACTTATTTTTGTTTGGTGATTTTGTATCCTGCAACATTACTGAATTTTATCTACTTACCTATATTTGTAAAGTCTTTAGTGTTTTTTACACACAAAACCATGTCATCTGTGAACAGAGATAATTTTACATCTTCCTTTCTGATTTTGAATGCCTTTTACTTAAATCATTTTAAACTGAAATTTTATTATTATTATTTATCTTTAAAAGCTTTTCATATAATCAACATAATAACTCTCTCCTAGTCCATTTGATTTGCAAATATTTTCTCCCACTAGATAGGTTTTACTTCATTATTTTCATTATCTTTTGTAGAACAAATAATTTAAAATTAAAGATTGAGCTCTATGTTTTTATATGACAGTTAATTTTCCTCTTTTGATTGAATGTAATTGGCTTACAAAGCTTCCCAGGTATCACTAGTGGTAAAGAACCCGCCTGCCAATGCAGGAGACATAAGAGGCCTGGGTTTGATCCCTAGGTCGGGAAGAGCCCCTGGAGGAGGGCATGCCAACCCACTCCAGTATTCTTGCCTGGAGAATCCCCATGGACAGAGGAGCCTGGTAGGCTACAGTCCATAGGTTCCCAAAGAGTCAGACACAACAGAAGCAGCTTAGCATGCACTCACACAATCAACTTACAGGACTGAGCAAGTTTAAGGAGAACAACATAATCATTTTATTCACATACATTATGAAATGATTATCACAATATGTTTAGTGAGCTTCCGTTATCTCATAGAGACACAAAATTAAAGAAATAGAAATAATTTTTTTTCTTGTGATGAGGACACTTAGGATGTATTCTGTTAACTATTCTTTTATATAACATACAGCTGTGATAATCATATTTATCATGTTCCATCTTACATCCCTTTTATTTACTTTTCTTATAACTGAAAATTTGTACCTTTTGCCC
Source organism: Muntiacus reevesi (assembly GCF_963930625.1). NCBI lineage: Eukaryota > Metazoa > Chordata > Mammalia > Artiodactyla > Cervidae > Muntiacus > Muntiacus reevesi. The sequence goes on along the minus strand of NC_089259.1, from coordinate 5,763,459 downwards.
ATTTTCATCTAACTCCTACTTTTATCCACACATTTGTTCTGTCTGCCCTCTGATACAGAAGGATAAGAGGCTTATGGATGCTTCCTAATGGGAGAGACTGGGTTTTATTATGGGAGAAATTGGGTCTTATTCTTATGGGTGGGGCCAGGCTCAGTAAATCTTTAATCCAATTTTCTGTGGATGGGCGGTGCTGTGTCACCTCCCTGTTATTTAACCTGAGGCCAAACTATGGTAATGAAGGAGGTAATGAAGACAATGGCGACCTCCTTCCAAAGGTACCATGCAGACGCTGCTACACTCAGGGCCCCCAACCTTGCCGCAGGCCACTGCCAACCCACATCCCCACCAGACACCTGGACACTCCTGGGCAAGTCTGGGTCAGTCTCTTGTGGGGTCACTGCTCCTTCCTCCTGGGTCTTGGTGCACACAAGGTTCTGTCTGTGCCCTCCAAGGGTCTGTTTCCCCAGCCCTGTGTAAGTTCTGGCAGCTCTATGGTGGGGTTAATAAGCCCAAGAGGGCTCATGCCACACCCAGGTCTGCTGCACCCAGAGCCCCGTCCCTGCGGCAGGCCACTGCTGACCCATACCTCCTCGGCAGACACTCAAACGCAGCTCAGGCTCAGACTCTCTGGGTCGTGGTGCGCACAAGTTTTGTTTGAACCCTCTGAACGTCTCTGGCAGGGGTGGGGTTTGATTCTAAATGCAATTTCACACCTCCTACCATCTGGCTGGGGCTTCTCCTTTGTCCTCCGACATGGGGTATCTCCTCACAGCCGCTCCAGCACTAGGAGCTACCACTCCAGCACCTACTGTCTTGCTGGGGCTTCTCTGACCTTGGGCATGGGCTATCTTCCTATAGTCACTCCAGCGCCAGGCAACCACTGCTCCAGAGCCGCACAACCACCACTCCAGCACACACACAAAAAAGCATCTAATTCTGCTGAAAAACATCTGCTTCCAGAAAAACATCTACTTTGTCTTTATCCTCTATGCCAAAGCCTTTGACTGTGTGGATCACATCAAACTGTGGACAATTCTTAAAGATATTGGAATGCCAGACCACCTTACCTGCCTTCTGAGAAATCTGTATGCAAGTCAGGAAGGGACAGTTAGAACTGGACATGGAACAGACTGCTGTCAAATCAGGAAAGGAGTATATCAAGGCTGTATATCGTCACCCTGCTTATTTAACTTATATGCAGAGTAAATCATGAGAAATGCTGGGCTGGATAAAGCCCAAGCTGAAATCAAGATTGCTGGGAGAAATATCAATAACCTCAGATATGCAGATGACATTACCTTTATGGTAGAAAGTGAAAAGAACTAAAGAGCCTCTTGATGAAAGTGAAAGAAAATAGTGAAAAAGTTGGCTTAAAACTCAACATTCAGAAAACTAAGATCATGACATCTGATGCCATCACTTCATGGCAAATAGATGGGGAAACAATGATAGATGTATTTTTCTGGGCTTCAAAATTACTGCAGATGGTGACTGCAGCCATGAAATGAAAAGACGCTTGCTCCTTGGAAGGAAAGTTATGACCAACCTAGACAGCTTATTAAAAAGAGCAAACATTACTTTGCCAACAAAGGTCCATCTAGTCAAGGCTATGATTTTTCTAGTAGTCATGTATGGATGTGAGAGCTGGACTATAAAGAAAGCTGAGTGCCAAAGAACTGATGCTTTTGAACTGTGGTGTTGGAGAAGACTCTTGAGAGTCCCTTGGACTGCAAGGAGATCCACCCAGTCCATCCTAAAGGAAGTAAGTCCTGGGTGTTCATTGGAAGGACTGATGCTGAAGCTGAAACTCCAATACTTTGGCCACCTGATATGAAGATCTGAAAAATTTGAAAAGACCCTGATGCTGGGAAAGATTGAAGGCAGGAGGAGAAGGTGACAACAGAGGATGAGATGGCTGGATGGCATCACTGACTCAAATGGACATGAGTTTGATTAAGTTCCTGGAGTTGGTGATGGACAAGGAGGCCTGGTGTGCTGCAGCCCATGGGGTTGCAAAGAGTCAGACACAACTGAGCAACTGAATTGAATTGAACTGAGCTGATCCACACATTGCCTCTGGGAATCTGTTCTCTTTTTCTATGAGTTTGGTTGTTTTTGTAATATAATTGATCTAAATCACTGTTTGTTCCTGTTATACGACAAGTTTATTTGCTGTTCGTTTACATTACAAAATGATCATTATGGTAAGTCTAGATATAATGTTTCAGCATAGAAAGATATTACATAGCTATTGACTATATTCCCATACTGTACATTTCACACCCACGACTCATTTATTTTACCACCAGAAGTTTTTACCCCTTAATTCCCTCACTTTTTTCATTGCTCTCTCCACATTTACCATTCCAGTTACCTCTTGCTTGTTCTCTATATCTGTAAGTCTGTTTTGCAATATTTGCTCATTTTTTTTTAAGATTTCACAAATGAATAACCTATATGGTATTTATCTTTCTCTGTCTGACATATGTCACTTGGTATAATACTCTAAATCCATCCATGTTACTGTAAATAGCAAGGTATCCTTTGTTTTCATGACTGAGTAGTATCCATTATTTCCCCATTTATTTGCCATGAAGTGATAAGACTGGATGCCATGATCTTAGTTTATCAAAGTTTGGATTTTAAGTGAACTTTTTCACTCTCCTCTTTCACTTTCATCAAGAGGCTCTTCAGTTCCTCTTCACTTTCTACCATAAGGGTGGTGTCATCTACATATCTGAGATTATTGATATTTCCCCTGGTAATCTTATTTCTAGCTTGTGCTTCAAGCAGCCCAGCATTTCTCATGATATACTCTTCATATAAGTTAAATAAGCAGAGTGACAATATGCAGCCTTGACACGCTCCTTTCTCAGTTTGGAACAAGTCATGTCCATGTCCAGTTCTAACTGCTGCTTCTTGACTTGCATACAGATTTCTCAGGAGGTAGGTCAGGTGGTTTTGCATTCCCATCTCTTTAAGAATTACTCACAGTTTATTGTGATCCACACAGTTAAGGATTTGGTGTAGTCAATAAAGCAAAAGAAGATGTTTCTCTGGAACTCGCTTTCTTTTTCCGTGATCCAAAGGATGCTGGCAACTTGATCTCTGGTTCTTCTTCCTTTTCTAAGTCCAGCTTGAATATGTGGAAGTTCTTGGTTCATGCACTGCTGAAGTCTCATTTGGAGAATTTTGAGCATTACTTGGCTAGCATGTGAAATTTGTAAAATTGTACAGTAGTTTGAACATTCTTCAGCATTGCCCTTCTTTGGGGCTGGAATGAAAACTGACCTTTTCCAGTCCTGTGGCCACTGCTGAGCTTTCCAATATTTCTGGCATATTGAGTGCAGCACAGTATCATGTTTTAGGATTTGTAATAGCTCAACTGGAATTCCATCACCTCCAGTAGCTTTGTTTGTAGTGATGCTTTCTAAGGCCCACTTGACTTCACGTTCCAGGATGTCTGGCTCTAGGTGAGTGATCACACCATCATGATAATCTGGGTCGTGAAGATCTTTTTTGTATAGTTCTTCTGTGTATTCTTGCCACCTCTTCTTAATATCTTCTGTTTCTGTTAGATCCCTACCATTTCTGTCCTTTATTGTGCCCATCTTTGCATGAAAATTTCCCTTGTTATCTCTAATTTTCTTGAAGAGCTCTAGTCTTTCTCATTCTATTGTTTTCCTTTATTTCTTTGCATTGATCACTTTACATTGAACAGTGGAAACAGTGACAGACTTTATTATCTTGGGCTCCAAAATCACTGCAGATGGTGACTGCAGCATGAAAGTAAAATACTGACCTGAGTATTCGCTGTATATATTAATATATACCATATCTTCTTTATCCACTTACTTATTGATGGACATTTCCTTTGCATCCATATCTTGGCTATTGTAAGTAGTGCTTCTATGAACACAGGGGTGCATATATCTTTTCTAATTTGTGTTTTTATTTACTTAGGGCAAATATTTAGAGTGTAGCTGCTGGATCATATGGTAATTATATTTTCAATTATTGAGAACTCTCATCCTTTTTTGGGCTTTCCTTGTGGCTCAGCTGGTAAAGAATACGCCTGCAATGGAGGAGACCTGTGTTTGATCCCTGAGTTGGGAAGATCCCCTGGAGAAAGGAATGGCTATCCACCCCAGTATTTTGGCCTAGAGACTTCCATGGACTATACAGTCCATGGGGTCTCAAAGAGTCAGACATGACTGAGTGACTTGCATAATCAGTTTCATACCATTTTATGTTTTGTTCAGCTCATCCATTCCTCTGAATCATTTAGTCCAATTTTAGTTTATTCTAGCATATTTTTATTTCAGTTATGGTATTATTCTGTTATGCTTTATTTGTCTATATTTTTATCCCTTTGTTTTAAACATCTAATTTTTCACTCTATCATCCAATCTTTTCCCAAGTTCTTTCAGCATCTTTACCATCATTACCCTGAATTCTTTACCAGGTAGATTGCTTATCTTCAATTATTTCTTTTTCTGGGATTTTAACTGAGTTGTTTATTTGAAAATTTTTCCTCCATTGTGTCATTTTGTCTATCTTTTTTTTCCTCCTGTATTACACCTGTATTACACAGGTTGATTTCATTTCCCAGCCTTGGTGAATGGCCTTTTCTAGGAGATGTCTTATGTGTTACAGCAGTGCATACTCTTTGTTATCAAAACTATATTCTCTTAGTACACTCCCCATGTGACTTTGTGGTCCCTTCTGTGTGTCTAGCTGACTACTGTGGGAAGGCTTGTGAATGGGACTGACCCACAGTTTGGTTGGCTCACAAACCCTGCCTTGTGTAGAGGCCACTAACCACTTGTGGATAAGGCTGAGTAATGAGGTGGCTGGCTGCAGTCCCAGCCACCTTTAGGCTAACGCCAGCTCCAAAACCCCCAAGGCCCTGCAACAAGAGACCGTGGAACATGGAACCCAGGGACCCTGGGACCCCTGGGACCCAGATTCACCCACCTGCAGGCAGACATGAGCTCCAAGCTACCTGGACACCTTAGCTGTCCACTCTGGGATCCAGCCCTACTCAGTAGTAGACTGACATCAGCTTTGGGAACCCCAGACTCTATAACCAGATGTGCAGGAATCAGCTCCTCCCACCAGCAGGACAACACTAGATCTGGGACCCCTACATCCACAATCATCCACCCCAGGACTCAGTTCTTCCCAACAGTGGATCAAAACTTGCCCTGGCTACAGGGCCTAGGGAGTCCCAGATTTGCTGCCAACCCACTGGTGTGGTGGGAGTGAAGTTTGTACTGCTGGCTATGGGGCTCCACATGATCCTGAGACTAGTGCCAGTGCATTAGTGTTGGGGCTAGGTCCTGGGCCCTCTGTTGGACAGATCAAGTTTGGGGTGACTGTGGCCTCAGGGGATCTTAAGGCACCTGGGCTAGCGATGGTTAGAGCTAAGCCTTTCTTGGGTAGCTGCTTGGTCTTGAGTATCCTATAGTGATGCCTAACTGCTGGTGGACAGGGCTGGGTCCCGTAGATCATAAACCAAAGGAGGATTCCAAATGAGCACTTGCCAACCCCAATGTCTTCATGGTAGACTGAGCTCCCTAAAACGGCTGCTGTTAGTGTCTGTGTCCCCAGGGTGAGCTCCAGGTGCTTCCTGCCCCGCTGGAAGATGGTCCAAGATCATTAGATGGTTTGACCCAGGCTCCTTTCAAATTATTGTCTCTTACGTGGGTCTCAGATTATGTGAGATTTTGCATGTACTCTTTAGGAGTGGATTTTCTTGCTCTCAGTCCTCTAGTTCTCCCAAAAGTAAGCCCACTGTGTTCAAATCCAGAGTTCTGTGGTCTTATCTTCTTGTTGCAGGAATCCCAGTTTGGGTAGCCACTTGGACTCCTTGCTTCTTAGAAAGAAGTTCTACAACTGCAATCATTCTCATGTTTGTGCACCACCCGCTTGTGCGTGTGGATCTTAATTATATTGCATCCCTGCCCTTCTTCCCTGCCTTGTGGTTCCTTCTTTATACACTTAGTTAGAGAATATCTTCAGTTAGTATTTTGGTATTTCTCACCTACTGCTACTCTTTAAATAGTTGTGATGTTGGTTTGCCTGTGGGAGGAAGTGAGCTTAGCATCTTTCTACTCTGCCATCTTGGCTACTTCCTGAAAAGTTTCAGTAAAAACCTGGACATTTTCCTAATATGTTATAGATTCTTGGATCTTATGAAAACCATCTCTTCTAGCTGACTTTTCTGACCTAAGACTGAGCACTATCTCCTTGATACTGAGTGGAAATAATATCCTAACTTCCTCACTGAGTCTCCATTGACACCCAAAGTTGGGGAGATATCGCATTCAGTTCAGTTCAGTTCAGTCACTCAGTCGTGTCCGACTCTTTGTGACCCCATGAACCACAGCACGCCAGGCCTCCCTGTCCATCACCAACTCCAGGAGTTCACCCAAACCCATGTCCATCGAGTCAATGATGCCATCCAACCATCTCATCCTCTGTCATCCCCTTCTCCTCCTGCCCTCAATCTTTCCCAGCATCAGGGTCTTTTCAAATGAGTCAGCTCTTACTGTTGGTCAGAGATAGGTATTTAGGGTCTTATTGTTATCTCCATAATCACTGTGGAGGAGGTACACGTATTACTGCTGAGCCAAGTTGAATGTGCTGACTCACACTAGTACTACTGTGAAACCACATATTGGGAAGCGGGCATGGCAACCCACCCCAGTATTCTTGCCTGGAGAATCCCATGGACAGAGGACCCCGGCAGGCTACAGTCCATGGGGCCTCAAGGAGTCAGACATGACCGAGCGACTAACACTACTAGTACTGGTAGCAACTACCACTACTGATGCCGGGAAAGACTGAGGGAGGAGAAGGGGTGACGAGAATGAGATGGTTACATAGCATCGCCATCTCAATGGGCACGAATATGATCAAACTCCAGGAGATGACAGTGGAGGGCAGAAGAGCTGATGTGCTACATTCCATGGGGTCACAAAGAGATAGGCATGACTCAGCGACTAAACAAAAACTACCAAACTTGGAAGGAAGGTGCCCATTAATTCAGTCCTGTTCAGTCACTCAATCATGTCTTACTCTTTGCGATCCCATGGACTGCATCACGCCAGTCCTCCCTGTCCATCACAAACTCCCGGAGTTTACTCAAACTCATGTCCATCAAGTTAGTGATGCCATCCAACCATCTCATCCTCTGTCATCCCCTTCTCCCCCTGCCTTCATCTTTCCCAGCATCAAGATCCTTTTCAATGAGTCAGCTCTTTTCAAACCAGTGGCCAAAGTATTGGAGTTTCAGCTTTAGCATCAGTCCTTCCAATGAATATTTGGAACTAGTTTCATTTAGGATGGATTGTTTGGATCTCCTTACAGTCCAAGGGACTCTCAAGAGTCTTCTCCGATACCATAGTTCAAAAACATCAATTCTTCAGTGCTCAGCTTTCTTTATAGTCCAACTCTCAGCCATACATGACTACTGGACAAATCATAGCTTTGACTAGGTGGACCTTTGTTGGCAAAGTGATATCTCTGCTTTTTAATAAGCTATCTAGTTTGGTCATAACTTTTCTTCCAAGGAGCAAGTGTCTTTTAATTTCATGGCTGCACTCACCATCTGCAGTGATTTTGGAGCCCAAAATAAATAAATAAATAAAGTCAATCACTGTTTCCACTGTTTCCCTATCTATTTGCCATGAAGTAATGGGACTGGATGCCATGATCTTAGCTTTCTGAATGTTGAGTTTTAAGCCAACTTTTTCACTCTCCTCTTTCACTTTCATCAAGAGCTTCTTTAGTTCTTCTTTCTTTTCTGCCATAAGGGTGGTGTCATCTGCATATCTGAAGTTATTGGTATTTCTCCCGGCAATCTTGATTCCAGCTTTTATTTCATCCAGTCCAAAATTTCTCATGATGTACTCTGCATTTAAGTTAAATAAGAAGGTTGATAATATACAGCCTTGATGCACTTCTTTCCTGATATGGAATCAGTCTACTGTTCCATGTCCAGTTCTAACTCTTGCTTCCTGACCTGCATACAGGTTTCTCAAAAGACAGGTCAGATGGTCTGGTATTCCCATCTCTTTAAGTATTTTCCACAGTTTGTTGTGATCCACACAGTCAAAAGTTGTGGCATAGGCGATAAAGCAGAAGTAGATGGCTTTCTGGAACACTCTTGTTTTTTCAATGATCCAACAGATGCTGGCAATTTGATCTCTGGTTCCTCTGCCTTTCTGAATCCAGCTTGAACATCTGAAAGTTCACAGTTCACATTCTGTTAAAGCCTGACTTGGAGAATTTTGAGCATCCCTTTGATAGCATGTGAGATGAGTGCAATTGTGCGGTAGTTTGAGCATTCTTTGATATTGCCTTACTTAGGGATTGGAATGCAAATTGACCTTCTCCATTACTGTGACCACTGCTGAGCTTTCTAAACTTGCTAGTATATTAAGTTCACTTTCACACCATCATCTTTAGGATTTGAAATAGCTCAACTGGAATCCCATCACCTCAGCTAGCTTTGTTCATAGTGATGCTTCCTAAGGCCTGCATGACTTTGCATTCCAGGATGTCTGGCTCTAGTTGAGTGATCACACCATTGTGATTATCTGGGTCATGAAGATATTTTTGTAAAGTTCTTCTATGTATTCTCACCACCTCTTAATATCTTCTGCTTCTGTTAGGCCCATACCATTTCTGTCCTTTATTGTGCTAATCTTTGTGTGAAATATTCCCTTGGCATCTCCAATTTTCCTGAAGATATCTCTATCTCTAGTCTTTCCCATTCCACTGTTTTCCTGTTTTTTTTTTTTTTTTTTTTTTTTTTTTTGCATTGACCATTGAGGAAGGCTTTCTTATCTCTTTTTGCTATTCTTCAGAACTCTGCATTCAAATGCGAATATCTTTCCTTTTCTCCTTAGCCTTTTGCTTCTCTTCTTTTCTATAGCTGTTTGTAAACCCTCCGCAGATAACCATTTTGCCTTTTTGCATTTCTTTTTCTTGGGGATGGTCTTGATCACTGTCTCCTGTACAATGTCGCAAACCTCCCTCCATAGTTCATCAGGCACTCTGTCTATCAAATCCTGTCTCTTGAATCTATTTCTCATTTCTACTGTATAATCACATGGGATTTGATTTAGGTCATACCTGAATGGTCTAATGGTTTTCCCTACTTTCTTCAATTTAAGTCTTAATTTGGCAATAAGTATTTCATGATCTAAGCCACAGTCAGCTCCCAGTCTTGTTCTTGCTGACTATATATAGATTCTCCATGTTTGTCTGTGAAGAATATAATCAGTTTGATTTCAGTATTGGTCATCTGATGATGTCCACATTGCTATTTAAATTAAGCCTTTTTAAAAATTTGTGATTATTGTAGATTCATATGCAGTTGCAACAGAAGATATAGAGAAATCCCATACACCACTTATCCAATTTCCCCTGAGGTTGACATCTTGAAAAAACTGTTGGACAGTATCAGAATTAGAATATTGGTGCTGATATAGTGAAGAAACAGAGCATTTCTATCATCATCCAGATTTCTCACACTGCCCTTTTAAAACCATTTCCTCTCCCTTCTCGCTCACTTCTCCTTAACTTTTTGTAACCACTAATTTGTTATCTGTTTCTATCAATATGTCATTTAAAAATATTATATAAGGTAAATTATACTGTATTTAAACTTTGCGAGTTTGTTTTTCACTCTGAATAATTCCCCAGAGATTTAGATATATTTTTGTGTGTTTTAATAATTTTTTCCTATGTATTACTAAATAGTATTCCATAATTTGTATGCATTATAAGATTACTTAATCATTCTCTTGTTAAATAACATCTAGGTTGTTTCCTGGTTTTAGTTATTGTTAGCAAAGTAACAATTTTATTAAGCACTAATTTACAATTATTTTGTGTGTGAATATAGTTTTCCATTTCTCTTGTTTAAACTTTTAGGAGAGAAATTTCTGATTGTCTCTTTACATATTATTATTCACCTATCAGAATGACAACTATATATCTATATATCTATATCTATATCTATCTATCTATCTATATATATATAATGGCAAGGCCAAATGCTGATGAGGATATAGAGAAACTGGACACTGATTCATTGCTGATAAGAAGGTAAAAGCGTATAACCAATGTGGAAAACAGTTTGGAAGTTCCTTCAAAACTCAAATCAATTTTAGGTCAACTTTTTGGAGCTCACAACAGGCTCCAAGCCATCTGGAACTGTGAAGTTAGAACATTTCTGTAGAGTAGCAGTTTCTACACATTTCCTTATTGCTTAGCTCTACAAGTAAAAAAAAAAAAAAAAAAAAAATGAGTACAGCTTGTTACATACATTCTTATATATAAATCATTAATATACTCTATGGTTCTAGTACAGCAGGTATATTGAGAAATATATGCAAAACATACTTTTTAAATGCATAAAAATGAATATAAATCCAATATAAGAATCCTAATTTAATTATTTGTGCATTTTTCACTGCACAGCAGTGTCTCACCCAACATAGCTCTTAGTGACATTCCTAAATTTGGAGATAGCCAACTTAGAATCACTTAACATAGGAGGTCAAGTAGAAAATCTATGCATTATAGTGCTTGAAGCCTTCCTCTTTCTATCCCTAGTTCAATTGTCTTCTACTAGGATATTAGAATATGAACATTGAGATTTTCAAAAGTTGGAGGTTTGTTCCTTCACAGAACTTGGAGAAATCACAAACCTATAAAAGTCTGAGTCTTCGTACAGCAGCAGCAGTCAACCAGCTATGTAATTTATGGAGTATTTCCTGCCACTGTGTAGTAATATAAGCAGGAACGTATTATAGGTCCAGCATACCTAAAATCAATACTAAAGTTATATTACAGCTAATTCCTTGCTTTAAGTGTTTTTCTGATGAATTATTTTTAGAGAAAATTAGTTATCTCTTATGGAGTCTATAGAAGTAATTGTCTATTCCATTTAGTAAATATTGATCTTTTTTTAAGATCTAGTTTAAGAATTAGAGTAGGTGAGTTGGAGTACCATTTCATGCCAGGAAGAGATATGGGTACAATATTTTCAAATGGAGAAAGCACATGTAGCAGAAGAAAGAGAAGCCCTAAATAAAGCAGTATCTTAAGTATATTACTCTAGCAGAGTAGTTCAACCATATTAAACATGTTCCACTTCTGAATAGACTGAACTACATCCAAATTACTTACATAATTTCCTAAAATCATAGGACATTAAGGGCAGTAGCATATGTGCCAGAGATTTACTGCTGTTTGCTGCTAGAACTGGTCTTTCCAGCTAATAACTGGAAATCTTCATACCTCAGTGCTGAGAAGCATGTGCCTTCTTAGCTAGAGTGAAAAGGACACAATTATTGTAAAGCCCAAGTTGAACTGTTTAATTTCTCGTTGGTTGTCCCAGAGAGGGTTCCTCCTGTAACTCAGCAATTCATGTACTTCACAGACAGGAAAGCTCCAGAAACTTTAAGAATGAAGACTGAAAGGCCTATCAGCAAATTGTACTGACTACTTTTTTTTTCTTTTTAAACTATAGTTTGTCTTAGTTATAACAGGATTATTAAGTGACTATTAATTTCTTTACTAGCAACTTTCAGTATAACAACTGAAACTGGAATAAGTATTTATATTCTATTAATAAAACTGAATTTTATGAAAAGATGCTCAACATCACTCATTATCAGGGAAATGCAAATCAAAACCACAAAGAGGTACCACTACATGCCAGTCAGAATGGCTGCTATCCAAAAGTCTACAAGCAATAAACGCTGGAGAGGGTGTGGAGAAAACGGAACCCTCTTACACTGTTGGTGGGAATGCAAACTAGTACAGCCACTATGGAGAACAGTGTGGAGAGTCCTTAAAAAACTGGAAATAGAACTGCCATACGACCCAGCAATCCCACTCCAGGGCATACATACCGAGGAAACCAGATCTGAAAGAGACACATGCACCCCAATGTTCATCCCAGCAGTATTTTTAATAGCCAGGACATGGAAGCAACCTAGATGTCCATCAGCAGACAAATGAATAAGAAAGCTGTGGTACATATACATCATGGAATATTACCCAGCTTTTAAAAAGAATTCATTTGAATCAGTTCTAATGAGATGGATGAAACTGGAGCCCATTATACAGAGTGAAGTAAGCCAGAAAGATAAACACCAATACAGTATACAACACATATATATGGAACTAAAAAAGGTGGTAATGATAACCCTCCATGCAGAACAGAAAAAGAGACACAGATGTACAGAACAGACTTTTGGACTCTGTGGGAGAAGGCGAGAGTGGGATGACCTGAGAGAATAGCATTGAAACATGTATATTATCAAGTGTGAAACAGATCACCAGCCCAGGCTGGATGCATGAGACAAGTGCTCAGGGCTGGTGCACTGGGAAGACCCAGAGGGATCGGGTGGGGAGGGAGGTGGGAGGGGGGGATCGGGATGGGGAACACATGTAAATCCATGGCTGATTCATGTCAATGTATGGCAAAAACCACTACAGTATTGTAAAGTAATTAGCCTCCAACTAATAAAAATAAATTAAAAAAAAAAAAACAAAAAAAAAAACTGAATTTTGACAAAGCCAGCAACACAACACAAATGTTTTAAAACATGTACCTATGACCATGCTCAAAAATGAGATAAATCATAGTTCAGGATGATATATGTAAATGGACATTTATTGTTTTTGGAAAACAAAAAGGAAATAATGGAGATGCTTTATTCTATAATATCTATAAACTGCCAAATAATGACATATATAGATATAGGATATGAATATATTATATGTTATTATATTGTTATGTTGTTATATGTTATATTATGTTATTATAGTATATGCATGTATATATGTTTATATGTATACAAAAATAACTTATACAGCATTACATGCAAATATGTGGATAGATATAGATCCCACTGTGTGCCAAAGAGATGACAGGTTTTCACAAGTAATGGGGTAAAGTTTCAGCTTTAGGAATAAAGGAAGAGCAACTGGGACAGAAGTGGAGGTGCCAGACAGTATTAGGAGACAAAGTCGTTAAATTTCATGCTATAGTTCTGACAACATTTAAAGCTTCATGAAAGTAATCAGTGTATCTATTAGCAATGATATGAATGCAAACAAGTGAAAGAACTCAAAGAGCAGTTAACAAGACAATTTCTTGATTAGTTTAGCTGAAATATGTAAGGTATCAGATACACAGTGACTCAGAATACTGTCTTTTTTAAACATTTAATTACAAGTCCCCAATAGTGATATTTTCCATATCTCTGTTTCTGCATTATGGCATTGACTGTAAGTGTCATCGTTGGCACTGGAAATAGCTATTAGTGACTTCAAATCTATTCAGACTAGAGAACCAATTCTAGGATTCTAGAAAATCCAGAAGAAATTCAGTAAGTTCACCCATGTGATTCTGCTCTTTGACAGCTAAAATCTGTATCAGCCACAGTTCTCCAAGGACACAGAACACACTTAGACAGTAGCCACTCCCTTAACTGATTCCTGTTGTTCATAGCTCAGTCATGTCCAGCACTATGCCACTCCATGGACTGGGACACGCCAGACCTCCCTGTCCTTCAGCATCTCCCAGAGCTTGCTCAAACTCACCACAGCATTCAGCCTTCACTGTGGTGCAAATGTCCCATCCATACACGACTACAGAAAGAAAGAAAAAAAAAATAGCTTAGACTATATGAACCTTTGTAGAGAAAGTAAGTCTCTGCTTTTTCATATGCTCTCTTGGTTTCTCATAGCTTTTCTTCCAAAGAACAAGGGTCTTGGAATTTCATGGCTGCAGTTACCATCTGCAGGAGATGCAGTGATCCATCTCCTAGGGCTCTAGGAGCCCTAGAAAATAAAGTCTATCACTGTTTCCATTACTTCTCCATCTATTTGCCATGAAATGATGGGACTGGATGCCATGATTTTGTTTTTTGAATTTTGAGTTTTAAGCCAGCTTTTTAACTCTCCTCTTTCACTTTCATCAAGATGCTCTTTAGTTACTCTTCACTTTCTACCATAAGGGTGGTTGTCATCAGTGTATTTGAGGTTATTAATATTTCAATAACCCAGAAATCTTGATTCCAGCCTGTGCTTCATCCAGCCTGGTATTTTGCATGATGTATTCTATATACAAGGTAAATAAGCTGGGTGACAATATACAGCCTTGACGTGTTCCTTTCCCAATCTGGAATCAGTCTGTTGTTCCATGTCTAGCTCTTACTGCTGCTTCTTGGCAACCTTCCTGCATACAGGTTTTGCAAGAGACAGTAAAGGTGGTCTGGTATTCCCATCTCTTGTAGAATTTTCCAGTTTGTTGGGACCCACACAGTCAAAGACTTTAGTGTAGTTAATAAAGCAGGAGTAGATTTTTTTTTTTTCTGAAATTCTCTTGCTTTTTCTATGATACAAAGAATGTTGGTAATTTGATCTCTGGTTTCTCTACCTTTGCTAAATCCAGCTTGAACTTCTGGCAGTTCTCTGTTCATGTACTGTGGAAGCCCGGCTTGGAGAATTTTGAGCATTACTTTGCTAGCATGTGAAATGAGTGCAATTGTGCAGTAGCTTGAACATCCATTGGCATTGCTGTTCTGTAGGATTGGAATGAAAACTGACCTTTTCCAGTCCTGTAGCCATTGCTGAGTTTTCCAAATTTGCTGGCATATTGAGTGCAACACTGTCACAGCATCATCATTTAGAACCTGAAATAGCTCAGCTAGAATTCCATCACTTCTGCTAACTTTGTTTGTAATGATGCTTCCCTAAGGCCCAGTTGACTTTGCACTCCAAAATGCCTGGCTCTAGGTGAGTGATTGCACCACCATGATTATCTGGGTCATGAATATCATTTTTGTACAGTTCTTATGTGTATTCTTGCCATCTCTTCTTAATATCTTCTACTTCTGTTAGGTCCATTCCAGTTCTATCCTTTATTGTGCCCATCTCTGTATGAAATATTCTTTGGTACCTCTAATTTTCTTGAAGAGTTCTTGTCTTTCCCATTCTATCATTTTCCTCTATTTGTTTGCATTGTTCACTTAGGACGACTTTCATATCTCTCCTTGCTATTCCTACTAACATTAGTAAGATATGGATATGTAAGATGATGAAAAATAAATCTTGACAAAACTTGAGAGACCTTCAACTTCAGTGAAATTTCTAGAAGTGCAAAGTGAAGGATAAGTTGTGACATCTGTTCCCTAAATGAGGTACAACACTTATTGGATTGGTCTCTGGATTGTTAAGGCAGCATACTCTCCTCTGGATTGACTACCCTAGGCCATTTCCCAGTGGGACCAAAAAGCTGTTTCTGTTTCATGGAGCCCATAATATGAAGTCCTGAGGTGATGAATAAGGAGAGAATCAATCACAGAGGCTGACAAGTTAAACCTTAAAAGGAGTGACTGAACATCTAACAGTGTGCAGATGAGGGTTAAGGGCAGGAATGTAAGGCAGTTAACGCTGGATAAGTTAGGAAGAATGGTCTAAGAGAAGTACATAAATCCAAGGGGTGAATTTCAGGACAAAAAGACATTTGACAGATATCAGAAAGGTGGCTGATCAAAAAAATATAATAAGAATTTAGGAGTTACCCTTGAAATCCTAGATTTTAAAGTCTTACAATTTTCTGAAAAGTTTGCATTTTCTATGGTAGTTTCATCTAAGAAATGTGTATGATTTTTTGATACTTAGAAAGGAATTTAAAAATGGCAAGATAGTTCACCATCTGTATAAGATTATATTGGAATGAATGTGCTATCAAAATTTGTCTCTGAATTTCAGACATCGTTAACCAATAATACAGCAAAAGATATGAGCAATGGCTTTGTAGGGACGATGTGGAGTTGTTGTTCAGTTACTAAGTAGTGTCCAAATTTGTGACCCCATGGACTACAGCATGGCAGGCTTCCCTGTCCTTCGCTATGTACCAGGGTTTGCTCAAACTCATGTCCACTGAGTCAGGGATGCCATCCAACCATTGCATCCTCTGTTGCTCCCTTCTCCAGCCTTCAGTCTTTCTAAGCATCTTTTCCAATGAGTCATCTATTTGAATGAGTTGGTCAAAATATTGCAGCTTCAGCTTCAACATCAGTCCTTCCAATTAATATTCAGGGTTGATTTCCTTTAGAATTGAGTGATTGTGTCTCCTTACTGTCCCAGGAACTCTCAAGAGTCTTATCCAGCACCACAATCAGTATATCAGTTTAATTATCTCTCGTGATATAACCTTAGATATTTCCTTCATGTTTCTAGTCTGTGAGGAGAAGAGGAAAAATATACTGTGGTCTAGTCTAAATCAACCATTTAATTTGGGAAGACATGTCATTTTTAATGACATAGCATGCAAAATATTTTAAATATATGTGTTTTCAGAAGAAACCTTTTATATAAACCATATTTAAAAATAAGTCCTTTACATCTGAACATTATTTCTAAAGATTTTCAGTCAGAAAATCCTGACCCGAGGAGTTAGTGCCACAACAGACTGGTTCGAAATTGGGAAAGGAATGAGTCAAGGTTGAATACGGCCACCCTGCTTAGCTTACTTATATGCGGAGTAAGTACATCATGAGAAATGCTGGGCTGGATGAAGCACAAGCTGGAATCAAGATTCCTGGGAGAAATATAAAAAACCTCAGATATGCACATGACACCACCCTTAAAGAAGAAAGCTAAGAGGGACTAAAGACCCTCTTGATGAAAGTGAAAGAGGAGAGTAAAAAGTTGGCTTAAAACTCAGCATTCAAAAAATAAAGATCATGGCATCCAATGCCATCACTTCATGGGAAATAGATGGCGAAACAGTGGAAACAGTGACAAATTTTATTTTCTCGGGCTTCAAAATCACCGCAGATGGTGACTGTAGCCATGAAATTAAAAGACACTTGCTCCTTGGAAGAAACCTAGATAGCATATTAAAAAGTAGAGATACTTTCCCAGCAAAGGTCCATCTCGTCAAAGCTGTTTTTTCCTGTGGACATATATAGATGTGAGAATTGGACCAGAAAGAAGTCTGAGCACCGGAGAATTGATCCTTTTGAGCTGTGGTGTTGGAGAAGACTCTTGAGAGTCCTGTGGACTGCAAACGAGTCCATCCTAAAGGAAATCAGTTCTGAGTGTACATTGGAAGGACTGACACTAAAGCTGAAACTCCAATACTTTGGCCACCTGATGAAAAGAGCTGGCTCATTGGAAAGGATCTTGATGCTGGGAAAGATTAAAGGCAGGGAGGGAATGGGATGACAGAGGACGAGATGGTTAGATGCCATCACTGACTTGATGGAAATGAGTTTGAGCAAGCTCCGGGAGTTGGTGATGGACAGGAAAGCCTGGTGTGTTGCAGTTCATGGGGTCACAAAGTGTTGAACACTACTGAGAGACTGAACAACATCAAAAACTTTCTTTTTTTCCTAAACTCTAAAAGTTCCCTTTAAATTAACAAGACACTAATAAGGCAGAGTGGCATTAATTTCTAACCAAAAATTTACAAGAAAAAAATAGTTTTATATAACTGTGCAGTTTTATTTAAAATATGTTGGATAAACTTTATTGATGTAGTTTTCTTTTTACTTTGTTTTCCTTATGGAAAATAATATAAGTCACTTAATTAATTCTATTTCCCATTATTAAGTTATGACAAGATTTTCCCTAGAAAACATTCATGTAGCAAAAAGTTGTTGCTCCTTGTATGCAAGATATAAAGAAATTGATGTAAATAAAGAAATGAATCAATCTGATAAGAATTAAGTTTAATATTTTCAGAGTCTATTGAATCTCACTCTCATGATCAAAGAGAGACTTATGTGCATCACTGGCAGATTCATGAGACTGAATATGTAAGAAAGCAAAATTAATCAGACATAAATGATACTCCTATATTTGCAATTATATCAATAGTAATATAACCCTTCAATGATTGTTTGAAACTAATACCAAAATCTAACCCAGGAGCAGGAAATTTTAGCATTGTAAAACTTTTAAGACCCAGTTTTTAATGGGTATTTTCTAGGAAAATGTAACTAGCTATGATATATACCTCAATAGAAAGCCCTATTCACTAAACTGTAAGTAGAAAAAACCTATTTTTTGTAATATAATTAAATATATACATTGTATAATATGAATGAAATTAATAGTATATGCTTATGTGTTTATTTAATATACCACATCTATTCTCTAACATAAATGTATGTAAATGCAGCAGCCCGTATAAAAACAGCCCTACACACTACACATAATATTCCAATGTTATAAATTTTACCATGTTGACACAATCAAAAATAAAAAAAGTGTCTACAATTCTCCAAAATTTGCAAATCAATTTCATAACACAGCATCTTTAAATGGATAGGTGGTCATTTAAATTTGCTTTATCTGTAAGACACTCATTTCTCAGTATATAAACTCTTCTACTTATTTCATCAGTAGACTTGATCTCTTGGTATATTCAAAATACACCAATAAATATAAATAAAAATGAATCTAAATGTCTAATTTCCTGGGGATAGCCATTGCTATAGTTAATAGCTATAAAAGCAGAATGTAGCACCGCTGACCATCATGACTTAAGGAAAATTTTCCCAGGGCTCCATACACAGATTCTTTTTACACAGAGAAATATCTTCTGAAGTTAGATATTGGCTGTCCTTAACTCTGCATCACTGAATATGGGTAACATTACTCCTAGTGTAGTGTCAGTTATAACAAGGAGGTTGCTACATCCAAACATATAATTAAATATACTAATTTGAACTACACTGATTTGGATTTATGATTATCTTAAAAATGCTGTAGCTGAAGGTTACCTTTAAAAAAATATTCCCTATGTACATATTTGCTACATTAAAAGGATAAGTATTGCATATTTAGGATAATTAAATACCCTCAATACTCCCAGGCACTATCACAGGACACATACACACTTGACAGCAAACAGTGGATATATGCTTACCTCCATGGAGAAAGTCTATTAAAATTCTGTGTATAGTGCTAAACAATTTGGAATCATTATATAGATTAACATGAAATTACAGAGTCTATTTGAAGTCTTCTACAAATCAAATAGTCAAAGCAATCAAACAACATCATAGTTAGTAATTTTCTAGGAGACACATGGAGGATATTAGCCAATTATTCTTTGAAGGTAGGTGCAGAAAAGGACTTGAATAGCTTTATGAAGGGATTATTTTGGCAAAAAGAAAATGAATAAAAGAGGAATCTCTTAGTTCATAAGGTTGAAAACAATGAAGATGAGTATGCTTGTTACATTCTATTCCAGTAACTATGAAAATGATCCAGTTACATTTTATCAAGGATGTGGGTTACTTAAAAGCCAGAAAGATGACCTGAGTAATATCACAAAGTTGATCCTT
Organism: Muntiacus reevesi; assembly: GCF_963930625.1. Taxonomy (NCBI): domain Eukaryota; kingdom Metazoa; phylum Chordata; class Mammalia; order Artiodactyla; family Cervidae; genus Muntiacus; species Muntiacus reevesi. Next base: position 5,744,059 of record NC_089259.1, on the reverse strand, counting down.
TCCCAAGTCTGATGATTGGATGTAGCCATATGTACTCTGATCAGTTCAGTTCAGTCGCTCAGTTGTGCCCAACTCTTTGTGACCCCATGGATTGCAGCACGCCAGGCTTGCCTGTCCATCACCAACTCCTGGAGCCTACTCAAACTCATGTCCATGGTGAGGGTGATGCCATCCAACCATCTCATCCACTGTTGTCCCCTTCTCCTCCCGCCTTCAACCTCTCCCAGCATCAAGATCTTTTCCAGTGAGTCAGTTTTTCGCATCAGGTGGCCAAAATATTGGAGTTTCAACTTCAGCATCAGTCCTTCCAATGAATGTTCAGGACTGATTTTCTTTAGGATGGACTGGTTGGATCGCCTTGCAGTCCAAGGGAACTCTCAAGAGGCTTCTCCAACACCACAGTTCAAAAGCATCAATTCTTCAGCGCAAGTCTTAATGATTGGATATAACCATGTGTTTTCTGATAGCCACAGACAAAAGATAGAGTGGAAATACTTCCCTTGAATGGTCTGTCCAGATTTATTTTCTATGTTCTTTCTTTCAGCTGTCTCCATTTTCAGTGATTTCAATGGTTAAAAACACTTCTAAATTTCCAAGTATCCAATACATTTATGGTGTTTTGGCTGAGGCCAAGTGTATAAAAAAGCAGGCCAAAAGTATTTAGCAAAATTTTATGGAATTTTTATAAGCTAAAAGAAAGTAGAATATTGGTAATTTCATGTTTTAATCTAACATAATCATGGAAAAATTTTACTCTTTGAACTGAAATGCTCACAAAGAAAACATCATGTGAAATTTTCAATTTCCAGTGGAAAAAATGAGTTCCATCATGTCATGACTTGGCCAAGGCAGCAAAAGAAATGATTGGCATAAATGTTAATTCTGTTAAGACAAGGAAATAAGACAAGGCCATAGCATTCATTCCAAACAAATTAATCTCTTTAGAAATAGTTTAGACAGTATTTGTTTATGAAGTGGTTTCTGTTAGGTGTTTTTTCTATAATGGGTTTATGGAGATAAATTATACGCTGAATATATTTATATGGCTTAAAATATGCTTAATGTATCAATTTTAACCATAGTAATTTGGAAAATGTGATCATTAGTAAAAGGTTAATCTTGTGTATTTCCTCCTATACCTTAAATCACTTAATACAGGTGTTTCTAATTTATTCCATTATGCTAGCTTTTGAGTTGAAGAAAATATATAATTTATACAGCTGATATTTATTTATTGATGCTTATTAGCAAATAACTCCACTAGGTGGTATGGATAGAAAATTATAAAAATTGTCCCTAGCTCTTAAATAACTAATGGCATGTGTTTTCGTTTGTTTTAAATGAAGCATTCTATTTTTCAAAATGTGAGCTTATTTAGTGAGAAAATTAATATTTAAAGGTGTAAAATAAGCCAAATTTCAAAGAGGGAAATTGATACATATGTCTGGATTAATTCTTCTGATAAAGCTAAACAGCTTTTCATAGATCTTTAAAATTTTTTTTTAATTTTTATATAGCCGTTAAAGGCTATTTTTCATTTACAGTTATTATAAAATATTGTCAGTGTTCTTCATGTTGTACAATGCATCCTTGAGTCTATTTCACATGCAGTAGTTTTCACCTCCCACTCCCCCACCTACCTCTATACCTTCACTCCTCTCCCGACTGGTAACCACTAGTTTGTTCCCTGTATGTGTGAATCTGCTTCTTTATTGTTATCTTCACTAGCTATAGTTTTTTTAATTTAGTGTAAACTGTTGACTTCCTTCCTCAGAATCACTACAACCAAAGACTGAAATCATGGCAATAAGAATAAACTGAGCTAAAGCCTGGGAAATATCTGTGTATTTTTTGAAATGTTGCAACAGGGAAGGTACAACCATTAGAGAATGAACTAGATACATCCATTAGAGAATGATATAGGAAATGAACTTCTAATTCTGCCTACATTTCTCTCCTACCTTGTTTTAGGATAGTGAGAGCTTGTCTTTCAAGTGCCATTTTATCCTTCTGTTTTTAGAACAGTATACAGTTAAAATGAGGAAAACTTAGAGTCTGGAGAAAATGAGAAATGAAAAAAGAATTTGTGGATTGAGCTGAGGAATCTTAATCATGGATAGTGATTCTTGCACTTGGATGTACATTGACAGTACCTGCAAAGTGGTTTTTTTTTTTTTGGGGGGGGGGGTTTGTTTGTTTGTTTTTTAATCCATACAAATCTAAAAGAACAAAATGAGATCACAGAATCTCTAGATGAAATACTATTATCAGTATTGTTTATACTTCTCCAGGAAATTCCCTGGTGGTCCAGGGATTAGGACTTGGCAATTCCACTGTCAAGGACCCGAGTTGAATCTCTGGTCTTGGAACTAGGATCTCATAAGCCTCACAGAGTGGCCAAAATAAAACAAACTTTCCCATACAGTTCCAGTATTCACTGGAAATTTGAGAAGCACTTATAAGAAGTGCCTCTTCTTAATGTTCTTTCTCTCTGGGAAGTTGAGTGTAAATCTCCCTCCCAAGAAGTTATTATGTGATATGAGGAACAATGAATATTTTTACTTTGTGCCTATGGTTCTCTATCCCAGAAGCTATTTTAACCAAGCCCTTTCTTCCCGGCTACAGGCTTGATGCAGACTATAGTGTATGCTTTGGACCTTAACTAATCTCACTGCAAGAAATAGGAGCTTATAAATAAATCTGAAGGCTATCTAAGGTATACTTTTGTTTCAAAAGAAATCAGCAAACTGATCACAGATTCAGTGAGAAGTAAATGTTTTGTTATTTTGAATAACAAATAATAATAAATCTTCATATATACACAATAGGAAAGATATATGAATTACTATCATCTATAAACAGAAGAAGAAAAATAATAGATATCAAACCAAAATACATGGGGCAAAAAAAGAGCTGGAATAAACAACACAGTAGATAGGGCAGGTAAAGAATATGTGTCCATGCATGGAAAACAAACTTGAAAATTGGAATAGCAGAGAATTGAAAAATTATTGCAGAGTATCAAGGAAAGATGAATCAATAAAAATTATATAAGAGAATTAAACGGGAATAAAATATAAGACAGAAGTTTTAATATCTGGATTACAGGATTTATAGAATGAGAGAAAAAAATGGGAGTCAGAAGGATTTGAAATAAATGTCCCAGAATAAAAAGAAATGTACTTATAAGCTTTCAAAGTTAAAGATGCCTTAAAATACTAAAGAGGAGTGATAAGGAACATTTCAGAGCAGATCACTGTAAAATTTTAAAATATCAATGGCAAAAATAAAATTATAAAATTTCTTCTTCTGTGAGAAAATAATATTTTTATTAAACATAAATCAAAATTAGAATGTTGTAAGATTTTTCAGTAACAACATTAACTAAATGAGAGCAAATTGTATAATTATAGGAGAACAAGATTTTAATAGAATTGTCATTTAAATATGAGGTTATATTAAAAGTATTTTCAAGCCTATAAATTGTAGAATATTTAATATATATGAACAATTGTTAGAAAGCAATTTTAGATATTTACACAAGGAGATAAATATTTAAGAGATATTTGAAGTAAATTGATCACAAAATTTGTAAGCATAATGATCATGCTAAAAAAAAAGCTGAGATTCTAGAAAAAAATACATAATAGCCAAAAAAAAAATCTTCTAATACATATCAATCTTTATTAGTGTCTAGGAAAAACAAAGGATGTGAGAGTATGTTAATTTCTTTTCTAGAAGGTAGAAATAAAAATATGTAACTTTTTTAAAACAGAAAACAATTGATATTATTTTGTAAAGTTAAAAAGCACATACCTTGATCCAGCAATTCTTTATCTGATGTACGCTCTAAATAAGCTTTCTTAAGTTCCCCAGAAAGCTTGTAAAAGGGTGCTTTTATAAATACTGTTCCCAGTAGCAAGACACAAAAAGAGCACAAATGACAGAAGATTATATATATAATGTCTCACTTCATTCATGCAACTGAAAATGATAAACTGGTGAAAATAAACAAAAACTAAACATTATAGTCAGCAGTATAGATAAGTCTCAATAACTTAATATAGGGAAAATAGAAAACATATTGCAATACAGTAAGTTTGATATGATTTTATTACAAAACCATGTACAACTGAACAATATATTATTTACAGACTTAAATGTAAGTGGTAATGCAATGGATAAAATCTAGGGAATGATAAACACAATTATGGGATGGGATTACTACTGAGGAATGAAGAAGGTAGACTCCTCCAAAATGATGGGATTTCTAACAGTAATGATAAAAGTTTGTTCCTTGGGATAAGTGGCATTTATTAATTTAAATGTTGATGTACTTTTTATCACATGCATTTTAAGTCAATTGAACAATATACATGGAGTGATATTCTTTGGAAATGTATTCAACAATAGAAGATGTGAGACCCATATAATAAAAATATAAAATGCCTATCTATTCCTTGTACTAAGACTCAGTAGACAGTAATTCATTTTCTTCTTCATTTTCAAGGCAGATTATGTGCACACAGTATTACATTCATTTTACCGAATCACTGTGAGTTAAGGACACAAAAACACTATTTTTCTTTTACTATATTCTGAGTCCGAGGTTTGGGGCTCAGAATGGAGGTATGTACTTGGGAAATAATTATGGGTTTACAAGTTTTTCAGTGTGAGCCACCTATGAATATTAGCAAGGAAAGCCACCATCAGCAGACCAGTGATGTAAAATATAAAATAAACATTAGGAAATTTTCTCCAGGCTACATTGCTGGTTACTGTACTTCTTTCACATATTTACTGTGTTACCTGCATATACTTATTATTGCTCATCCTATTTATTTTGGCTTAGGTAAGACAATCATTGTTTTCATAGTTTTTGACAGTGTGCTCATTTATTTTTCTTCATAATTTCCTAGGGCATGTGTAAAGAGGAAATAACATAAAATCACATGTAAAATAATCTTTTAAAAATAATGTTAAATACAAATTAAGCTTTCTAGTGCTTCCCCTGTGGCTCAACTGGTAAAATGAGGGAGACCCGGGTTCAATCCCTGGGATGGAAAAATCCCCTGGAGAAGGGAAAGGCTACCTACTCCAGTATTCTGGCCTGGAGAATTCCATGAACTGTATAGTCCATGGGATCATAAAGAGTCAGACACAACTGGGTGACTTTCACTTTCAACCTTTCTAAACCAAAGTAACTTGGTAAGAGGTGAATATTATCAAGGACCTTATTTTTAATTCAATATTTAATGAATTTTATAGACTAAATGAAATATGAATTTTTATGTCACCTACTATATATTCTTGAAATAACTCTAAACTAATTCCTAGAAATATTGTGATTAAAATTATTTTTGAAATTAATTTTACTTTAAAAATAGCATGAAATTTAATCACAAAGCAATGTTTTATTGGAAGGCTTTCCATGAATTAACTGTCATTTAGATATTGAGTATGAACTCTGGTGTTGGAGAAGACTCTTGAGAGTCCCTTGGACTGCAAGGAGATCAAGTCAGTCAATCCTAAAGGAAATCAGTCCTGAATATTCATTGGCAGGACTGATGCTAAAGTTCCAATACTTTGGGCACTTGATGAGAAGAACTGACTCATTTGAAAAGACTCTGATGCTGGGAAAGATTGAAGGTGGGAGGAGAAGGGGACAACAGAGGATGAGATGGTTGGATGGCATTACTGATTCAATGGACATGAAATTTGAGTAGGCTCCAGGAGTTGGTGATGGATAGGGAAGCTTGGCATGCTGCAGTCGATGGGGTCACAAAGAGTCAGACATGACTGAATTGAACTGAACTGATGTTTTATAACATAAAATTAAGCTTTAACTGACTTCACAAATGATTATTGATAGGGAGAGTCATGTGTAAGATATTCAGCCTGTGGTGAAATTTTAGAGTTGCTGGAATATAGACGAGTTACCTAGCATACAAGCTCTCTAATGAAATCAGCACATCTAGAGAAGTCACAACATTTGACCATAGTGTTACAAGTTTTATTACATTAAACTGAAGGTGGACATAATAGCGGTGTGTGTGTGTGTGTGTGTGTGTGTGTGTGTGTGTGTAGTCAGAATAATGGAGAAGTGAGAAAGATGCAAGTAATTGATTGCTCATCATCTGAAGATTATTAAATTTTCTAAAAATTACTTGTAAATTTTCAATTAATGAAAAAAGTTAAATGACATGTGAGGATACTGTAAACGTGTCTTTGCCCTGTGGTTTATGTTCATCAAATTGTGAGGTGACATCGATGAGAACAACAAAGTAGTCCAAAATCCTGTCCTTCATAAAAGCACCAAGACCAATGGAAAAATGAAGAATCAATGTTTCCAAAATCCTGGAAATTAAATGAAATCTTGTGGCAGTCTGGGAGCATTTATCAAGAAAAAACAGTAACAACAGCAAGGTATATGGCATTTTACCCTGCCATGTTCCCATTCCCTCAACCCTAATTACACAGTAACTTGAAAAACAAAAGCAGATAATCATGGTGAAAACCACTGATTTGTGGCAAAAAGACCATTGATATAGCACAATTGGCTAGAATGTCTTCAAAGCCCCCATTTCATAGAATAATTGTTTCACCTGTTTACTGGTTTTCTGAGTGACCTCACTTCTATTCCTCTTTATTTGACTGCATGAATATGTACTAAGTCACTTCAGTCATGTCCAGTTCTGTGCAACCCTACAGACTATAGCCTGCCAGGCTCCTCTGTTCATGGGATTCTCCACGTATGAATATTGGAGTGGGTTGCCATGCCCTTCTCCAGGGGATCTTCCTGACCCAGGGATTTAACCCACATCTCTTACATCTCCTGTATTGGTAGTGATTTCTTTACCACTAGCGCCACGTGGAAAACCCCATTTGACTGACTAGATCTTGCCAAATATAACATCTCACCAGAAGGCATTGTTGAAAATAAGAGACAATTGATTTATACCACGGCTGCCTGAGATGGCAGACAACAATTTGTCTACTAAGAGACTTTTAGTGACCTGGGTTGGGAAGATACCCTGTGGAAGGAAATGGCAACCCACTCCAGTATTCTTGCCTGGAGAATCCCAAGGACAGAGGAGCCTCACAGGTTGCAGTCCAAGGGGTCACAAAAAGTCAGATTTGACTGAAGGGACTTAACACTTGCACTATGCAAACAAAAAATAACAACTAAGAGCAACCATGGAAAATCTTGATTTGCAGAGGGGTCACATTATAGCATTTTAAATGTCTAATTGTCAAGGAAAAAAAAAAAAACTACAAAACAACAAGAAAATAAGGCAATATATAAGGACAAGAAATAAGCCATTCAAGTCATCAAAGCAAATCCCTGCAAAAGACCAGATATTGGACTAACTCTGCAAAGATTTGAAATAAGCTGTTTTAAGTATTATTGAAAAAACAGGAAACCATGTCTAGAGAAATAAGTTATGTATGAGATTATCTCACTAAATAGAGAATATCAGTAAAAATGTAGATAGTATAGAAAGAAATAAAATTGAAATTATGTAATTGAAAAGTACAATAAATGAAATGAAGAATTTATTAGAAGTTCAACAGCACATATGACCAGACAGAAGATAAAATAAGCAAATGTCAAATTGAAGATCAGTTCAAATGATCATATCTGAGGAGGAAAAAAAAGTGAAGAAAATGAAAGGATCCCTGAGACTTGTGGGAAACAATGAAGCATATTAATATATATAAATTGGAAGTCCCAGGCAAGGGGAAATTAAAAACAAAAGAAAGAATATTTGAATAAATAATAGCCAGTCTGAATTGCAAGTAGAATAATTACACAGATATCCACACTTAGATATGCCATAAGCAAAATTTACCAAACTACAAAGAGAAACTTGAAAGCATCAAGAAAGAAATAATTCATTTTGTACAAAGTATTCTCAGAAAGATTAATAAAGATCATTTTCCAAGACTATATGTTAGCTAACAAAAACTATTAATAAATGTAAGGGAATTAAATTAGACAAAATATGTTCTCTGATCACAATGAAATTGAATTAGAAATATAAAACAAAGAGATATAGATTGACAAATATATAAACACTAAACAATACTCTTGTAAATACCAAGGATAACAATAAATGACAAGGAAAATTGTAAAATATTTAGAGATTAATGAAAATGATTAGAGCAAAGGCAAAAAGAAAAATATGCCCATCTGAATGCAGAATTCCAAAGAATAGCAAGGAGAGATAAGAAAGTCCTCCTAAGAGATCAGTGCAAAGAAAAAGAGGAAAACAATATAGTGGGAAAGACTAGAGATCTCTTCAAGAAAATTAAAGATACCAAGGTAATATTTCATACAAAGATGGGCTCAATAAAGGACAGAAATGGTAGGGACCTAACAGAAAACAAAGACATTAAGAAGAGGTGGAAAGAATACACAGAAGAACTATGCAAAATAGATCTTAATGACTCAAATAACAATGATGGTGTGACCTAGAGCCAGACATCCTGGATTGTGAAGTCAAATGGGCCTTAGGAAGCATCACTATGAACAAAGCTACTGGAGGTGATGGAATTCCAGTTGAGCTATTTCAATCCTAAAAGATGATGTTATGAAAGTGTTGCACTCAATATGACAGCAAATATGGAAAATTCAGCAGTGGTCATAGGAATGAGAAAGGCAGTTTTAGTTGTAATATCAATGAAGGGCCGTGCCAAAGGATGTCCAAGTTCAGTTCAGTTACTCAATCATTTCTGACTCTTTGCAACCTCATGGACTGCAGCATGCCGGGCTTCCCTGCTCATCACCAACTCCCTGAGCTTGCTCAAACTCATGTCCATTGAGTCAGTGATGGCATCCAACTATCTTATCCCTATTGTTCCCTTCTCCTCCTGCCTTCAATCTTTCTCAGGATCAGGGTCTTTTCCAATGAGTCAGTTCTTCGCATCAGGTGGCCAAAGTATTGAAATTTCAGCTTCAGTAACAGTCCTTCCAATGAATATTCAGGACTGATTTCATTTAGGATGGACTAGTTTGATCTCCTTGCCATCCAAGAGACTCTCAAGAGTCTTCTTCAACACCACAGATCACAAGCATCAGTTCTTGGTGGTCAGCTTTAAAAGTGTTCCCTGATGATAAGTCAGCTGGTAAAGAATCCACCTGCAATGCCGGAAGCACTGGTTTGATTCCTGGGTGGGGAAGATCCCCTGGAGAAAGGAAAGGCTCCAGTATTCTGGCCTAGAGAATTCCATGGACTGTATAGCCCATGGGGTCACAAAGAGTCATACACAATGAGTGACTTTCACTTCACTTCAGCTTTCTTTGTATTCTAACTCTCACATCCACACATAACTATCGGAAAAATCTTTGACTAGATGGACCTATGTTGGCAAGGTAATGTCTCTGCTTTTTATATGCTGTCTAGGTTGTTCATAATTTTTCTTCCAAGGAACAAGTATCTTTTAATATCATAGCTGCAGTCACCATCTGCAGTGATTTTGGAGCCCCCCAAAATAAAGTTTCTCACTGTTTCCATTGTTTACCCATATATTTGCCATGAAGTGATAGGACTAGATTCCCGTGGTCTTAATTTTTTGAATGTCAAAACTACTGTACCTTTATAGTCATTTCATATACTAGCAAGGTCATGCTCAAAATCCTCCAAGTTAGGTTTCAACAGAATGTGAACTGAGAACTTCCAGATATACAAGCTGGACATAGAAAAGACAGAGGAACCAAAGATCAAATTGCCAACATCCATTGGATCTTAGAAAAAGCAAGAGAATACAGAAAAACATTTACTTTTGCTTCATTGACTATGCTAAAGATTTTGACTATGTGAATCACAACAAACTTGTTCAAAATTCTTCAAGAGACAGGAATATCAGACCATGTGTCCTACCTCCTGAGAAATATGTATGGAAGTCAAGAAGCAACAGTTAGAACCAAACATGGAGGAACAGACTGGGTTCAAAATTAGGAAAGCAGTGTGTCAAGGCTGTATACAGTTACCCCCCTTATTTCACTTATATGCAGAGTACATCATGTGAAATATTGTACTGGATGAAGTACAATCTGGAATCAAAATTGCCAGAAGAAATATCAATAACCTCAGATATGCAGATGACATCACCCTTACATCAGAAGAGGAGGAGGAACTAAAGAGCCTCTTGATGAAGGCGAAAGAGGAGAGTAAAAAAGCTAGCTTAAAACTCAACATGCAAAAATGACGATCATGACATTTGTCTCATCACTTCATGGCATATAGATGGGTAAACAGTGGAAATAGTGGTAGATTTTTATTTTTTGGGGCTCCAAAATCACAGCAGATGGTGACTGTGGCCATGAAATTAAGACACTTGCTCCTTAGAAAATAAGCTATGACAAACCTAGACAGTGTGTTAAAAGGCAGAGACATTACTTTACTGAGAATGGTCCATTTTGTCAAAACTGGTTTTTCCAGTAGTCATGTATGGATGTGAGAGTTGGACCATAAAGAAGTCTGGACTCTGAAGAATTGATGCTTTTAAACTGTTGTGTTGGAGAAGACTCTAAAGAGTCCCTTGGATTGCAAGGAGATCAAACCATTAGATCCTAATGGAAATCAATCCTGAATATTCATTGGAAGGACTGTTGGTGAAGCTGAAGCCCTGATACTTTGGCCACCTGATGCGAAGAATGACTCACTGGAAAGGACCCTGTTGCTGGGATGATAGAAAGCAGGAGGAGAAGGCGACAACAGAGGACAAAATAGTTTGATGGCATCATGACTCAATGTACATGAGTTTGATCAAGGTCAGGGAGATGGTGGTGGACAGGGAGTCCTGGTGTGCTGCAGTCCATGGGGTCGCAAAGAGTAGGATATGACTAAGTGATTGAGCAACAAAAGTGAAAATGAAAATACAACATGGCCGACGTATGTAGCTGGGTAGTATTTATGGGAAAAACTATATTTAAACAGAAGAAATATGTCCTTGAATGACCTAAACTTTTACATTTAACGCATTATTTTTAAAAGCAGAGTAACTACAAACCATACAGAATAAAGAGAAAAGTAAATAATAGAACTTACACAATTAAAGTATAGAATGTAAAGATTAATAAATGAACCAATACAACCTGGCTCTTTGAAAAGATGAATAAAATTGAATATGAATTCACTGTGAAAAATTATATGACAATAAATTATATAACTGAGGATATTAAAATATTCCTATAAAAACTCAAATTATTAAAAAGGCACCAAAAAATGAAAAATTTGGATAGATTTATAACAAGTAAAGAATTAGAATTAGTAAGCAATCTTCTTTTCTTCATGAGTAAAAGCAAAGCCAGGTGGATTCCCTGCTCAACTCTTTCAGTAAGTCCAGCATTACTCTGATACTAGAAACAGAGAAAGATGTTACAAGAAAGGAAAGTGATGAACTGGTATCCTTCATGAAATTAGATATAAAAGTACTAAACAAAATATTAGCAAAGTGAATCCAGGAACACACAAAATGTCTTATTCACCACGACCAAGTAGTATTTACACCAGAAATGCATGTTCAATGTATATATGAAAAGCAGTAAATAAATATTCCATATTATTAAGATAATTAGAAAAAAGACATAATCTTCTCAATAATTACATCAAAATTAGGTAAAATCTAGTAACTTTCATTATCAAAATAAGCACTCAACTAGGAATACAAGGAAGTGTCTTTCTCTGATACAGTGTACATAAGAATACCCTCAGCTAACATATTACCACATGGTAAAAGGTTGAAAACCCTCTCAGATCAGTGTCTGCATTCACCACTTTTATTTAATATTGTGCTGGAGATTCTATTTGGGATAATAGAGCAAGAGAAAGACATAGAATTCATCCAGATAGGGAAAGGAGCAAAATTATCTCCGTCTGTAGGCGCCATTATTTTTTGCAAGGAAGATACAAAGGCATACACTAAAAAATACACAACTAGTACAAATGTTCAATAGCACTGTAGGGTACAAAAATAAATATATAAAAATCTACGCTGTACATGTGGTGGTGGTGGCGGTTTGGTCACTAAGTCACGTCCAATTCTTGTGGCCTCATGGACTGTAGCCTGCCAGGTTGCTCTGTCCATGGGATTTTCCAGGCAATAATACTGGAATGGGTTTCTATTTCCTTCTACAGGGGATCTTCCTGACTCAGGGATCCAACCTGAGTCTCCTGCATTGCAGGTGAATTGTTTACTACTGAGTCATTGGGGAAGTCCTTGTTTATATATACTGTACTAGCAATGAAAAATGAAAAAAATAAATTTAGGAAATTATTTAAAATGCCCCATTGGATGGCTGACAGGTCCATCATGGTGGCCACACTACCTTTAACAACAACAAACATTACTATAGCAACAAAAGTGTAAGATATTTTGTAATATTTTAATGAAAAGTACAATACTTGTACACTGAAAACTTCAAGATCATGTTGAAAGAAATTAAGATTTTAATAAATTCAAAAATCCCACATCAATGATTTGGCAATGTAACATTGATAAGATAGCAGTATTCTCCAAATTAAACTACAGATTCAAAGCAATCTTACTCAAAATGCCAGATGAATTCTTTGCAAAAATTGAAACAGTGATTAAAAAAATTCTTATAGAAATGGAAGGGACTCAGACTAGTCAAAAAATTGTAAAGAAAAAGGTGTTAGAATACTCTTACATTTTTCTTATTTCAAAACAATATAAAGATACATTCATTAAGATGAAGATAGATACAAATGACCAGTAAATATATGACATGCTATATACCATTAATCATTTGGAAAATGCAAGTCAAAATTATGTGATGCCACTTTACATATACCAGGCAGGCTATAATAAAAATTGTCAAAAATAATATTAACAGGACTTTAGAAAATCTGATCCCACATACACTAAAGGTGGAAATGTAAAATTTTCCATCTGCTTTGGAAAACAATTTTGTAATTCCACAAAAAGATTGAGAGTTATCATAACTCAACAATTCTACTCTTAGTTATACACTCAAGATATGAAAGCATTTGTCCATGCAAAAAGCTGTACCCAAATGCCCATAGAAGTATTATTTATGATAACAAATGTGCAAACAACCCAAATATTTATCAATTGATTAGTGGATGAGAAAGATGGGAAATTAAATGGTATATTATTCAGACACATAAAAGGATAAATTGGATTTCCCACGTGAATGAACTTTGAACAGTATGCTATTGAAAGATTTCAGATACACAGGCCACTTATTCCATTATTTCATTCATATTAAATGTTCAAAATAGGCAATTCTAAAGAGATAGAAAATAGATTACTAGTTTCCAGGGGAAGGAGGAAATGGTAATGGGTGAAACTTCCTATGGGTTTAGGATGATAAAAATATTCTGTAATTGCAAAACTTTGCAAAAGAAAAAAAAATTTAAAATAAAGGCACTTTAAAGTTCAATATTATAGTATGCTATTTTTTTTTTCAATTAAAAAAAGGGGAAGAAAGAACTTCTGACTGCTGAAAGAAAATGAATTCTTAAGGTAACTGTCTTTCATTAAGCTATTTGAGTGGTATGTTAAACAATCTACACTCTGAGAGGCCATCAAGGAAATAAATTAATGGTAATAAGCACTTAACACCCAACGATATTGCCAGTAATTAAACATTGTTTGGTTGTTTTCTTACAGTTGTAGAGGAAGGAAAAGAATATTTATTTATTTATTTACTTTTAGAAGCTTTAACATGTAAGTGGTTATTAGCATTTATATGTAGTATTTTATATTAAAATAGCATTTTACTGTTTACATGTCAGTTTTATGGGAGCTATCTCATTTAATATTTACAGCAACCTAGTAAACTAGAGGTTATTTTCATATTAAATGATTCTATTGAAACACAAACCCATATTGTCTGCTTAAAGTCCACCAAACACACTGTTGAACTGGCAGTCACAAATTTTACTGTAGAGCAGCTATTTTTTTTAAATGTGTTTTTATTGAAGGATAATTGCTTGACAGAATTTTGTGGTTTTCTGTGAAACCTCAACATGAGTCAGTCATGGGTATGCATATGTGCCCTCCTTTTGAACCTCCCTTCCATCTCTCTCCCATCCCACCCCTCTATGTTGGTACAGAGCCCCTGTTCAAGTACCCTGAGACATACACGAATTCCCATTGACTATCCGTGTTACATATGGTGATGTGAGTTTCCATGTTACTCTCTCCATACAGCTCACCCTCCCCTCCCCCCAGTACATAAGTCTATTCTCTATGTCTGTTTCTCCCCTGTTGCCCTGTAAGTAAATTTTTCATTACCATTTTTCTAGATTCCATATATATGTGTTAGAATGTGGTATTTCTCTTTCTCTTTCTGATTCACTTCACTCTGTATAATAGGTTCTAAGTTCATCCACCTCTTTAGAACTGACTCAAATGTGATCATTTTTATGGCTGAGTAATATTCCATTGTGTTGCACCACAACCTCTTTATCCATTCATCTGTCCATGGACATCTAGGTTGCTTCCATGTTCTAGCTATTGTAAATAGTGCTGCAGTGAACAATGGGATACATGTGTCTCTTTCAATTTTGGTTTCCTCAGGGTATATGCCTAGGAGTGGGAAGAAAAGGAATATATGTATATATATTTTAATTGCAAATCAATAAAGAGCAATAAAGTACTAAATTACCCTCAGAAAGAATATATATCCCAAAACCAGGCTCTGGCATTCTTTCTCAGTTTTTGCTTTGATTTTTTTTTTTTTCCCCTACCGAAATGTCATAGCTTCCCAAAACCTCAGAAATACTAATTAGACCTTTTGGTAGGTATATTTAAAGTGGTGGAATGAGTTGGTTTGAGTATATTCAGTGCCTACCTAGATGATTGAATTCCTGCAAGCAATGCTAAATTATTAGTTTTTCTAGCACTAATATATTGTCTAATTTGTAATAGCAAGATGTTCAAAAATAAATAGAGAAGACAAATGACCCTAAAGTTTTTCTTTAGGGTTGTTTCAATATATCTTTTAATGGATTAAAATCATATATAATATGATTAGAATTAATTCAACTAATCTTTGCAAAAGAATTTGAGACATTCTTTGGAACTTTTAGTAAGCTGAAAAGCAAAGTATCAGTTCAGTTCAGTCACTCAGTCATGTCTGACTCTTTGAGACCCCATGGATTGCAGCACGCCAGGCTTCCCTGTCCTTCACCAACTCCTGGAACTTGCTCAAATTCATGCGCATCAAGTTGATGATGTCATCCAACCATATCATCCTCTGTTGTCCCTTTCTCCTCCTGCATTCAATCTTATCCAGGATCAGGGTCTTTCCCAGTGAGTCAGTTCTTCACATCAGGTGGCCAAAGTATTAGACTTTCAGTTTCAGCATCAGTCCTTCCAACGTGTACACAGTATTCAGTTCAGTTCAGTCGCTCAGTCGTGTCCGACTCTTTGCAACCCCATGAATCGCTGCACACCAGGCCTCCCTGTCCATCACCAACTCCCGGAGTTTACTCAAACTCATGTCCATCGAGTCCGTGATGCCATCCAGCCATCTCATCCTCTGTCATCCCCTTCTCCTCCTGCCCCCAATCCCTCCCTATTAGATACAGTTAAAATGAATTTTAGGAAATATCTAAATAAAATAGTGCTTTGGAATCAATGTTTTAAGTCCATGGAGCTTCAGGAGAACATTTTTCTTTTCTGTTGATGTATATATATTTTGTATGCTCTTTTTTTTTTTTTTTTAATCTATCTACAGCATGGTCTTAGACAATATTTGTCAGAAATACAAAAATTTTAAAAATAAAAACAAACAAAAAACATTTTTCAACAGTGTAAAACCTTTTATGTGTAACTGTACACTCACTAGAATATGAACTTCTTTTTCAGATATATATATATACACACACACACACACACACACATATATTTTAAATAATAAAGAAAATAGTACCACAGGGAAATTTGTGTACATGTCTTTGTACTCTTAAATCTGTCAATGATTCATATTTTTCATTTTCTATTAAACAAAGCTGCTAATGTTAGACATTTATTCAGTAAGTAAATTTAATTATGGTCTCAAATCATTACCTCTCATGCCTTCTTAAATACTGAAGTGCTTGAAATGAAAATGTAGCAGTATAGACTAGTGAAAGAAGTCTAAATTAAACCAACAATTTTGATTTTGCTATCTTTGTTTTCCTTTTCTTTTTTGATGTGTGTATTCCTTTTTCTTTTTCTTATTTGGTTTCAAGCCCCAGACACACACCCCCTTTTTTTGTGTGTGGGAAAACTTTGTATGGTGATGAAATAAATCTGGTAAAATATACTTTTCTTTCATACTTACTAGGCAGGACTAATACTGGAATCCAGGTGTTTCTGGAAAAAGATATATTGTTTATCTGATTAGTTGAGCTTATTTTATGTAACAACAGGTATCAGATTAAAAGCAAAAAGGAGGAGAATGTTTCTATTTGATTTGGATTGTATAGTCTATACTTTTTCCCCTAAAATGACTTGCACAGTTATGTTCAGAAATTCTTAAAAAACACACACTTGGAAAATATTATACATTTAATAATAAGACATTCAGATCAAATTTACAAATAGTAACAGGGGTCTGAATACTGGATCCAAAAATGATTAAATTTAAGCTGTTGTATCTCCAGTACCTCTCGTCTCTCAATCACACTATCTCTGAGACAACCATCAATATTCCCATGTCTTATGTTAGAAATATTTCACTGAACAAGAAAATTGTATTATTAAAGTTATCTTTCATTTAGGGGAAAAATAATTTTGCAATCAAAAGGAACTAAGGGTAGGTACAATATTAAAAGGAAAAAGGTATGAAGAACCCTAACTTATCCACACACACTTTTGCATTATGCCTACCTCCAACTATAATATAAATTCCATGAATACTCTGATTAATGAACTAGTGAGTTGCATGGAACATGAAAGTGACTTTAATAGGCAAACACTGACACATTAGCATTCAATATCTTCCTACCAGCAGAAGCCTAATAAACAAAGGAGTATGCAGAAAGAAGATAAAAGAAAGACAGCATGCATTGAAACAATGCATTTTAAATCATTGGGAGATTTTTCTAATTCTTGCTTTCTTTAATGAAGTCAAAGAACTGTTGTGACTCATTGCAAAAGAGCAAAAGTTATACTGGTGTAGAGTTATTTCAAATTTTATTCACCTACAGCAAGGTTTTGGAAACTAGTAAAACTTCTGCATCGAACCTAAGAAAATGGTTTTCCTGTTACTAGTAAATGTCGTTCTTACAGCCTCATGGAATAAAATTCATCTTTTCAGGAATAAACTAAAAGTTTATCCTACAGAAATGTGCTTCACATTTTTCTGGTGTCAGAGAATGTGTGTGGGTATAATATAAATAAGGTACAAAATTATATATATATATGTGTGTGTGTGTGTGTGTGTGTGTGTGTGTGTGTGTGTGTGTGTGTATAATACTATATATAGTATAATAATTTAATTATATGATTTTTATTAAATCTTGACTTTTTTGACAGGCATTTCAAATTTGTCTCATTTTAATGATGCCTCATTTTTCAGTGATCTTATGTCATCATATTTTGTTAGGCTCTTTGCCTCCTTAAGTTTGACATAAGGCTAGTAATAAAATGTGCACCCCTTCTTGATTGCTCTTTTACACATCGTTGGGTAGCCACTTGAAGATGGCTCTAACCTTGCTACAAACAGGCTTTTCTTTCACACAGGGTGTTTCTGTTTGTGGAAGACTTTCCCTGATGATGTTACTAATCTTTCCATAACCTAATAAGAATTTTCATACAGTCTTTAATAGTAGCTGTGTTTGCATTTGTGTGAAGTGGTTGTGGGGGTTTTTGTGGTATGCCTGCATGTATAATTTGTGTGTGATTCTGATATGGCTCTGGGCTGTAAGCCAAAGGATACACAAGCACGTCCCAGCACCCCAAATGACTGAAGCTGGTGGAAGAGATCCTCTATCCTGAAGGCTGGAGCTGGGGCATATATAAAGTGCATACATCACAGTAGTCTGGCTGATTGCTGTCTTAAGATACTGGGGTAACAGTCTCCTCTCAATTTTGATGTTTTCAAGAGAATCTATTAATCCAGTGTGTATTTGTTTTCATAATATTTAAAATGACAAACCCAGACTGTGTATTAAAAAGCAGAGACATCACTCGCCAACAAAGTTCCGCATAGTCAAAGCTATGGTTTTCCCAGTAGACATTTATGGATATAAGAGTCGGACCATAAAGATGGCTGAGTGTCAAAGAACTGATGCTTCAAATTGTGCTGGAGAAGATTCTTGAGAGGCCCTTGGACAGCAAGGAGATCAAACCAGTCAATCCTAAAGGAAATCAACTCTGAGTGTTCACTGGAGGGACCGATGCTGAAGCTCCAGTAGTTTGGCCACCTGATGTGAAGAGCCGACTCATTGGAAAATACCCTGATGCTCAGAAAGATTGTGGGCAGGAGGAGAAGGGCGACAGAGGATGAGATGATTGGATGGCATCATCAACTCAGTGGACATGAGTTTGAGCAAACTCCAGGAAGCCTGGTGTAGTACAGTCAATGGAGTCGCAGAGAGTAGGACATAATTTAGTGACTGAACAACAGCAACAACAATATTTAAAATACATTTTGTATGTAACAAATATGTGTATGTTCTTATCTAAAAAAAAAAAAAAAAATAGAATGTCTTTATAGACAAAATATATGTGCTTGTCACTCAGTCGTGTCTGACTCTTTGCAACCCTGAAGATTATAGTCCACCAGGCTCCTCTGTCCATGAGAATTCTCCAGGCAATAATACTGGAGTGGGTAGCCATTCCCTTTTCCAGGGGATCTTCCTAACCCAAGGATTAAACCCAGTCTCCCACATTGCAGGAGGATTCTTTATTGTCTGTGCCACAAGGGAAGTCCAAACAAAATACATGTATAGGCCAAATATAGCATGTGAGCTCCTATTTGTTATTTTTCCTTTAAGATGTATTGAATAATTTCTATTTTATCAAGTTCAGAGAACCCTTTGTGATATTACATTGAGGTTCTCCATGATGACTACCAAAGATTGCAAATTCATTTTAGCCAAAAAAAAAAAAAAAAAAGTAATATCAGTTCAGTACTAAACATGTGGGCTAAAGTTTAAGATGCTTGGATGAAAATCAATATATCTGTAGACTGTTTTAATAAGTTCTCTCATACTATGGTTTCCATTAAATAATATGTTTGCATCTTAATGCAGAACTAACACTGACATTATTTACACTGATGAACCTAAGATTCCAGGAGGATAAGCAGCATTTATCCTTTGCGTCACCCAGCATCTGACACTGTATGAAGAACTTGAGTATGACTTGGATCTTACTTAGTTTGAGGCAATGGGTCCCATCTACCAGATGATATCATATTTGCCATTGTGTACTCTGTGAAATGTAAGCCATATGTATTAATTGCAATAAAATACCAAAGGGCAAACCTTGACATGTTTGGATAATAGGTCAGGGATCTTGAATAGCACAAAAGTAACTGCAGTTTGCCCATTCTAAAAAGAAAATTGCTTCTGGCTCACAGTACCATCGCTGAAAAGAATCCACTGGCCAAGAATAAAGTTGGGAAAGAGTCCCAGTAGCAACCGGAAATTATAGGCAACTTTTACTTTACACCAATCCACCCTTCTATTACTGAGATAGTGTTACATTGATAATTTAGCTATATAAAATCCCATCTGTTCCTACAATGCTCAGATCTCTGAAAGCAGTACTACATTAAAATCTTTGGTGTGTATTTTTTCTTGGTTTTTCATATCCAGTTATTTTAAGAATCCCTGAAGTGATGCCTATATGCCAAGAATTTCAAATGACATCTTTAAGAAAAGTAAAAATCAAGTTTCTCATTACTAAAAATTTAAATTGAATTTATTTGGTCAAAAACAACTTGTTTACAGACAATTGCAAGATAGAAAAAGTGCCTTGAGCACATAGCTTCGTATATTTATTTCAGTCCAGTCAGTGAAAATTCCACATTTTGACTATAGCAATGAGTTCAACTATTCCACTACATTTCCTCTTCAGAATTTCCATCCATGGGAACATTAATATTAACCTGGGAAAACTACTGTAGAATATTTAATGTTCTATCTATTAAACAGGTAAGTATCACCTATAAGCAGTCATTGTTTCACTCTAGTTATACCATTACCAAAACTCTTTCTCCATCTTTTTTTGTTTTGTTATTTTTTCTCTCTGTGTATCCCACTCTGAGACTCCAGGGACTGACACCCGCCAGGCTCCTCTGTCCACGGGGTTTCTCCAGACAAGAAAACTGGAGTCAGTTTCTAGGTTTGCCTCCAAGGGATGTTTCCAACCCAGGGACTGAACCCAGGTCTCTTGCATTGCAGGCATATTCTTTACCATCTTAGCCATCAGGGAAGCCCTTGTTTGATTACAGGATACAAAATTCCTCCTTTTTGTGAAGCCTTTTAGGGTGTGCCTATGAAGACCACATTAAATGATTGTATATTTAGTGTAAAGCAAATGAAAAGCAAATTAAAATAGACTCAAAGAGTATGTGGTACTAATGAACTTTCTAGAATCCATTTCATCCGTGGCTGTGGGGATAGGGAAATCTCAGGAAAGGGGTTTAGGGAAAATCTGGCAACTTAGAAAATGTCTACTAGGAAATACAAAAACTAATTTAATATATATAGTTGATTAAGTGTTAAGTAAACACTGTATAGAATGTGATTCCAGTGTTAGTTTGCTTTTTCAGTTCATATTGTTTCAATTTTTCATCCTTGAGTTTAGTAATAGGTGTAATTTTGTTCCTGAGTAAACATTTTAACATTGTTGAAACTTCATTGATTCATTATTTTTTTCTTTCAAACATTTTCATTCTGGAGGATGCAAAAAGCTTAGATGTCAATTTTTCTCAGACAAAGAGAAGACTGGATTCTAATGACTTGTAGTCTTTTGCTTAAGCTGGCAACTTGGCTACATTTTATTTATTAATCAGTTTTGCTGTTATTTTGGTAGCTAAAAAATAGGTAAGTATATATGTAAGAAACAGTTTCTAAGTGGTACCTATTAGAAAGCTAAATCAAATTTTAGCAATACATTTGTGGAATTAAAAGTAATTTAAAACAAATCTAGCATGAGTAATGCTGCATAATCTCAATTTAGCTTTTGCTTTCAAACTAGTCATATGTATCAGTACTTACATAAGTTTAAATTCATACATTTTCTTTAAAATGAATGTTTTCATTAAGTATTATATTATAGCAAAGCACCAATGATTGAATAAGTTAAGCAAAATAAAAACATTTTTTATAATATTCCATATATATCAATTATCTGTGGGAGTTTATTAGAACTGAAATGGAATGGATAGCAATGCCAGAATAAAATAAAGGTAGACAAGCATCCCCCTGAGTATAGAAGAAATAATATGTGATGTAAAAATCTTAGGTGGTAACCAATATTTCATATAAAGGTTATCATAGGAAATAAATTAAATGGAATCCAATTACACTGAAACTGAATGAGAAATGTATTTTTCCAAAACTTGTACTTTCTGTTGATTGCACTTGGATTGTACTTCAAACCATACTTTTCCCTCATACAATTAGATGAAAAAAGAAGGCTTACATACATTTCATAATTTGGCCAAGTCATATCTTTAGAATTGAAATCAGAGCAATCCAAATATGTGCATTCTGGTCCCTAAATATTTAAGAACCATGTTGATATAGATTTTTCTTTTGGAAGAGACTAAAGAACAAGTGTTATGAATGTAAATTTTACCTTAAAACTAAAAATACCCTGAAGTATCACCAACAGTAGACTATGTCAGAATGAAGTACAATGAATTGTAATCGGTTATGATCACTAGTACAAAAGTGCTCCAATAAAATCAATTCAAATAATCTTATTAGGATTCTAACATTATGTGACTTTAATAAGTAGTCTAAATTAAATATCCTGTTATTTAATGTTATATACCTTTCATTAACTTAACAAAACTTCCAAGAAACTGCACCTAATTATGCATATACATAAAGAAGTATTCATGGTATGGGTAGGGTAAGGGAAAAAATGTGACAACAATTTCAAATTTTAAATTGAAAACTCCCTGGAATATATTGATATTGATATAGTTATATATACATCTGCACCTTTATTTTAAAATTGCATATGCATCTTTGTTTTTATCTATATCTCATCTACTTTTTATGTAAACATGTATATGCTTGAATATGTGTACACATAGAAACATTTTACAGCTTTGTTTCACAGTATTTCCAGTTCTGTAGACCTATTTTTCTTTTCCCCAGTTTTCCTTAACTTTCAAATAGCTGCTTCATTAAAATCAATTTTATTTTCAATGAATATTTATAGATAAACCTAATTATTAATTATCATGTTTCCTGCTATTTTAACTGTTAAATTTTAGTTGTCCAGTCATTAAGTTGTGTCCAACTCTTTGTGACCCCATGGACTGCGGCACACCAAACTTCCCTGTCTTTCACTATCTCCTGGAGTTTGCTCAAATTCATCTCCTTTGAGTTGATGATGCCATCCAGCCATCTCATCAACTGTCACCCCTTTTCCTCCTGCCCTCAAACTTTCCCAGTATCAGGGTCTTTTCCAATGCCCCAGCTCTTTGCCTCAGGTGGCCAAAATATTGGAGCTTCAGTTTCAGAATCAGTCCTTCCAAAGAATATTCAGGATTGATTTCCTTTAGGACTCACTAGTTTGATCTCCTTGCTGTCCAAAGGACCCTCAAAAGTCTTCTCCAATACCACAATTCCAAAACATGAATTCTTCCACATTCAGCCTTCTTTATGGTCCAACTCTCGAATCCATACATGACTACTGGAAAAACCACGGCTTTGACTATACGGACCATTGTAGACAAAGTGATGTCTCTGCTTTTTAACGTGCTGTCTAGTATTGTCATAGATTTTCTTCCATGGAGCAAGTGTCTTTTAATTTCATGGCTAGAGTCACCATCTGCAGTATTTTAGAGCCCAAGAAAATAATCTGCCACTGTTTCCATTGTTCCCCCATCTGTTTGCCACAGTGATGGGACTGAGTGTCATGATCTTCATGCTTTGAATGTTGAGTTTTAAGCCAACATTTTCACTCTCCTCTTTCACCTTCAAGAGGTTCTTTAGCTCCTCTTCACTTTCTACCATAAAGGTGGTGTCATCTGCATATCTGAGCTTATTGATATTTCCCCCAGGAATCTTGATTCCAGCTTGTGCTTCATCCAGCCCAGCATTTCACATGATGTACTCTGCATATAAATTAAATAAGCAGGGTGACAATATTCAGCCTTGACATATTCCATTACCAATTTGGAACCAGTCCATTTTTCCATGTCTGGTTCTTATTGTTGCTGCTTGACCTGCATACAGATTTCTCAGGAGGCAGATAAGTGGTCTGGTATTCCCATCTCTTTAAGAATTTGCTACAGTTTGTTGTGATACACACAGTCAAAGGCTTTAGTGTAGTCAATGAAACAGAATTAGAATTTTTTTTTTTTTTTTTGGAATTTTCTTTTTCTATGACGCAACGGATCTTGGCAATTTAATTTCTGGCTCTTCTGCCTTTCTAAGAGCATCTTTTACACATGGAATTCTCAGTTCACATACTGTTGAAGCCTAACTTAAAGGATTTTGAGCACGATCTTGCTGGCATGTTAAATGTACACAAGTGTATGGTAGTTTGAACAATTTTGACATTGCCTTTCTTTGGGATTGGGATGAAAACTGTAAACATATTATCTACTATTTTCATTGAAATCTTCAAATGTGTATTTTACATAGGAATATGACATAATTTTAAATGATACATATTTTTTCTCACCATTTGCTTTGTGGAGAGACTAATCAGTTAAACTCAAATGAAATTCTTGGGCTTCCCTGGTGGCGTGGTGAATAAGAATCTGCCTGCCAAAACTGGAGACATAGGTTCGATCCCTAATCCTGGAAGATCCCACATGCCTTGGAACAACTAAGCTGGTGCACAACTATTCAGCCTGTGCTCTGGAGCCCAGGAGCCACAACCTCTGAAGCAAGTACAATTTAGAGAATTTAGAGTCTCTGCTCCAAAATGAGAGAAGCCAGCATGGTGAGAAGCCTGCACAGTCACTGGGGTTAGCCCCTGCTCATTGCACCTAGAGTCAAGCCCACACAGCAAAAACGACATGCCACAGCCAGAAATACACATGTTTTTAAGAAACAACAATTTATATCTGCTGAATGTTTGAGTCCCTTCATATGGATATGCTCAAGCCCTAACCCCTCCATGCAGCTGCATTTTGAAATAGGACTTTTATGAAAGCAATTAAAGTTAAAGGAAGTCACAAGGCTGGAACCCTGATTCCAAAAGATCAGAGCTCACTTGCTCTCCCAGAGTACAGAAAGATGAGGTCACACAGGAGACGGTAGCAGCCTCCAAACCAAGAGAATCCTCTACAGAATGAAATCTACCTTGGTGGTCTTGGATTTCTCAGCCTCCACAAGTTTGAGAAGTTAATTTCTGTTTGTTAAGCCACCCAGTCTATGGCACTTTGCTATGGCAATCTGAGCAGAGTAAAACAGAACTGCACATAAGAAACATGGGATTCCAGCACTAGGAAAACTGCCTTTCCCACACCAGACCCAGCTCACAGCCAGGGCACTGTGGTCTTTGAAGGCAACTGTAGACAAAGAGTCAGATTCTTTCTACTGGCCACACTTTTATGTATACCTGAGCTTCTGAGCTCAGATTCTTTCATCCACAAACTTCTTTATTCAGGCCCTTGGAGGAAGCCTCTCTTGTGCTTCTGCCAAGATCTTTTGGGAAGGGAGGAAATTTGAAGACCCTTTTCTCCCTGAGAACCAGTACATTACCACTCCCAGACTTTCATTTCTCTCTCTCGTCAACCCCCAGGTACACAAATAGCAGATGACTTTTATGCAGAGTTCCCTTGAGAGGAGACAATCTCCACAACATCTCCCACCCCATCTGTAGTAATAAATCTTACCTTCACCTGCACCCTTCTTAAAAATTGGTGGAGCTTGCACTTTTTCTTCTTGGTTATATCATTGCAGTAAGAGATTTAAGTCTTGATGGTGACTTCAATTTGGTCTGTTATTTTAACTGACTAATCAACACCTCTTTGCTCAGCTCTTTCCAGTTTAACTCAACTCTTGATAGTGTATTTCTTTAAAAGATCCTTGTGTGCATGCATGTTAGTTGCTCAGTCGTGTCCAACTCTTTGAGACTCCACAGACTGTAGCCCACTAGACTCCTGTCCATGGAATTCTTCAGGCAGGAATACTGGAGTGGAGAAGATCCATTTCTCCAGAGGATCTTCCCGACCCAGGAATCAAACCCAGGTCTCCTACTTTGATAGATTTTTTACCATCTGAGCCACCAGGGAAGTCCAGTTAAAAGATCCTTAAATAACTTCAAAAAGGTGCTGCTGAATGCATAATCTGTTATAACAAAGAAGTTTGATGACAATTTTATGGATTAAAATATATATATGAAAAATCCCATGATATTACAGTGAAAATAGTAAGGCAAATGTCATACTAAACTTTACTTTATACAATGATCAAATATATACACTCAGTTATGTTTAAAGTTTAATAAATTGATGTTTAATAAATAGCTAATCAATGTACTGATTAATGAGACTACACATGGTAGAGAGTTAAGTTTTCCCTGTTCCCTCTAAAAAAGTCAGTAAAAGAAGATAGAATTTGTAGTCTTTCTTTGACTCTTCTTTCAAATTGAAAAGAATATAGATGTGTTAGTTGATGACTGAATTTGAGTTACCATATTGAAATATGAGTGTCATTATGATACGCTAGGAACAAAGGCACTGATTAAAAAAAAACAAAAACAAAACTGTGCTTCCCTAAATGTTTAGTGAAACTGTCAGGAGCATTGGGCTACATAATACCCACAACTCAACATTTTAAGCTATAGAATTAAATGTCATTTAAAAATCACTGCTTATTAGGAATAAAATGAATGCAATCCTCTCTCTCATTCTTGCTATAACTCTGTCTCTCTCTCTCTCACACACACACAGAGTAAATTTATACACATCACAGTTTCTGTACTATACTTTGCACTTATTTTATTTTCTATTTTTAAGTTATCAGAAAAACAAGAATTGTCAGAGTATCCGTGCTTAAATAGTGAAAGAACTGGACATACTAGTTATTGACTTTACAATATATAAATTTTTCACTAGTAAATGGCTGGATGGGAGCATGCTAAGTTGCTTCTGTTGTGTCCGACTCTGTGAGAACCCAGGGACTATAGCCCACCAGGCTCCTATGTCGATGAGATTCCCCAGGCAAGAATTCTGGAGTAGATTGCTGTGCCCTTATCCCAGAGGATTTTCCCAACCCAGGGATCCAACCCAAGTCTCTTACACCTAACCTGCATTGACAGGCTGGTTCTTTATCACAAGCACCCCCTGGGAGATAGAACCAAAAATGAGTTTCAATGAAAGCTGAAAGAAAGTTCAATCAAACTAATTAATGTGTGCATTAATAAAATGAGAAAACTGTCTATGACAACCAAGTTAAAAAATTCTTTGAAAATAAAATAAATGTTATCAAGCCCATTCACTTTATTTTGGAAAGTTGAAACTTTTCTTAATAATAAATTAACATAAGATTTTAAAAAGATTAGGTCTATGAGTGAGAAACAGCAATGTTGCTATGTTAGAGATAACATAAGAGTCAGTTGACTCTTCTGTGGTTGTAATGCAGTTCCCATCTTTACATATACTGGATATTTTAATAAAAATATGCTGAAAAGGTGACTTTAGAAATTGTTTATGCAGATAATCCAATCATAAGTGGTAAAACTATTGTTCCAAAAAGGCAAATATAATAAACACTATTTATTGTTAAAATGTTTTAATTGACGATTGCTGTTGTGTCTAGACTATATCATTACAAACATTGAGTAAATAAATTTATTCAATTAATTCTACTCTGATTTATATAGCAAGTGCTTTTGAGTCTCTATTATTAAATTATTTTGAATAAATATTTAAGAAAATATTTCTTTAAAATAGTGTCTAGTTCATTGATGTCATAATGATACACATATTAAATAATTTTAGTGAATACTGAGTATTATACTAACTTTTATTATGGTGTTTGCAGTCTACACATCAATTTACTGAGTTGTTTGCCAATTGCTTATCTAGTGAACAACATATTATTTTATACAGAAAAGGTGTTAACTGTTAACTAATGAAATATGATCATTTACTAATTCATTGTCTAAAATATTCTGATTGTTAAACCAGGGATTGTAAGTATATAAAGAAATCAAGAAATGTTTTAACTATATAATTCACTGAGTGATATGAGGATAAAAATTAGAAAGGAAAATCAATTAATAGAAAAATCTACAATGCAATTTATATAAAAATAAATATGATTTTATCTAGCTGCTCAGAAATCACAATATAAGAAACAAATTAATAATTTTGTGCAAAGTTTAGTCAAGAAGAATTCACACCATTTGATTCTCATAGATGTTTGTTTTGATTTAAACTACATAAAATTTTGATGTGAAACTTTCAATATGTAACAGATACTTGGATATGTAAAAGTCTACATATGTAAAAGGTATTTGACTGATCAAAGCTACTAACAAAAATCATATACTAATGAAGAATGCTTTATTTTGTAGAATATGAAGATATTTTCCCTTCGATATAAAAATATTGTGAATTGACATGAATCAGCCATGGATTTACATGTGTTCCCCATCCTGAACCCCCCTCCCTCTTCCCTCCGCATCCCATCCCTCTGGGTCATCCCAGTGCACCATGTCAATGTATGGTAAAAACCACTACACTATTGTAAAGTAATTAGCCTCCAACCAATAAAAATAAATGGAAAAAAAATAAAGAGGATGAGAGTGTGATGTATACAAAAATAAAAAAATACTTTAACTTGCATGATTATTATGAGAATTGAAAGTTGGCTCTTGTAATTAAAACACTTGGCATAGTGCTCAGTGACTGATAGTTTTGTTATTATTGTGAAATAAACTGAAAACTGAGAAAAGATTTTGGCATGGAAATAAAAACATATATTGTGAATTAAATGAAATCTTATAATATTTAGAAGTGCTGAAATGTTATGAACTACTGTGGGAATGCCTTAAAAATGTAATCACAATTACTGAAAGTACCAACATTTCCTTTACATTATTTCTTGGCATACTAACTAAATTTTATGCTCCATCTTCTTGTCCATATATCAGTGTATTTACAGATAATATTTGTGTACTTTCTGAGAATAGAATTTGTAACTCAAATGATTAAAGGAGCCATGTATGCAAGGCATTGAATGAAGATAAGAAGGTTGATTAAGAATTATAAAGTCTTACTTTTGCTGTTTTAAAGCAGACACATTATTATTATTATTATTATTATTATTATTTATACAAGCTAAGCATATCTGAGTATCCTACTCTCCCTGAGGAAATATTATACCCCGTTTTAAAATGCTATAGACTTCTTGGTCTATGTGTTGGTTTCAAACTTTTGGCAGAGATTAAGTACAAAAATATTTCACTTTTCTCTAATTCTATTAGGATGAAATATATCAAATGCAATGATGAATTTCAACTGAATTTATCCTCAGGTTCAGGTAAACTGCAAATAGTTTTAAGAAGTATGATGAACTAGAGATCATGCCATGTTTATGAGGGGAAACTGTTAACTCGACTCCTACCAATTATTATCTTTAAAGAATACTAGACCAGTGTGGTCAGATAAACCTATTTTACTCTTTTTTTTTCAGATAAACCTATTTTTCAAGAAAATCTAGAAAATTTGATTCTTATGGGATATATCTGAAATGTAACATTGGAAAATGTTTAATTAATCACTGATTACTAAGCTGCCAATATCCTACTGTCGATAGAGCACATGATTGACTGGATGCTCAGTTCTGCTGAGAAAAGTGTGACCTCTGTGTCAAGACTGCAAAGTTTATTATCCTTTACCACCTTTTAGAAAAAACCCTGACTTTAAATTTTTTGTTGATTACTACACACTCTTTAACCTCACCCATGATATTCATATTCTGAGAGGAAAAGACAATAAATAAATTCCCTAAGATTATAAAATATGTAAACTGTGGGACCAAGACTGAATAAAGTCAATTTTCCTGATTTCACAGTCTTTGATTTCCCATTGAGATGTGTACTTCATTCAAAATATACTTGGCTATACACATTCATTTATTTAAAGACAAATTGAGTGAAATATGTCAATTATTTCTGTTCCCAGGGATCTTCCCTATCAAGCACTTCAACAAGTACACCACTACTAGTTCTAAACTAGAACTACTAGTTCTAAAGCTACACATACTACTATAAATAATTATGCCACAGAATTATTAATATCTTATGGTTTATTTCTCTAATGACCATTAATAATACTGTAGTTAGCAAAATTATTATAACCATAAAACTGGTACTCATTTATATATTGGAAACATATGAACACAAGCACAAATATTTGTATATACTATGATAGCATCTACACATTTATTCAGTGCTATTTAGGTGGTACTATGTATTGTAAATAAATTATTCCTTAATTCTCATTTAATCCTTTAACATAATATATATATGTACATATATAAAATTGTACATGATTATATTTGTCAGAAAAAGAGATAAAGAGGAGGAGAAGGTGAAGAACTTATCTATTTTTCAACTCGTCTCTTTATTTGAGTCCATGTGACAACAAAGAATTTTTGCTATGTGGCATTCAATACTTTTACTGCTTAATTCATAACTTGAGAGCAAATTTTTGTAGGATACATTCAAACTATGTTATATTCTCCACCTCATGTAGAATGCAATCCTTGATTTTTTTAAAATTTAAACCTGGTCAAGATACTTTAACAGAAATGTAAAATAGCTTCATTTTGAATAAATGATATAAACTTATCTTTACTTTCTAGCCTTTGAATATTAATAACATACAAATATATATATTGTAGCTTTCACAAGTATTTCCAACGGCCTTTGGAGAAAACTCTGTGGAAGAATTCTTTACTGATTCTTGATGAAGTTCAACTTACAGGCTCTTCTCTCTTGAGTTCACAGACATTCCACAAAAGCTGCAGTATTTATTAATCATATTGCTCCAGATTTCAAGAAAGACAATTTTTCTGTCCCTGAAGTAATATTGGTCACGGTTTTTCTCTGATGTGACTCAGAAATTTGAACCATGTTCTGAGAGAATAGCATTGAAACAAGTATACTATCAAGGGTGAAACAGATCACCAGCCCAGGTTGGATGCATGAGACAAGTGCTCGGGGCTGGTGCACTGGGAAGACCCAGAGGGATGGGATGGGTAGGGAGGTGGGGGGATCAGGATGGGGAACACATGTAAATCCATGGCTGATTCATGTCAATGTATGGCAAAAACCACTACAATATTGTAAAGTAATTACCCTCCAACTAATAAAAATAAAGGAAAAAAAAAAAGAAAGAAATTTGAACCACACTTTTATATTATGTTTGACATCAACTTTAAACAATTTTGAGAATAAGTTTTTAATCATACTCTGACTTTTAGAAGTCCTACCATGCCACGCATTATTTAGCAACTTTTCTTTTGACTGGGGCCAGATTTCAGGCATTGTTTGTATTCGCTCCTAATCTACATTCTCTCCCTGTTACTGTGCACTCTAAAGGCTTATAAAAATAATTTGTCTCTTTTGACATCCCGAACAAATGTCAATTCCTTTATGAGAAATGACATTATTTTAATAGAGCAATTTATTTGTTGTGTCTTAAAACAATGTCAATTATAATTAGAATACTTTTAGTAACCATTTGTTTTTCATGTTCATCTCTCCATTATAGTTTATCAAACTTATAGTTAGAGACTCTGTATTATTCATTTAAGCATCACCTTAGGCCAGTATCTAATGGGTTTTCAATAAATGTTCCTTTAATTTAATTTGGGTTTTTCTTTTAAAGATATTCTTTCATTGGATAGGGTCACAGTTCATAATTAAGTTGTTCTAGTACAAATTGGAAATCAATAATACTTTTTCTTTTAATTTGAATGTCATCTTATAGGAAATAATAAAGTTTATTATGAAAAAAGTATAGGTCATTTGATGAGTAATCTTATTTGAAAAACTAATAATAAAATAAAATATTCATATTATTAGTACACAACCAGAAGATCCATGTACTACTACACTTCGGTATTAACCAAATATATTTCAGAACTGAAATGAACTTTTGAAGTTTATATTATTTTCTTCTATGTAACAGTCCTATACCTTTTTCAGTAAAGTTTTTTAAATAAAAAATTCTAACGAATAGGTGACAATTTGCTCACTGGATATTTTCACAGATTAAAAATTGAAAAATTTGTTAGGAAACCGTTAATATCTTCTTTTGGATTAATAGCAATCCATTATTTCTTGACAAGGTATACACTTACTCCTTTAAGTAGAGGAAATGACTTAACTTGTCCTATATGTATGTAAAATAATGGTACCAACAACTATACACAAACTCTTAATAATTAAGACATTTCAAATCTTATATTAGTAATTATCATGCTCAAAATATTTGCTGAAAATAATGTCAGTGATCAAATATATAACAAAAGTTGTACTTGCTCTTATAAAAGCTAGTTATTTTCTAAAATTAAAATTTGCATGTGTACAAATATTCAGTATTTTATATTAAGTTGAACTTATATAACATGAATATTTGCCATATACATTAATTTTATTATGAAGTAAAAATTAAAAGAAACAAACAAGAAAATGAAGCCCAGCGACAGGAGATATGGAAGAGAGTAATTGGAAAAGTAAAGGAAGAAGATGTTTCCATTATTAATTAACTACTAATTCAAAACAGAATTATGTTTCATATATAAATTTAACATGAAGTGGAAGACTGCACTGCAGCTTCCTAATTTAAATCTAAGAAGGAAGAAACTTTCCTGTCTCATTATCATCCCTAAACACAGGCTTGCAAATCAAAATGAGTTTGACATTGTATGACGTTCTTTTTAATCTGTGAAAAGAAATGTAGGA
Source organism: Muntiacus reevesi (assembly GCF_963930625.1). NCBI lineage: Eukaryota > Metazoa > Chordata > Mammalia > Artiodactyla > Cervidae > Muntiacus > Muntiacus reevesi. The sequence continues at coordinate 5,711,944 of NC_089259.1, read as the reverse complement.
TGAAAGCAATATATAATGCAAACCAAATTCTGAGGTCATCCACACAGTTGTACATCTAAGGATCCTGGCACTATCAACACTTTGTATTGTCACAAACAGCAAAAATCCTATGATAAAAATTATTAAAATGGTCCTTGAAAATTTTCCTCAATAAATAATTTTAAAACATGAGACAAAATATCAAAGAAAGTAAAATAAGGATGAAAATGTATAACAAGTGCATGCCACTTAAATTTGATGTTTATTCATATACTCATTATCATCTCAAAAGAAATTGCTCATTTTATAAGCTATTATTAAATGTCATTAAAATCAGAAAGTGTGAATCTTTAAATATGCTTCTATGATGAATATTTCAACTGTTTCTCAAGTCTGATTTAAGTATTTTATTATTATTATTTAAGTATGAAAGAGAATAGCTACTTGTTGAGTTGATAAATCATAATATTAGTAGGTTACAACAATACTTATAGAGTTAATAAATAACTCATTCTTCCCATTACATTAAACTCAGCACTATGTTTTTATTTTAGAATGTTGTTAAATCTCATGAGCTACCTGCAAGTTTATAGGCAAAGCATTTTTGAAATAGTTATAAGAATATACATATTTCTTTTATTCTCATTATTTTCCATTAAAATTACATATCTGATTATATCAGTATATTCAAATTTCATTACATTATTTTTTGAATATGCATTTCCTACATATATGACTTTTAATGGAAGAAATTCTCATTAAGATGAAACTGAGATACCCATATATATAGAGAGAGACACTATATAGAGAGGACTAAGCAAAGAAAACCAGTCTTGAGATCAATATTTATTATTTTACTGCATAGAAAGGAAAAAACTCATGCTGTTTAGAGACTACTGATTTTTGCTCATTCTACCATATTTCTTTTGCAAAACTTTTAGCAATTTCTCCTTATAATAGCATTTGTTATTAAGGCTAACTCCAAGATACAGTTGTATACCAGCCAAATAAAATGTATTCTAGTAAATTTACACTTATAACCATAATTATCTAGATTATTATTTCTCTAATATTTGATCTCTATTTTCTAAATATGACATAAAGCAAAATATAATGTACAATTTCAAAGAAACTACAAATGATAGATAATCTTTGCTAAAAGATTGGTTAAAGAAAGATCTAATATACCTCAACTTTATTTTCACATATTTATTTTCTAAAGGAAAATATTAGAAATAAGTGGTATTTTTTATATAACAGAAAATGTATTTTCAGGAGTTATTATAGCTTGTCTAGAATTTGTATATCACAGTCATATTTTTCTCAATTATCAATGTTTTCTGATTTGCATCATAGTAATTGGTTTGTTTTTCTACAGACTGAATATAAAGAATTTGATGTGTTAGCTATATAGTGACACTTTGCAAAAAATATATATATTTTAAGGTAATCCAAAACACTGTCAAAAATAGTAGAAAGAAAATCTATGTATTGAGTGTTTTCTCAAGAATTCAATGAAAAGTTGTTCTTGGAATGTTATTTTATTTTGTGGAAACTAAATTAATTTTGGCAATCGTTTTACTGACTATAATATTAAAAATATAAACATGACTAAAGATAGTTCAATATTAACAGAAATCAAAGAAGAATCTATTTTACCCTTTAAAATGTTTTTTTCTTAAACATTAAGTGGCATTTATCAATGTAGAAATTTTCTGCCTAAATATTGCTTATTTTTAAAACCTGCCAAATACTTTTAAAAACTATAGACTTTATATTTAGATAACAAAATCTGAAACACTGTAAGGTGTCTCTGTAAGGTGAGAGAAACTTGAACTACTTTAAGGAAACTAAGTGTTAAAATTTCTTATCAGAATTTTTTGGGAGGTGAAGTAATTTTATTATAACACACTTAGGTACTGTTAGGGGAAGCACAGTGATTGAAACCACCCATCCTTGCCAGGCACCATAGTAATCATGTGCTTGAGTTGCTTTACAATGGGAGGTCCTGGTAAGGAACAGGGAACTAATACGCTTCCACCAGCCAGAAGAGTTAAGAAAAGGTCAAAAGGAGACACCACCTGTCCGACCACCTCCCAGAATCCTCTCTGGCACTCACCTTGGCTAAACAAGGCTGCACCACCAGGAAGGACTCTGAGTCAGAAGGATTGGCTAAGGACAACCTGGAAACTAATCCCGTCACCATAAAACCCAAGACTGTGAGCCACGTGACAGAGCAGTTCTCCTGGGTTCCCTTACCTGCTGCTCTCCACCCAGGTGCCCTTTCCCAGTAAAATCTTTTGCTTTGTCAGCAGGTGTGTCTCCTCAGACAATTCATTTCTGAGTGTTAGACAAGAGCCCAGTTTTGGGCCCTAGAAGGGGTCCCCTTTCCTGCAACAAATGGCAACTCTGGTGGGACTCTTCTTCACTGCAACTGATATCCTGACCACTCGGGGTACTCAGGGGCCAGCTTGCCTGTCAATGGACCAGACCCAGCGGCCGCAACTGGGACCCTTTTGTCCCTGGTCTCCTCCTGACACAGACAACTGGCCAGAGTGCCCCAACCGGTAAGGAACAAGAGACTTTATTGACCTCTCTCCCCTGCCCTCTCTCTTTCCTGTCCTTAACCCTTCTTATCCTTCCCCTTTTTTCTAATCCCTTGGTCCTGGACGCAGGAATCTGCTCGAAGGGCCTCAGCTTGAGCTGAGGATTGGAGGCTGATCACCTCCTCTTGACAGAGAACTCGAATTCTGGTTCTGTTCTGGTAGGGCCGAGTTCCAGTCCTCCCTTCTCTGGAGGCCCAGGGAAAAGTCCCGTAACGCCTGGGTATCTGCAGGTGGCAGGAGACGTCTGTAAGTCCACCTCTTTTGCCCCCTTTCCCACCTCCTCCCCCTTCTTCTTTCAACCTGGCTTCCTTTCCTCCCTTAGAAATCGTTGAAGACCTGAGATATTTTCCTTTACTCTGTTAGTACTTGGATCTGAAGTGCTCTGTCTTTAAGAGAGGTTTTCTGAGACACTGTATTCTTGTATTTAAGGGAGTATCTGATGAAGACTGCCAAGTCTATATGTGTGTTTTAACTGTGTGTTCTGTGTTGTGATTTTTGGTGGCCATTTTGCTTTGTCTGGCTACCATTTGGTTTAGACCTGCTGACAATTTTTTAGAACTCGATTTTCTTTCCCTGTGCCCTGAGACCAGGGTTCTCAGGAACACTTATCTGGACCATCTCTAACTCCTGACACTGAGAAAAAATAGAAAAAAGCCTTTAAAAGTTTTATTTATTCCAACTGTTTTTTATAAACTAGTGAATTTTATATTGTAACATCTAATTCATGACTAAACTTCGAAAATGAAGCTAGATCTTGTGTTGTATCTGTCTAAATATGTCTCGGTATGTCTTTATCTCTAGATAATATTTTTGAGATAAATTTGTAAATGAGATCTATTTATTTGGCTTAAAGAAAGGTAAACACTTACAAATCATTCTAAATTCCAGGTTCATGTGAACTGGTAAATATTTAATATTAAATACCTGATTTTAATGTTTGCTTGTTGACCTATCTAATAGGGACATGTCTTACAGTAATTAACATTAAATAAAATGTTTTCATTGTACCTAGGTTTAATATAAGTTAAATATTATCATATCTGTTATGTTTGTCAACAAAGATATTATCTCGAGTAAAAAAAAAAAACTCCTAAAAAAATGTAAATGAAATATGAGCTTTTAGATAAGCCCTATTATAAATAATTATGCTTTAGAGATATCTGTATAAAATAGTGTCTCCAGATTGGGGTAACTTGAATTTCTAAAGGTTGTGCTAAGCTAAGTATTGGAAGTCTATTAAATATTAGGTCATTTCCAAATAAAATAAGGTTTTGAAACCTTTACTACTAAACACTGATTTCCTTTTACAGAAAAACTAAAGAGATTTGGGACTATAAATGAATAATGTTTGGTGCCATCCTAAAATGTTTTAAGAAAGCAAGGTTTTAGAAATTATCACTGGTATTTATGCTCACCAGTCTATAAAATGCTAGCATGAAAGTTAGTTCTTGGTTGCTAAAAGAAAGTAGAAAGTATGTTTTCAGTAAGAAAAAGAAAAAGTATTAAAAAAAATACTAAAAAAAATTATGTATGACCAGGATTTTCTAAAATTGGATTACATTTGGTTAGATAAATGGATTTTGTTAGGAATGACACAGCCACAAGAAAACTAGGTCCAAGAACTGACTTTCACTAGACCTTGAGCCTTGGTAGTTATGCCCATTGTGACATATCAACAAGCTAAATGATACACCCATCAACATTGACTAAATCTGACCAAATGTTCTAAACTTTTTAATTTATCTTTTTGATAAAACTTCCTAAATTAAATTCTTTTGAAATTCTTTTGACCTCTAGCTAAGATTGGGGTGCTTCAGAGGGCCCCTGAGACATCCCAAAGAGAGATATTACACTGTTTATTTGGTTGATTAAATTACATGAAAATGATTATCAAATGAGTAATAAATCTGCTTATGTTATAATGTATGGTAAAATTAGTAATACAGATATCCTAGAAATTATATGGAGTTCTTAACATTCTGATATGCCCTGGTATTCTAATGGAAAACCTGATGACTTCACAAAGGTTAACAAAAGGACTGAATGAACCAGCTAATATACTTATAACTTTTATGGTTTCTATCTGAAAAACTACAGGTTTGAATCTTATGTTTTCTGGGAGTAGGGAAACCCTTCCTCTCAAACTAATTATGAAAATAATTTGGAAAAAGTATACCTTATAAACAAAGCAATTATATTTTCTCTCTATCTGACTCCTCCAGAAATTTGAAACTTTTAGGTTTCCAGTAAGTTTATCAAACGAGCTAGAAAGGTTATCTCACTAACAGGTACAAAAATCTCAAGGAATTTTTGAGACCTTAAAAATAGAATTCACCTAGATTTGTTAGGCAAAATCTGTGATAAGCCTTTGGTGTGAGTTTCCCAGCCCTGTTTTATTTTAAAAGTTCAGTCTGAGATTCTATGGATGTTTTAGCAAAATAAAGAGTCTATGATCAATTATGGTTATATAAATCATCAGACCAAAATTAGTGAGATCAGACCTATTTTGCAAACAAGCTAGCCTTAATTTGGTAATATTTGACAAAAATGAGGGTAATTTTAGGGGGAAAAAACATGTTTCAATAAATGCTAAATCCCAGTTTGTTAATGGAGGTCTGTATATAGTGAGACTCATTTGTTGGATAGTTCTTTGCTGTTGTGTGATATTAATGTAAAACTTAATTGAATTTGTAAAGAATACCCTAAGTGTGTTTCTGAAGTTTATCTCTGTAATCTATCTTTGGATGAAGATCAGATGCCTCATGACCTGCAACCAGAACTGAAAAAAGACATAATTTAAGGGACTGTCTCCAACCTAGCTGGAAGGGCTTTTTTTTTTTTTTAAATAGGTACTCTTAACTAGCTCATGCACAATGAAATTGAAGAGAAATTAACTCTTATATTAATTCCCACTTTCAAAGGCCCCTACACTGGATTGGTCTATAGAGAAGACAGCTGACCTGATCTCACCTTAAAGTGATGCTCAAACAGAGGAGAAACTACACTACACCAGGATAAGACAATGACATCAGAGGTAGACAGCTTGCCCAAGATGCTGGACCTGATTTGTATGATCATTTATGATGTTTTCTTAACTTCTTAGACCTTTGCATATAAATCAAACACTTTTCTATCATAGGCCTGATCCTATGCTAGTTTTAGAAATCAATCCAGTTGTTGGATTTGTGGCCAATTACCTGTGTCTAATTCTAGGTTACTTTGGTAAATTTCTCTACTACAAGACTCTAACCTGTTGGCTCTGAGAAAATTTACATATATATATATATATATATATGTGTGTGTGTGTGTGTGTGTGTGTGTGTGTAGAGTCATATTCAGGTCACTGTGATATTATTAGATGGGATGGGATGCCCTCACTGGGCCAATTAATAATGCTTGCTTTGACTCTGTCCATAAAGTTGAGCTTTCTTCTATTACTCAGTGAAAGCAAAGGCATTGGAGAAGGAAATGGCAATCCACTCCAGTATTCTTGCCTGGAGAATCCCAGGGATGGTGGAGCCTGGTGGGCTGTCATCTATGGAGTTGCACAGAGTTGGACATGACTGAAGTGACTTAGCAGCAGCAGCAGCTATTACTCAAGCTCAATCAGAGCAACAAGCAAAGTTTCAGCAAAGGAGGAAAAGTCTCCCACAGTTATGGGATGGATTTATATAGATAACACTAGGCTATGGTAGTTTAGGTTTAAAGTCTCCTCTGTGTTGGAAACAATTAAATCATACTAAGGACAGTCTAGTAACACTAGAAAGCTAGGCTATGTGCCTTATAGATGATGCCAATATATAATTTCCCTGGAAGAAAAGATTCTACAGAGTAGACTAAGTCAGATGACCTGAGATATACTGGGCTACATCTAATGGAAACTCTTAACAAGTCTTACTTGTGACTTTACTAATACTGCTGGCTATGTTATTTGTATTTCATCTGTTTTACAAAATTGTTGTTTCTTGCACTGCCAAATGTGCATCTGAGGCCTTTGATAAAATAATATATAATTCCATATGAGATTGATGATGGTAACAGTGTTAGATATGGGAAGAAGCAACAAGACGAAATATTTTCCTGGACCAAAAGGCTAGTAAGACAGGTGGTCCAGAGAATTTTGGATACTGTTTTATGGCCTAGTCCAGTAACAGCACATTGAGTGGCCTGTTAACAAAATCTTTGCCAAACCTGAGAATGGACATTCTCAGGACCATGGAATAAAATGGTCATGAAATGCCCCCCTCAAAATCATGATCAAGTTTATGAACAAAAAGGGGATCTGTCAACTGAAGACTGACACTTGCCATCTACATCTACAAAGATTAAATCATGGCCACTGCAACTGCTGACTTTCAAGGCCCCTGAAAGGAGTTCAGGGTAAAAACCAGGAATGAGACACACTGTACTCTGGGAAAAACTGGCAGAACAGGCTTTCAGATAGTTAGATCTTTTCAGAAGATTTTATGAGTTCCAATTCTTGCATCTTCTCATGCTTAGAGAAACACCGACGTCACTAATGGTGACATCTGCTTTGGCTATTAGGAAAAATTTTACGATTAAAAGTCAAAATAGAGTAGCTATGGTTCAGACATCTTGGGAAATAACTATTTCCCAGATATCTTGAAAAATCATATTATGGGTGTAATTTCAGATTAGATGTTGTATTGCTAAACACTTGAGTTTTCTGAGTCGTGTCAGGCTTAGATGACACCATTCTCAAAACAATGTCTGCTGGAAGCTAGTGACCGCAACCTTATTTTTTATAAAACTAGACAACTGGCTACCTGGCTCCAAGTCTCCCTGAAGGGCCAGGTCCAGACTTGGTTTCAGGCCTATTGTTCTAAAAAGAAAGAGATGTATTTTGTCTATTAAAATTCCAGTTGTCCCTCTTCCAGCTACTTCTAATTGGGTCTGTTACAACAAAATGGCAGACCAAGAGATTGAGATTTTAATCATATAAGGCTCAGATCTAGGATTTGGAACTCAGAAATACTTCCAATTCAGTGTCTATTCTCCAAGTTGAGGCAGTCCTATGCCCCATTTTGACAGGAAGTTATCACAGTCATAGTTGCCCAGTTCCCTAAATTAAAATTGAGCAGGAGTGCGGCTTTGGAATACAGATCTGCTGTGTGTTCTCCATTTCTTATCTGTAGGATATAGGCTTCATTCAGCCTCCTTGACCTTCCCCGAGTTCCAAAGGTTGGATTCAAATAATTGCTAATCAAGAAAGGGAGGGGATTCAGAAACAGAGGAGAAACAATCAAATGGTGGTACAGCCTTGAGACAGGGTCCTGGTTCCTACTCAAGGAAATATGCATAACAATATCTTTGAATTCTTCTACAGAACTAGAGCCCCCACCCAGGTGGAGGATGGTAACCTCAGACTAAACACAAGATTCCTGGAACACAGCTCTATTGCTTCACCACCAACCAATCAAAAAAAAAAAAAAAAAAGTCACAAACCCTGCAGCCCTCACCCCAAATGTTGCCTCCTGTTTCTGGGGACCAGTGATGACCATCCTGTTAGGTCTCCTGTTTGGTCCCTGTCTATTTAATCTCTGAGAGGAGCCAACAGTTTCAAACTAAACTGCTCTTATTACAAGGGTGAATGCTGGTTTCAGGGAAAAAAATAACTTGACTTAGATCAGGTAGAGAGAGACTTCTGCTCTGCTAGACAGGCCTATGCCCATGCACAGCAGAAAGAAGTTACAGAAGAAAGAGACCTCTGTCCCAATTCCCAGGAAGTATCTTGAGTATGAAGTCTTTCAGAGGGGAGTCGTCAGGGGAAGCACAATGATTGAAACCACCCACCCTGGCCAGGCACCGTAGCAATCATTTGCATGAGTTGTTTTACAACAGGAGGTCCTGGTAAGGAACAGGGAACTAATAAGCCTCCACCAACCATAAGAGTTTGGGAAAGGTCAAATGGAGACACCTCTGACCACCTCGCAGAATCCTCTCTGGCATTCATCTTGGCTGAACAAGGCTGCACCACCAGGAAGAACTCTGAGTCAGAAGGATTGGCTAAGGACAACCCGGAAACTAATCCCATCACCATAAAACCCGAGACTGCGAGCCATGTGACAGAGCTGTTCTCCTGGGTTCCCTTACCTGCTGCTCTCAACCCAGGCGCCCTTTCCCAATAAAATCTCTTTCTTTGTCAGCACATGTGTATCCTCGGACAAGTCATTTCCAAGTGTTAGACAAGAGCCCAGTTTTGGGCCCTAGAAGGGGTCCCCTTTCCTTCAGTAGTATTTCATACTCTTTCACTCCTCACAAATAAACTTTTGGGATGATGCAGAAAGGATCAAGAGCAGACAGATGTCTTCAAGGAAATATTTTGGTTTTTAAAGTTTTGAAAGGTGCAAAACACTACTTCCAGCATGATCACATTTAAGTAAAAATGTTAAAAAACCCAGTTGTTCAAGAATAGGAATAGAAATGATGTAGTGGAAAGGGACAAAAGAGAGAGAAAAGAAGGGTCTGCTAGTGCATTAGTTTTATTTGTAACTTTTCTTTCAATGTAACAATATTCTGAGAAAAAAATGAAATATTTATATCACTTAAGCTTATGTTGTATTAGTTTTATACATCTCTGTGTTTGAACATTTTATCTTAAAGAGAATAATTTTTAAATGGTAGTGCAAATTTTTAAACTATAAACATTATGAATAATATAAGAACTTCCAAGAGTAGGAGCATTATTTTTTAATAAATGATAGAGCATTTACTTTCCAAAAGGAATTTTACTAAACACTTTACTTGCATTATTTATCAAATCCTTTCAATAATTATATGAGGTAGACACTATTATAATACTTTTACTGATAAAGATTTTGAGGGTTAAAATAGGGACCTTCTCCATCTTGCTAACTGTTATGTAACCCTGGTTACATCCAGCTTTTAGGAAACTGATAAATATTTAAATTCAACCACAAATATTTTATAAAACAAATGCAACAAGGCATAATTCTAGGGATATAAGAGTGAACAAAGCAAAATCTACTTTCTTAGATCTTATGACCTGGGGGGAGTGACAGGCAACAACATTTGATAAGTGCCATGCAGAAAAACAAAGCAGGTTAAAGAGGAGAAAAAGTGAATGAATAAATAAATGAATGAAAATCATTTGCATATCAATGTGTTTGAAAAGACAGTACTCTTTGGGTCTTTGTGCTGTTACCCTTCTGCCAGGTATGCGAAATTGAAAGCCCTGATTGCTTGCCTATTTCTTAGATTTCCTTTTCAAGGTTGAGAGCTAAGGAATCCTTCTCTCCGCCCTTCCTTGAAGGAAACACAGACTTGCTAATTGACTGTTGTAAATGTAGTGGGTTCCCTGAACTGAGTGCTCCTCAGCTGTGATGCGAACTCTCTGCTTAGCATCCTTTCGGGTTTATCACTCTGTCCTGAGACACATGGGTGCAAGAAGAACCACTGTAAATATGTTGACAGACTCCTTTCTGTACCGTGAGGAGTAAAAGCTACTCTTCTTCCCCCGAGACACTGTGTTCTGTTGGCATCTATGAAACAGGAACAAGTTAACTTAGCTTGTAAGCCCAGTGAAGTCAAGTCTCAGATTTAAAGGGTACAATTCAAGCTCTGTCACCAGGAGGATCTCCTTTTATCACTGCCTTTTGTGGTCAAACTAGAATTTTAGGTCCTTAAGGAATGAATTGGGCTTCCCTGGTGGCTCAGGGGTAAAGACTCAGCCTACAATACAGGAGATTTTGGTTGGATCCCTAGGTCAGGAAAATGCCCGGGAGAAGGAACTCTAGTATTCTTGCCTGGGGAATCCCATGGACAGAGGAACCCGGCGGGCCACAGTCCATGGAGCCACAAAAGTCAGGCATGACTTAGCGGTTAAACCACCACCACCACGAAGGAATGATGTACTTTTTACAACCATCTGCAAGTAAAATACTATGTGATTGTATTATACGATTGTACATATATGATTGCAGACCGTGAAACACTATCTTCAAGTAAAATACTATATGATTGAAAGCACTTTAAATTGTAATTTTAAATTTCTGACTGGCAGAGTTTCAAATAAGGAATTAATTAATTATTTTGGCAGATTCCCAACTAAGCTTTTGTTAACAATGTTTCTTTTGTCTGGAAAGGAAGATAGTCAGAAATATAATTTTACACTGATTCCTAGACTGTGATTAATGCTTTGGCTTTTAGTTAGCGATTTGGATAACAATGGAGAAGTGTGAATATCATCTAGAGACTGTATTTCCTAGGGAAAGGCTTGTTATGCTTTTGATTGTATGAGTGAAATTTATATCTTGTGGAAGTATTCATTTGTTAGTGTTTATTTGGAGATGAGGTACTACTTAAAAAGAGGTGTGTATGAGTGCCCAACTGGCAGTGAGCTGTTTGTCAAAGTAATTAGGTTATCCTCTGTTCCTTAAGCTCTCTTCCTAGTATGTCTGGATAGAATAAGCTATAAAAGATAGTTTCTTATAAGTGTTGGAGGATTAAAGGGACTCAATCAGTAGTGTTTTGGTAGCACACACATACCTCCCAGTTACTCAAAAACTAGTGTAAGCATTTCTAAGAAGGGATTTTTTTTTTTTTTTTTTTTAGTGAAAGTAAACCAGTTTACAGATATTGTGGGTTTAGTTTTAGACCACCACATTAGAGTCAGTCACATGAACATTTTGGTTTCTCAGTATACTTAATTTTTTTTAATTTTTAAAATTAAAAATATTTAAACACCTACACTATATTGCAATCTATTAAATGTATAATGACTTTATGTCTAGATATGTACATATCATAGTTAAAAATATTTTCTTGCTAAAAAATGATAACCATTATCTGAATCCTCAGTAAGTTGTCATCTTTATGTAATATTGCTATCAAAGATCACAGATTTTCATAATAAATATAAAAATAATGAAAAATATGTGAGAATGACCAAAATGTGGCACAGAGACATAAAGTGAACAATACTTTTTGAAAAATGTCACGTGATGCCCTTGCTTGATGTGGGATTTGTGGAGTCATTGCAAATCTTCAAGTGGTTAAAAAAAAAATAAAGCAGCATGTGTGAAGCGCAGTAAAGCAAAGTTCAATAAACCATGGTATGTCTGCATTTTAAAACAGAGAGATTGCCCTGGGTGTATCTGTTTCAGTTATACATTTAAAAAAGTGTGATTAGGCCCTTCTCATGGAGGAAGAGAGATTCTCACCTGTTAAAAGTTTTAACCCATATCTGTGTGGTTCCAAGGCCTGGTCTTAACATTTCCAGCTTTAGCTGAATTTTGATAACAAAAGTGATTCCAGGGGAACAGAATCTTAAGTGAATGTTATTATAAAGTTTTTGTATTTTCTGAAATGGGCTTTCTGATAGTAGTAGATTGAAAGACAATAAAGGCCCTATTTCCAGTGGTAAAGAGAACATTGATAGCCCATGGTGTGATATGATAAAGGAATTACTCAAAGCATTGCCTCTGGATACCTGTAACTGGTTACCTACAGAAGACAGACTTATGCGAGACATTTAAAAGAGAGGCTAGAAATTCAAAATGGAAGAAAACTCAAAGAGATTTGAAATAGGATAGATATTTTTCTTTTGGATTTGAAGGAGGAGGCTTTTATGTTGTAGAGAGAGACACATGGGAGGATCTCGAAGCTTCCTGGATCTAAGCACCCCAGTCATATAACCAAAAAGAAGTTACTGGCAATGTTTAAGCTTTGAAGAGACCCCCAAGCCTCAGATGAACTTGCAATCCTTTCCAAAGTGTTGATTTCAGCTTAATGAGACTATGGGCAGAGAACTCATCTAACTTGTACCCGAACTATTGACATAAACTGTGAAACAATACATTTGTATTATTTTTATTTTAAGCTGTTTGGTTTGAAATAAGCATTATACAATAATGGAAAGCTAATATTAAGGACAGTATGTGTATATTATCAATCAAATATTAAATGCATGATTAGGGCAATAGTATATATATGTATATACATTATATGATTACATAATATAGTATATATATGTGCATAAATAAATACATATATGACACACATATATTAGCAGAGAAACACTAACTATGCACCATTTATATTTTATTTAATTTTAAACATTTATATAAATTTATATACCTTATATAATATAAAATATATATTTTATACTTATATATAAGTATAGTATATTTGTATTATATTTTCTGCTCCTGGTGAAACAAGTAAATTGCATTCCCTAGTATCTTACAGTATGTGGAGACTATGCAGCCGGCTTCTGCTCAACAGAATATAAGAAGCTGTATATGCAATATCTAGTTGTGGCCATAAAAAAACGTTTTGAGACAAAGTCCCTGACATGGAGGAATAACACAGTGCAAGAGCTCTAGAGCTCTAGATTATCGTTTGTAGCTCTCATCAGTGCATTCTCAGCTACAAAGGACTGGGGTTTGGGGAAAATACAGTCTCTAAGCACATTAAGTCACAGAGAGTTGGATTTGTTTGTTGTAGAAGCTAGCATCAATTTATTCAATCTACTATTGTATACGCATTACCTGAAAGACAATATGATACACAAAATCTGATTTTGAAATTTGAAATTCTGAATGAAATACAGATATTCCATTTGCTAATTGTGGGACTTTGTACAGGGTGTTACACGATTACAAATTCTGTTTTCTGGAATATTTTCCATTCTCCATGTCCCCCACTCCTTTTGTTCCTCTTTCTCTTCCTGTACCTTCCCCTCCCTCTTCCTCTCCTCTCTCTCCTCCTTTATATCCACATCTCCTTCCTATTCTGCCGCTTCTCCTCCTCTCTCTCTTTTTCCCCTTTCCTTTCTTCTTCCACACTTTGTTCTGTTTGTATTTGTTTGCATGCATGTGTGCTAAATTGCTTCAGTTGTGTCCAACTCTGTGCAACTCCTATGGACTATAGTCTGCTAGGCTCCTCTGTGGGATTCTTCAGGCAAGAACAATGGAGTGGATTGCATGCCCTGCTAAAGGAGATCTTCCCAACCCAGCGATCCAATTGACCCTGCATTGGCAGTCAGGTTCTTTACCATTGGCGCCTCCTGGGAAACCCACTTGTTTGTGTAAGTTATATCAACTTAAAGTTCACTGATTCTCCATCCTGAACACATGTAAATCCATGGCTTATTCATGTCAATCTATGGCAAAAATCACTAATTAAAAAAAAAAAAAAAAGTAAAACAGGTAAATAAAATATAACTGAAAAAAAAAATTTTCACTGATTCTTTTCTCAGTCACATCATCCAGAAAGACATTCTTCATGTTTTTCTACTTATGTTGTTTTCCTTGTCATTTGAAGAATTATTAGTCTATTATTGCTCAGACTTACATTTCCGTGTTGAAATTTGTCATCAGAATATGTGTTATTTACCTGTTTCATTGGAGCTTTTACTATATTATGTAATGTTATTTACAATTTTCTATTTAGTTCCATCATCAGTGTCATAGCTGAATCTGGCCCAATTATTACATTATTCTTTCTTTCAGTTCAGTTCAGTAGCTCAGTCGTGTCCGACTCTTTGCGACCCCATGAACTGCAGCACGCCAGGCCTAACTGTCCGTCACCAACTTCCGGAGTCCACCCAAACCCGTGCCCATTGTGTTGGTGATGCCATCCAACCATCTCCTCCTCTGTCGTCCCCTTCTCCTCCAGCCCTCAATCTTTCCCAGCATCAGGGTCTTTTCAAATGAGGTCAGCTCTCCGCATCAGGTGGCCAAGTATTGGAGTTTCAGCTTAAACGTCAGTCCCTCCAATGAACACCCAGGACTGATCTCCCTTAGGATGGGCTGGTTGGATCTCCTCACAGTCCAAGAGACTCTCAAGAGTCTTCTCCAACATCAGAGTTCAAAAGCATCAATTCTTCTGTGTTCGGCTTTCTTTATAGTCCAACTCCCACATCCATACATGACAACTGGAAACACCATAGCCTTGACTAGACGGACCTTTGTTGGCAAAGAAATGTCTCTGCTTTTTAACATGCTGTCTAGGTTGGTCATAACTTACCTTCCAAGGAGCAAGTGCCTTTTAATTTCATGGTTGCAATCACCATTTGCAGTGATTTTGGAGCCCAGAAAAATAAAGTCAGCCACTGTTTCCCCATCTATTTGCCATGAAGTCATGGGACTGGATGCCATGATCTTAGTTTTCTGAATGTTGAGCTTTAAGCCAACTTTTTCACTATTTTCTTTCACTTTCAAGAAGAGGCTCTTTAGTTCTTCTTCACTTTCTGCCACAAAGGTGGTGTCATCTGCATATTCCCGGCAATCTTAACTCCATCTTTTGCTTCCTCCTGCCCAGCGTTTCTCATGATATAGTCTGTATATAAGTTAAATAAGCAGGGTGACAATATACAACCTTGATGCACTTCTTTTCCTATTTGGAACCAGTCTGTTGTTCCATGTCCAGTTCTAACTGTTGCTTCCTGACCTGCATACAGATTTCTCAAGAGGCAGGTCAGGTGGTCTGGTATTCCAATCTCTTTCAGAATATCCCACAGTATGTACTTTTTCATATGTTTCCTTTTTGTCATTGTTTTAAAAACAAGACACCTTGTAGTAGAGAGTAGTGTGATAATTTTTTTTAATTGAGATATAGTTCACATATCAAGTAACTTATTCATTTCAAAAACATGGTTTAGTGGTTTTCATTAACTCACAATGTTTTCAGCCATCACTTCTCTCTAACTCCGGCATGTTTTTATCACTTGAAACTACCAGATCCATTAGGCTGTCACCATTCTCTCCACCCTGTGCCTAGAAGCCAATAACCTACTTTCTGCCTGTTGATTTGCATATTTTGGGATTCTTTATTTAAATAGAGTCATGCAATATGCACCTTTTCCTGTGTCGTGCCTCTTTTACTTAACATGATGTTTTTAAGTTGTAACCATGTTGAAGCCTCCATGAGTACCTCACTTCTTTTAGTGGGTGACCATTCCATACTGTAGATAGACTAGCTTTTCTTCATCCACTAGACTATTGATAAGCACTTGAATTGTTACCACTTTACAGCTAATATGCTTAATGCTTCTCTGAACACATGTACCTATTTCTTGTGTACAACAGGTGGACACACATGTTCATTTTTTTCCTACTTATTTATTTGCCTGCATCAGGTCCTAATTGTGGCACAGGGGATCTTCACTGTGTCATGTGAGATCTCTCCATTGTGGTGCATGGGCTCTCTGGTTGTGGTGTGTAGCCTCAGTAGTTATGGCATGTGAGCTTAGTTGTTCTGCTGCACGTGGGATCTGAGTTCCCCAGTCAAGGATCAAACCCACATCCCCTGCACTGCCAGGCAGAGTCTTCACATTGGATTACCAAAGAAACCCTTGGACACAGTTTTCAATTCTCTTGTGTATGTGCCTAGGAATGGAATCTCTGGGTCATATGGTAACGTTTCTAGCAACAGTTGTCCAAGGCAGTTGCATCATTTAATATTCCCACTAGTAGTGTATAAAAGTTCCAGTTTTTCCATATTCTTGGCTTTTGCTTTGCACATTCAACTTTATTTATATTTCCAGGCAAATTTTCAGATCAGTTTGTTAATTGCAGCAACAAAGACATTTTGGATTTTGTAAGGAATTGTGTTGAATCTACAGGTCAATTGGGATAGTCTTACATAGTTAACAATATCAAATATTCAGATTTATAAATATGCAATATCTTTAAATTTACTTGTTTTAATTTCTTTCAGCAATCTTTGTAGTGTGTGTTGTATGAATTGCATTTCTTTTGCTTAATTTATTCCTATTTCATTATTTTTGATGTAATTGTAAATAAAGATGTTTTCTTAATTTCATGTTCAGATGTTCATTACTAGGATCTAGAATTAAAATTGAGTTTTAAGTATTGATCTAGCCTGTACCAGTACTGAATATGCTTAGATCTAATATTTGTTGTATGCATGCAAATTTCTTAATATTTTCTCTATATACAATCATATTATCTGCAAATAGAGTTAGTCTTACTTTCTCCTTTTCTACTTTGATGCATTTTTTTTTTCTCTCCTCCAATTCTTTTGACTGGGACTTCCATTATAATGCTGAAAAGAAATTTCAAGGGTGGACATTTTTGTCTTGTTCTTGATCTTAGCATGAGAGCTTTGAGGCTTTCACTAGTAAGTCTGATATTAGATTTGGTTTTACATATATGTCCATTATGAAGTTCTCTTTTCTTCTCTTCTGAGAATGTCAAATATATATATATATATTTTTATCATGAAAGGGCATTAGATTTTTTTCATATTCTCCATTTCTGTGTCCATTGAAAAAATCATGTTATTTAGTGTGTTTTTATTTTCTCCCAACTTTGATATCTGAATACAATTTGTTTTATTATTCTATAGAACAACAACAAAAACTGTCTGCAATCTTACATGAGTTAACTCTTGTTTAAACTTCCAGTAATTTTGAAAATCTTACCTTGGACCCATTTTGTTGTAAATACCATGTATGTATTCTCTTCCTAGGTACTATTTGAGATATTAAGAAATATAATATTATTGCTTCAGTAGAGTTATAGTTAACAGATCACTTTGCAAATAGAGAATAAGCTATAAACTAACATTCTTTTGATGTCCAAACGCATAGTTTCTTCCATTCTATAAAGATTTTCTCTATTGTATAATTTCTTTTCATTTTATATTTTTTAAAGTACTTTTAAAATAATTGAAAAGATCAATGAGACTAAAAGCTGGTTCTTTAAAAAGATAAACAAAATTTATTAACCTTTAGCCAGACTCATCAAGAAAAAGGAGATTAAACCTTCAGAATTTACATGTCTACTTTTATAACCTTAAATATTCCCCCAACCTCCCCCAACTTCAGGTCCCTAGTAATCACCGTTCTACTCTGTTTTTACTGGTTCAAGTTTTTTAGATTCACATATAAGTGACCTCACTGAGCATTTGTCTTTGTCCGACTTATCTTCTTTAGCATAGTATATTCTAACCCATTCATTTTGTCTTAAGTGGTAGGATTTCCTTCTTTCTCACAGTTGAACAATATACCATTGTGCAGCATATATATATATGAATATATACAGTTTGTGTGTGTGTGTGTGTGTGTGTGTGTGTGTATATATATATATATATATATATATATTCCTCATTCATTCATCTATTGATGAGCACTGGATACTTAAGCTGTTTATATACTTTGGTTATTGTGGATTATGCTGCAATAAAGATGATTGGTATATAATACATACTGATCTTTACAGTTTTTAAATTTTATTTAGCACTTATTTTCATCTGAGTTGGGAGTGGTCACATATATTTAAAATACATTTTTTCTTGCTATATGATTTCATCCTTGTGTTAAGTATTTGCATAGTAGGAAATGTTTCTTATAAACCTGGTTATTTGAGCTAGCATTTCTAAGCAAAGCTCTATTAGGTGGAGTCTTAAGTACAAAGGATTCAGCTACCCTACTTATTTATTCCTACCATGTACTTAGAGGTTGGGCTTCCCAGGTGGCTCAATTGTAAAGAATCCATCTGCCAATGCAGGAAATGCAAACTGGATCCCTGAGTAAAGAAAATCCCCTGGAGGAGGAAATGGCAACCCACTCCAGTATGCTTGCCTGGAGAATCCCAAGGTTAGAGAAGCCTTGAGGGTTGCCGTCCATGGGGTCGCAAGGTGTTGGACACAACTGAGGTGAATGAGCATGCACCCACATATGGATTAGAAATTACTAATAGCTTCTTTATTATATTAAAATTATGATTTTTTTCATTGAAGAGTTAATTTAAAAATATTAATATATATTATTATTACTGTATCATTAGTTTGACCGTATAAGAAAGAGCAATTAATCAATATTTATATTTCCACTACAAGAAAATTCAGCTATTTTAATAATTAGTTAGCTGCATTTTATTTTTATGTTTAATATAGCAAATTAAAAGACTGAAAATCTGTGTAATTATATTCTATAAATTGAATATCTTCCACGATATCAAGTGAAAAACATGAAATTTTGGAGACCCTTTCAACCCCATTTGTTATTTCACCTGACATAAAAGAATATCAAAAATTCTCAAAAGAGGTAATAAGAATGAAAAGAATGATTCAAGCAGATGTGTTTTAAATGGTTCCTCTTTTGCAAAAGAGATGTTCTTAAGACATACACCAAAATAAAGTAAAATCTTAAGATAATGAAACTTAAAGGAGATTAGAAAATGCATTTCAGAAAAATGTTGGATCACATACAATGAAACACATCTTCAGTTTTAATTTTGGATTAGATTTAGACTAAATCATACTGCTATTGCAAAAATCACCCACTGAGTGAATACTACGCTGTATACTCCCCCATCACCACCATCCCACAAAGTGCGGAAAGGCACTATTTTTTTTTTTAGATTATTGAACTTTCATTTTTTCACACCTCCTTCACATGCAGCTGGAGTGGCTTAAAGTCTCAGTAATAGGTTTGATTCATCGCTGCCGTTATAAAGACTTGGTTTTCATATTTTTAGATTTTCACTTGCAGGAATAAAACATATTAAGAGTTTATATATTTCAGAAGGCATTTTACAGTATTATTGATCTTTTAAATATCTATTTATCTTTATTTAAAATGTTCTTCCATGGAAGCAAAAATGGTCAAGTAATGTATTATGTTGTAATGCTATTTGTGTGTATATGGTGTGTGAGTGTGTACAAACATTTTAAATTTAATATTCTACATATGTATGCTTCTATGTTGTATTATATATGTATGTCAGGTCAGTTTATTCCTCTTTCTCAATTCTTGTCTCATTACAAAAAAAAAAAAAATTAGAACAACAAATTAAATGTTTTAAAGCAACAGACATGTTATAGTTCAGTTCAACTCAAGCACATGAATTTTTTTATTAGACAGACAGTCCCAAGACATAGGGAGCAAACCAACCCCAAAAGAATCATCCTCCTAATTAACAATCCCTCTTGACTTCTACCTTTTGTTACTTCCATCCCCTTTTGGTTGTTCAGTTCAATTCAGTTCAGTTCAGTTGCTCAGTCATGTCCAATTCTTTGCGACCCCATGAACCACAGCACGCCAGGCCTCCCCGTCCATCACCAACTCCCGGAGTCCATCCAAACCGATGTCCATCGAGTCAGTGATGACATCCAACCAAGTCATCCTCTGTCGTCCCCTTCTCCTCTCACCTTCAATCTTTCCCAGCATCAGGGTCTTTTCCAATGAGTCAGCTCTTCACATCAGGTGGCCAAAGTATTGGAGTTTCAGCTTTAGCATCAGTCCTTCCAATGAACACCCAGGATTGATCTCCTTTAGGATGGACTGGTTGGATCTCCTTGCAGTCCAAGGGACTCTCAAGAGTCTTCTCCAACACCACAGTTCAAAAGCATCAATTCTTCAGTGCTCAGCTTTCTTCACAGCCCAACTCTCACATCCATACATGACCACTGGAAAAACCATAAGCTTGACTAGACGAACCTTTATCGGCAAAGTAATGTCTCTGCTTTTTAATATGCTGTCTAGGTTGGTCATAACTTTCCTCCCAAGGAGCAAACATCTTTTAATTTCATGGCTGCAGTCACCATCTGCAGTGATTTTGGAGCCCCAAAAAATAAAGTCTGACACTGCTTCCACTGTTTCCCCATCTGTTTTCCTTTTGGTTGTGCCCTGTGCCAAACAGGGCTTGTACCCACCACCAGTCAATGCAAGGATATGCAAATGGCCAATTGATAATTGCAAATTATATAACAGTAGGTTCGTTTGTGTATGTCTTCTCACAGTTGAGTCTGTTATAATCAGATGTATACATGTGTAGAATATTTATGAACCCTTAATGGACTTAATGGAAACAGTGATAGACTTTATTTTCTTGGGCTCCAAAATCACTGCAGATGGTGATTGCAGCCATGAAATTAAAAGACACTTACACCTTGAAAGAAAAGTTATGACCAAACTACACAGCATATTTAAAAGCAGGGACAATATTTTGCTGGCAAAGATCCATCTAGTCAAGGCTGGTGTGTTTCCAGTAGTCATGTATGGATGTGAGAGGTGGACTATAAAGAAAGCTGAGTGCCAAGGTATTGATGGTTTTCAACTGTGGTGTTGGAGAAGACTCTTGAGAGTCCCTTGGACTGCAAGGAGATCCAACCAGTCCATCCTAAAGGAAATCAGTCCTGAATATTCATTGGAAGGACTGATGTTGAAGCTGAAACTCCAATTCTTTGGCCACCTGATGGGAAGAGCTAACTTATTTGAAACGACCCTGATGCTGGGAAAGATTGAAGGCAGGAGGAGAAGGGGATGACAGAGGATGAGATGGTTGGATGGCATCACCGACTCAATAGGCATGAGTTTGAGTAAACTCCAGGAGTTGGTGATGGATAGGGAGGCCTGGTGTGCTGCAGTCCATGGGGTTGCAAAGAGTCGGACAAGGCTGAACAACTGAGCAACTGACCTGAAATGAAATGAATGGACTCCTTGCTGCCGAAGGTTAAGCCCTTGTGGTTAGTTTGTATCGACTGTGTGCCTAGAGGGAATGTACAGGAGTTGGAAAAGTCTCTGTGGTTATTTTGCAGCATATCTTTGAGCTCTCCTGGGTGTGTCTGGGGTAGGCTTTGGAGATCACCTTGCATCCTTTTGGACTAGACCACCCCTCCTTGCTTATGCCTAACTTCCTACCTACCATGGATGTGTGTGTATGTTCTCAGTCTCTCAGTTGTGCCTGACTCTTTGTGACCTCATGGACTATAGCCTACCAGGCTCCTCTGTTCATGGAACTTTCCAAGCAGAAATACAGGAGTGGGTTGCCAGTTCCTACTCCAGGGGATCTTCCCAACGCAGGGATCAAGTCCAGGTCTCCCACATTGAAGGTGGATTATTTACCAGTTGAGCTGTCAGGAAAGCCCTTAAGCAAATATTAATCAAATATATAAAATTGTACTCCAATCAGCTACAAGTCTACATATAGGTATGAAAGTGAAAGTGAAGTGTCTCAGTCGTGTCCGACTCTTTGGGACCCCATGAACTGACTTTAGCCCACCAGGTTCCTCTGTCATGGGATTTTCCAGGCAAGAGTACTGGAGTGGGTTTCCATTCCTTCTCCAGGAGATCTTCCCAACCCAGGGCTGAACCCAGGTCTCCTGCATTGTAGGCAGTCGCTTTACGTTCTGAGCTACCAGGGAAGTCTTTATATATAAAGGTATACAGATAGAAAAATAAGAATTAACACAGTGTGGGGTAAAAGTAATGATTTTTTTTTCTTTTTTATCACAATTTCTTAACCCCATAATCTAAATATTTGTCAGTTACAAATGAATAGGATAATCAAGGTACAAAGTTAATGATTATATTTTTCTGTTCCGTCAATGCACTTATTAATATGGAAATTTTGTGTCTTCTGGAAGCATTCATAATTTATCTTCTACAAATGATTGTGACTGAAGACTTTCTTAGCTAACAATTTCATTTAGCATTAAATTTTCATTCTGATTTTAGCACCCATATACAAATATTAAAACTAAAACTCTACTGAGAGAAAGATGTTTTTAAGTATTTGATCTAGAATGTTACTAACCTAATTGTATAATGAGCCTCAGCTGAAATATTTTATCAGGTTAACATTTATGAGCTAGATTACATTAGAATATTTTCTGTAATCTGTGACTCCTATCATATTATTTCATACAAATTATTTTACACATGGATTCATATGTTGAAGTGTGTTATCATCACCCTACAAAGGTGGGATGAAGAACCACCATGCAAATTTAAGCTCAGATGTCAGAACTGATGATGCCACATGATCACCAAGAAATTATGAAGAGACTGCTCACATATTATGATTTCCTGAGGAGAACAGGACCAGCTCTTAAGCCACACTGAAACTGTCTGAGAGAGCCGGGAAGATCAGTTGGCTTTGACTTTTGTTGCAGTTACGGGGTTGGGGGGGGGGGTGGGGGCTGACCTGAATTCCTATTGAGCAGAGGGCTGGGTGTGTGTGCTTCGTTGCTCAGTCATGTCAAGCTCTTTATGGTCTCATGGACTGAGGCCAACCAGGGTCCTCTGCCCATGGAATTTTACAGGCAAGAGTACTGGAGTGGGCTACCTTCTCCTACTCCAGGTAATACCCCTGACCTTGGGATCTAATGGCATCTCTTATGTCTCCTGCATTGGCAGGTGGATTCTTTACCACTAGCACCACCTGGGAAGCCTGAGCTGAGGCTTGCATAGTTTCAGTTTGCCACCGGTGACATGAGTTTGAGCAAATCCTGAGAGACAGTGATTAACAGGGAAGCCTGGCATGCTGTAGTTCATGGGGTCACAAAGAGTCAGACATGACTTAGAGACTGAACAGAAACAACTGGGGCCCAAAGAAGGAGCACCCAGGCTCTCTTATTAGCTTTGCTAGACGTGGGAAAGAAGAACAAAAAGAAGTGATGGGGTGTGAAGTCTGTCAGTAGTCAAACATCAAAAATGGAGGCAGACTTTACTGCAGTGTGATATAAATTAACTATTTGTGATTCAATATTATTTAAAGTTATTCAATATTATTTAACAGAAAATTCTTTCTCAATTTAACTACAAAGGACATTCTTTAAAATAGTTATTGATTCAAAATATATAGCTATATTCCTTGTAATGAGTAATATAGGATAATTTATGGATTCCATGCATCATATTTTAAACAAATTTGGTTGAAGAGCTCTGTCTATCACTGTAAAGCTCTGTTTTTAACATAGACAGTATGTCTATCTTGTTTGCTGCCAGTCTGCCTGGCTTTTTCCAATTTTCATAAGCATCTCTGAGTTTTGTCCTTAAGAAATACAACTTTATTATTCCAGTTTCTTCA
Organism: Muntiacus reevesi; assembly: GCF_963930625.1. NCBI lineage: Eukaryota > Metazoa > Chordata > Mammalia > Artiodactyla > Cervidae > Muntiacus > Muntiacus reevesi. The sequence goes on along the minus strand of NC_089259.1, from coordinate 5,688,534 downwards.
GGGTATCACCATCAAATGGATTTTCACTCTTATCTACAGGTCTTCCTTTCAAAGCAGATGCTAACACCAAATATATTTTCTCTTCAACCTAAAATTATTTTTCTTGTCTTTTCATGTCTTTCATAGACCTCCTAATAGGATAAAAAATTACTTTACCTGATGGATACTCACAGTGAAGTTTCTGCTTCTTCAAGATGTGCCAAGCATATCTTGCAGACATTGCAAAAAAAGAAACAAAAAAATGTTATCCAAGATATCAGAGTTATTGTACTTATTCGTGACTTTTTTCTTTTTCAATCTTCAAAATATATTAGATGTAATGTGGCTTTTTAATATACTACTCCCCTTAATTAGGCTGTCAAACACAGGCTGTGGAATTGATATGTTTATAAATGCATAAAATTATCATAGTAATAATTTTAATGAACCTGAACAAATTACTTATAGTAACATTAACTGTTATATTAGTAAAAACTGTCAAAAGAGACACTCAGAGATAATTATCCTATACTCTTATTCTTATAAGGTTACTGTTTCTTAGACATATTTCCTTCATAACTTGTAGACCCGTATATGTTGCAGAAAAACATTAACGAGATATTACCCACTTTAGCCTTATGTTGTTAATAATAATAATTCTAATTTTTATCAACTCTTCACCTGAATTGTCTTTAATTAGTATGAGAAAACTGATAATTTTTAGATTAAGAGCAGGTGTTGCTGAATTATCTTTTGTTGCTTTAGTCAGGGAGAAGAATAATTGACTAGACATAGAAAAGACTAAAATAAGCCAGTGAATACTTCTGACTTTCTAAACAGGGGGCTACAGGACAATGTTCTATTTGAACACCAGGAAAGATAGCACTGGTGGAACAGTCCTAAACTTATGTATAGAGTGCAGTCCTTTAGTAGATAAAATGGCTATTTGAGATAGGAGAAGGCAAGGGCATTTGTTAAGATTATGAAATAAAAGGGTTCTGTATGAGAAAAGCCTGATATTATTCAACAATCAGTACTGCAACAGGAAAATTCTCAGTATCATTTATGCTAAATAGAAACCTCCTCATTTGTTCTTTCCAGTTTACTCCAATCTGCAACAGGAAAATTCTCAGTATCATTTATGCTAAATAGAAACCTCCTCATTTGTTCTTTCCAGTTTACTCCAATCTCTCTAAAAACAGACATTAACAGGTATGTTGGATGAAATGGATCTGGTGTCCAACCAAACCTAAATATTTCTATAATTTGGTAGATTTTATCAGTATCATGGAGGAGCATGGTTTTAAGAGGTTCAACAGTTCAGTGAGGGAAATGAAGGCAGAGAAAAAGTTTTTATTTTTCTCACTTTTCTTTTTCATTAATCAGACATCACTTTAAATGGAAAGATTTAGGGAATTTGAACTTAGAATTTTCATGGCCTTCTGCCTAAAAAGAGACCATTAGAGTAGATATTTCCTTCAAGAACCCACTTCCTTCTTCAGTTAGTGTTTTCCATTTATATATGTTCCAAAAAGCTAATGATTTCATATATGATATTCATCCTGTGATTTAAGCTAATTGGTCCAGGTGTTAGCAATACATGTGAAGAGAGGGACATTAATTTGCTTTACTCAGATTTTAGAATATTGATTTAATAATGTCTTTTTTAGTGTTTCATTATGAGATAAATATTTTGGGAATAATTAAAAATTATTTTTCTGACATGTTCAAAGTCAGAGGAAAAATGAATGAAAGTAACAATTAGTTCAGAAGTGTAAAAATAATAAGATGGTTATCAAAATAGAGATATATATTAATATCAAAGTGAGGGGATAGAATAAACAAATAGAATGGAAGATTACTGAGCAGACAGTGTATTGGCCAAATTTTAAAGGATGCATATGCTTTTGCTGAGGAAACAAGAGAGACAGAGAACAAATTATTTACCCATATAGGAAATTATGATAAAATGCTGTATATCCACAAGTAGTTTAGTGTTGCAGAAATAAGAAATGTGTTCAAAGAAGTGACTGGAATTAAAGTCAAACAGGTAAGGAGCTTTGACACTTTAAGTGAACCTGTATGAGAAGTAAAAAAAAAAAAAAAAAGAGAGAGAGAGAGAGAGAGAAAGAAATCTTTGCATTTACCTTGAAATGAGGAATGATATAAAAACATCGCATGTGATAAATAACATCTTACACTTAAGGACTGAAAATGATTAATTGAAATATTCTTAAAGAATAATATTCCATTATAAGTAAGTGATCTGGGGATTGAGATGAGGAAGAAGTTTTAAACACTTAAAAAGTTACAATTTGGAGGTTTTATTATGTGTTTGTATGTATGGAATTAGGATATAAGATGAGATAATTGATATAAGAGGGACAGATAGAGAAAAGGAAATCAGAGGATGAGATGGCTGGTTGGCATCACAGATGCAATGGACATGAACTTGGGCAAACTTCAGGAGATGGTGAGGGGCAGAGAAGCCTGGTATACTGAAGTGCATGGAGTCACAAAGAAAGAGTCGGATACAGTTGAGTGACTGATGAATGCATCAACAGTTTGCATAATATTTATGATTTTGATGCTAAAATTTTAGAAATACATACAGTTTCTAATCATGAGTCCAATGTTGGACGTATTTAACTTTCAAAGTCAAAGTGTTAGTGGCTCAGTCTTGTCCAACTCTTTGCAATCTCGTGGACTTTACCCCACCAGGCTCCGCTGTCCATGGGATTTCTCAGGCAATAGTACTGGAGTGGGTTGCCATTCCCTTCTCCAGGAAATCTTCCCAACCCAGGGATTGAACCCAGGTCTTTGTGTTGCAGGTGGACTATTTACTGCCTGAGTCATCAGGGAAGCCCATGTTTAACGTTAGTACCCACTAAGGTCTCCAGGGGAGTGTAATGCACTCCTTTCATGCTCATAACCTTTGAATTAGAAATTTGTAACAACTCCAACTACTGCAGTCTTGGCACAATGACATTTGTGATCAGAAAATATTTTGCTGTTCATGGGGCATGAGGGTGTCATACCTCTGCATTATAGGATGTTTGGTGTCTTCCCTAGTCTCAATGCACTAAGTCCCAGGAGCACTGCCTTCTGGTTGTGGCAAACTGAAAATACCTATAAATATTACCAAACATCCCCAGACATTCCAAAATGTCCCTTGCAGGGAGGGGGAAAAAAACATCTTTTGTTGTGAACCACTGATTTAGAGTAACAGCAAAAGCCATAGACCTATGGATAGCTGCCACATCAAGACAATAAAATAAGAAGAGTATATATCAAAAGGCAGAACTGTGAAAAAAAATGCATAGAATGGTAAAGAGAGGTGTCTTAGTCTGTTCAGGTTGCTATTAAAAAATGACATAAACTAGGTGTATGTAAACAGCAAAAAATATATTGTTCACTCTTAGAGGCTGAAAGTCTAAGACCAGCATGCCACTGTGGTCGGGTTCTGGTGAAAACCCTTTTTCCTGCTGCAGACTACTTGCAGGCTCAGTTGCTCAGTCATGTCTGATTCTTTGCGACTTCATGGACTATAGCCCCCGGGTTCCTCTGTCTATGGAAATTTCCAGGTAAGAATACTAGAGTCGGTTGCCATTTCTTACTCCTGGGGATCTTCTCAACTCAGGGATTGAACCCCTGTCTCTTGTGTCTCCTGCACTAGAAGATAAATGCTTCACCACTTTGCCACATCTCCTTACATCCTTGCATGGCAGAAAGGACAAAGGAACAGTCCAGGGTTTCATCCTAACAGAGCTAAAGTTAATTCAATTTATGAAGACTCCACCCTCATGAGACAATAACTTCCCAAAGGCCCACCTCTCAACACCATCACTTTGGGCATTAAGTTTCAGCACATGGATTTGGGAGGAACACAAAATTTGAGTTTATAACAACAAGGAAGAGGAATCTGAAAGACTACTGAAAACAAGCAAATAGTCATCTGAGATGGTTGAAGACAAAGAGATAACACAAAAACCAAAGGTTTTTGAGAGCCAGCAGGAGACCAAAAAAGAGCTACATAATATTAAGTTAGAAATAAGACTCTGATAAAGTATTTAATGAAAGTATAACTTCAAAAGATATTCTATGCACATAACTTTCAGTCTCTAGATGTGATGATGGGGTTTCCTGTGAGGAGATAACCTGTGCTGAAAAAGAGGAAGAATTCTCAAGATTCTCATGATTATTTTTATAGCTTTGAAATGCTTAATTTATAATGTTTAGCTATTTTAGTGACATTTTAAAATTCTTCAAAATATCTGCCTTAGAAGAATAATAATGCTACTTAATAATATAACCAGAAACAAGTGGGAGGAAATCATAAACAGCTTCAGTGAACATTTAGGTAGCATATAAAAATGAGTGGGTTTTTTTCAAAGTGTTGAATTGATTTTTAAAATTAACTACAATTGAAAATAACTAAAATTAAATACATAAGCTAGAAATATTTCAGGTGACCATGTTAAGTTATAAAAGACATAGCTTTGAATATTTATATTCAGACCATAGAAGTAAGTCTCTTAGAAGGAAATCCAGGAACATTTCAGTATAACAAGTACATTAAGTGACATTGGAATATGTATTTTTATACTATGCTTTGTTAGAATCAATTTTATTGTTTTAAGAGAATAGGAGGAAAAAAAGTTTTCTGCATGAACTACCAGAAAGAGACAAAACTAGTTAAATAGCTTTAGCATCTCTGTTCATAGCAGGCAGTGAAGTAATGGGAACATCAGAATTTGCCATAGCAGTCTCCTCTGATTTGAAAAGGAATGGTCCCAATAAGGTGTCTGCCTGCTTATTTGGCACCAAGCAGAACCTGAATCCCAGATTTCCCCTTAACCTGTTTAATCCTACTTAAAGCCCTCACTGTTAGACTTCCTAGGAGGCGCGGTGGTAAAGAATCCACCTGCCAACTCAGGAGATTCAAGAGATATGGGTTTGAGTCCTGGGTCAGGAAGATCCCCTGGAGTAGGAAATGGCAACCTATTCCAGGATTCTTCCCTGGAAAATTCCGTGGACAAAGGAACCTGGCAGGATAGAGTCCCTGGGGTGACAGAGAGTCAGACACCCCTGAGAACACAGCACCACGCAGAGCGCTCACTGTGAGATGCTGAAATATATTTACGCTGGTTGCCTAGCTCTTCTCTCCACGTTTGGCTGCACTCTTGTTAGGATTGGTGGTTGTTGGAAAAATGTATATTGTACATAACTGTACCTCTTCTGCCCATGAAATAAGTGATTAAAAAGAGACTACCTCACGTGAAAATATGTTTGTTTACATGTGTAGTAGATAATCTGCCATTTTATTTACGTGTGGCAGGGAGGAAGCTCTATCTTTTGTTTGGATTGCATAACTATGCATCTGGGGACTTCCATGGTGGTCCAGTGGTTAAGACTCTGCACTTTCACTCAGGAGTTCAGCTTCCATTCCTGGAGAGGAGCTAGATCCCTCATGCTGTGCTGACGAATCAGAATCAGACTTGATCCCTGAGTCAACTCTACACTCCTCCCACCTTTTGTGGAGGAATTAGAGAAAAATGTCCTGGACCAAAAAAACCCTCCCCCAAACTAGTATTTCTTTTTGCCAACAGCCCCAAACCACCATTGCCATTTTAAGTACTTAATAAAACTTATAGTGGACATTCAGTTAAACATGGCAGATTGAATGTGTATATTTACCTCCGTGTGTGTGTGACTCCTAAGTCACTTCAGTCATGTCCAACTCTTTGCAAGCCTGTGGACTGTAGCTCACCAGGCTCCTTTGTCCATGGGATTCTCCAGGTAAAAGTACTGAAATGGGTTACCATGTCCTCCTCCAGGGGATCTTTCCCATCCAAGGATTGAACCTGTGTCTTCTATATCTCCTGCATTGGTATGGAGGTTCTTTACCACTAGTAACACCTGAGAAATACACATTGACCTCCACTGCCTGCCAAAAGCATAAATAAATAAATATGTTCTCAGCATTATTTAAATAATGTGAGGTTAAAGAAGTAGTATATAATTTAATTTTTATACTGAAATAGTTTCAGATTTTTTTTGTCATCTAATGGGCTTTAAAGCCAAGTGAAAATTATATTCTTTTATAGTCAGTTTTCCTGTTCTAATGTAATATGGATCCTTTTCTTAGTACTTTGGTGGGGTGGGGATTCTTAAGACTATATTGATTCATTGTATCACATTAGATTTAGGAAGTTTAAATCATAGTAAAGTCCAAAGCAACTAAAATTGGAATATCAATTAGACTGGATGAATACAGTAAGACTTGTAAGGGGCTATGACAGGTGTGTAATTACTAAAGAAATAAAATGCAGAATATGGGAGTCAATGTACACAAAGGACTATTTCACTCCACCTATGAACACTTGGGAATATTTGAATGACTGTTGAAATAGATTTTGTATTATTTTTAGTTTTGGTTATGGATTATATGTAACAGACTTTTGATTCTGTTGAAAAATGATTTTTTAACAGAATCAACAAAATGCTCATTAACCATTTTATGGTTTCTCTCTTCACCTTCTTTGCCTACTACCTTCTTGTTTCTTTGAAGAGGTCAGCAAATTTTACTAAAGCTAGGTAATTTACATAGGCCCATCAGAAGGAAAAATAAATAAATGATTTTAAGTGAGGGTAATCTACATAAGCAAAGAAACATCATAAGTGTTGGGCATTGCATCCTAATTGGATAGCATTGATTTTGGTCTGACTAGAATCAATAATTCCATTGAGTTCAAGTTAAAGGTTATTAAAGTCTAGAATAGTGTGGTAAAATTAATATGGCCTCCTATAAACATATCCTCATCCTAATCCATGGAACTTACAGATATTATAATATGAATAAAATGAAAAAGAAAAAAAAAGATTTTCAGATGTTAAAGATACTGATATATGGAGATTATCCTTGATATCTGAGTAGATTCTGAGTGTAACCAAATAAATACTTGGAAGAGGGAGATAGAGTAGTATTTGGTATTTAGGAGAGGAGAAGACAATGTGAACACAGGAGCAGGGAGTAGAGTGATTTTTTTCTCTATAAAAGAAGGAAGAACTCTCCCATACAATCTCAGAAGAAACCATGGTCTTGCTAATGCCTTGATTTTGACCAGTGAAACTTATTTGGGGTTTTTAGCACCCAGAATTGTGAGAAAAAGTGCCTGTTTTTTAAGTTAGTTATGTATGGTAATTTGTTAGTCATTTCAGGAAACTGATAACAATAAGAGGGTTATTTAATTGCTCATACAGAAACAATATTCACTATCTCTTATGGCAACTACACCATTAATTAAGTTATTAAGGCATTCAAAAGTGGATACTTTGAAATATATCATATATTTGAAAATCCCGACACACAACCTACCTTTGGAACTTGAGAGCGGTTGCTTAATGTCTCTAACCATTAGTTTTCTCAAATGTGAGATGGAAATACTGATTTTATGCTCACAGTATGTTAGGGGAATATATATATATATATGGTGTATATATACATACATATATATATATATATATACATACATATATATACACCATATATATATGGTGTTTGATATGTTATGGAGATCAGTGGAGAAATGACTCCAGAGAGAATGAAGAGACGGAGCCAAAGCAAAAACAATACCCAGTTGTGGATGTGACTGGTGATGGAAGTAAAGTCCAATGCTGTAAAGAGCAATATTGCATAGGAACCTAGAATGTTAGGTCCATGAATCAAGGCAAATTAGAAGTGGTCAAACAGGAGATGGCAAGAGTGAACATCAATATTTTAAGAATCAGTGAACTAAAAAGGACTGGAATGGGTGAATTTAACTCAGGTGACCATTATATCTACTACTGTGGGCATGAATCCCTTAGAAGAAGTGTAGTAGCCATCATAGTCAACAAAAGAGTCTGAAATGCCGTTCTTGGATGCAATCTCAAAAACAACAGAATTATCTCTGTTCATTTACAAGGCAAGCCATTCAATATCACAGTTATCCATGTCTGTGTCTTGACCAGTAAAGCTGAAGAAGCTGAAATTGAACAATTCTAGGAAGACTACAAGACCTTCTAGAACTAACACCCAAAAAAAGATGTCTTTTTCATTATGGGGGACTGGAATGCAAAAGTAGAAAATAAAGAAATGCTTGGAGTAATAGGCAAATTTGGCCTTGGAGTACATAAAGAAGCAAGGCAAAGGCTAATAGAGTTTTGCCAAGAGAACTCAGTGGTCATAGCAAACACCCTCTTCCAAAACACAAGAGATGACTCTAGACGTGGACATCACCAGATGGTCAACACCAAAATCAGACTGATTACATTCTTTACAGCCAAAGATGGAGAAGTTCTATATAGTCAGCAAGAACAAGACCAGGAGCTGACTGTGGCTAAGATCATGAACTCCTTATTGCCAAATTCAGGCTTAAATTGAAGAAAGTAGGGAAAACCACTAGATTCAGGTATAACCTAAATCCAATCCCTTATGACTATTCAGTGGAAGTGACAAGTAGATTCAAAGGATTAGATCTAATAGACAGAGTGCCTGAAGAACTATAGACAGAAGTTTGTGACATTGTACAGGAGGCAGTTATCAAGACCACTCACAAGAAAAAAGAAATGCAAAAATGTAAAATGGTTTTCTGCAGAGGTCTTACAAATAGCTAGGAAAAGAAGAGAAGAGAAAGGCAAAGGAGAAAAGAAAAGATATACCCACTTGAATGCAGAGTTCCAAAGAATAGCAAGGAGAGATAAGAAAGCCTTCCTTATTAATCAATGCAAAGAAATAGAGGAAAACAATAGAATGGGAAAGACTAGAGATCTCTTCAAGAAAATTAGAGATGCCGATGAAACATTTCATGCAAAGATGGGCTCAATAAAGGACAGAAATAGTATGACTCTAACAGAAGCAGAAGACATTAAGAAGAGACAGCAAGAATACACAGAAGAACTATACAAAAAAGATTCTTATGACCCAGATAATCATGATGGTGTGATCACTCACCTAGAGTCAAACATTCTGGAGTGCGAAGTTAAGTGGGCCTTAGGAAGCATCACTAGGAACAAAGCTAGTGGAGGTAGATCAAACTCCAGTTGAGCTATTGCAAATCCCAGAAGATGATGCTGTTAAAGTGCTGAACTGAATGTGCCAGCAAATTTGGAAAACTCAGCAGTGGTTACAGAACTGGAAAAGGTCAGTTTTCATGCTAATCCCAAAGAAGGGCAATGCCAAAGAACATTCAAACTACCACACAACTGCACTCATCTCACAAGTTAGCAAACTAATGTTCAAAATTCTCCTAATGAGACTTCAAGAGTATGTGAACCAAGAATTTCTAGATGCTCAAGATGGATTTAGAAAAGACAAAGGAACCAGAAATCAAACTGCCAACATCTTTTGGATCACAGACAAAGCAAGAGTTCCAGAGAAATGTCTATTTCTGCTTTCTTGACCATGCCAAAGCTTTTGAATGTGTAAATCACAACAAACTGGAAAATTTTAAAGAGATGGAAATCCAGACCACCTTACCTGCCTCCTGAGAAAAATGTATGCAAGTCAAGAAGCAACAGTTAGAACTGGACATGGAACAACAGGCTGGTTTCAAAATGGGAACAGAGTATGTCTAGGCTGTATATTGTCACCCTGCTTATTTAACTTATATGCAGAGTACAGAGTACATAATGAGAAGTCCTGGACTGGATGTAGCACAAGCTGGAATTAAGATTCCAGGGAGAAGTATCAATAAGCTCAGATATGCAGATGACACTGCACTTAGGGCAGAAAGCAAAGAAGAACTAAGGAACCTCTTGATGAAAGTGAAAGAGGAGAGTGAAAAAGTTGGCTTAAAGCTCAACATTCAGAAAACTAAGATCATGGCATCTGGCCCCATCACTTCACGGCAAATAGATGAGGAAACAATAGAGAGTGAAAGGCTTTATTTTTCTGGGCTCCATAATCACTGCAGATGGTGACTGCAGACATGAAATTTAAAGACACTTGTTCCTTGGAAGAAAAGCTGTGAGCCACCTAGACAGCATAGCACCTAGAAAGCAGAGACGTTACTTCGCCGCCAAAGGTCCATCTAGTTAAAAGTATGGTTTTTCCAGTAGTTATGTATGGATGTGAGAGTTGGACTATAAAGAAAGCTGAGCATTGAAGAATTAATGCTTTTGAACTGTGGTGTTGGAGAAGACTCTTGAGAGTCCCTTGGACTGCAAGGAGATCCAGCCAGTCCATCCTAAAGGAGATCAGTCCTGAATGTTCATTGGAAGGACTGATGCTGAAGCTGAAACCCCAATAATTTTGCCACCTGATGGGAAGAACTGACTCATCGGAAAAGAACCTGATGCTGGGAAAGACTGAAGGTGGGAGGAGAAGGGGACGGCAGAGGATGAGATTGGATGGCATCACTGACTCAATGAACACGAGTTAGAGTAAACACTGGGAGTTGGTGATGGACAGAGAGGCCTGGTGTGCTGTAGTCTGTGAGGTGGCAAAGAGCTGCACACCACTGAGTGACCAAACTGAACTGAACTGATGCTCACAATTTGTTAGGGAAATTTTAAAAAAAAAAATCTGTTTAGATTTCAGAAACAAATCAGAGCAGGCCTCTGACCTTGCTTCTAACCTGCCTGGACACTGCCCTAACTGGGAGTGACTCTGTGACTGCCTGCTGTGAGTACAAGACTTGCAGCACCATAGATAAGATGGGGGAGAAATGTTGAGGCTGTTAAGCGCTGGAGGGTGCCTGGCCAACCAAGCCCCAGGTAGAGCAACATTACAAGTTTTACACAACAAAACAAACAGCACTAACAGGAAACCGGGCTTGTAATTTGGTCACAGATTGATGATGATGTCAGTTTGCCTCTGTCCAGGGCTTATAAGCAGGAACTCCTGAACTGCAGTCTTTGAAGTCTCACCCACGGGGTGGATGCACTGCCTGGGCCCTTGTCCAAACTGGGACTCCAGATATGCTGTGACATGGGACTTCCCAGCGTTGATTAAGTCTGAAAGTGAAAATCGCTCAGTTGTGTCCGACTCTTTGTGCCCCCATTGACTATACAATCCATGGAATTCTCTAGACCAGAATACTGGAGCGGGTGAAGTGAAGTGACAATCGCTCAGTAGTTTACAACTTTTTTTGACCCCATGGACTAATACAGTCCTTGGAATTCTCCAGGCTAGAATACTGGAGTGGTAGCCTTTCCCTTCTCCAGGGGATCTTCTCAACTCAGGGATCGAACACAAGTCTCCCTCATTGCAGGCAGATTCTTTACCAGCTGAGTCACAGGGAAGCCCAAGAATACTGGAGTGGATTGCCAATCCCTTCTCCAGGGGATCTTCCCGACCCAGGAATCACACCGGGGTCTCCTGCATTGCAGGTGCATAAAGTCTGGATTTTGATCAAAACTCAATTTAGTGATGTATTCTTTGCTCTTTCTCTTTTATTTTAATGTTAGTATGTTGCAAATAAGCTAGATAATTCTCTGATAAATATCTGTTTTATTTATTTGTATATAATGAGTGACTTATTTTGTTAGCAAATCCTCTGAACTGGAGATGAAAGTGAAAACTTTTGATAAAACACAGTATTATCATGAAAAATAAATAAGAAAACATATGCAACATAATTTGTAAAGTATAACTGTACCCCAGGTGGTTAAATATAATAATTGTATTATTTTTTAATCTTTTTTCACTTCTAGATGCTTAATTTTACAAAAGCAGAATTTAGCTCTGCTTTTATTTATGTTGATGTTCAATGCACTTAATTTTAATAGACAGATGAATAGGGAGAATGAATAACACACATTTAATTTTTTCAGAATTTGCTTACAAACTAATATCAGGTGGAAGGTAAATATTTAATTTAGTTTTTTTTAATTTTGTTTTGCTTTAAAATATAGTTTTCTAATGATGGTTTAAAAAACTTTAATTTAATATTTCAAATTAACCATAGGGAAAGATTACACTGAGTTCTTGGGATTTACTTACTTTTGTGAATGGTGAAAATCTAAGGTGGGGGTGTAACAATACACAGATAGAGGACCTGGCAGCAGATTTAAATCAAGTTTTAATCATATAAGAAATGTAGAAATAGTTATTAAAATATGCATCAAAATCATGTTCCCTTTAGCACCTCTTCAAGTGACATTTTACTGTGTTTATAACGATTAGATTTGTTTCTGGAAAATTACCAGATGCTCATAACATTAAGGTCTGCTCAATGTTTATTCCTTGTTGAGGAGGCCATGCATCGATCACAATTTTCTATATTCCTTTTTTGGGCTTCACTTGCACTTGATAAATTTTCCATCTCCTGTTAGATTTCTAATTAGTAAATGTTTTGTCAACAGTGTACATTGCACGTCTTCACACAGTTAAGATTTTCTGGTGGCTCTCAATCAGATCCTGAATATATAATGCTACATGCAAGCCTTGTGAATGCATATGCTCTGTGTTATCACTCCCTTGCTTGTTCAAGTTATTTCATTTTAGATTTACAGATAATGTCATGAAGCACTGGCTTTCCTTTTTCCACACAGTACTGTGCAGTAAGAGTAATTTTACCATCTTGGTGAAATGTTGTTAAGATGGAATGCAACTGTTTTGAGCTGTGTTATCAGTAGCAACCATACCTATCACAATCAGAAGTGAAGTGGATAAAGATGACACACAACAATATTTCAAACAATTCAGATGGTTATTCAATAACTCCCTTTATCATTACCATATTTTTTTTGGTTCAGTCTTATATCCAATTTTTCACATGTATTTTGACATGTGTCTTCTGTTCTGAAGTTCATTTCAGTTCATTTCAGTTCAGTCTTTCAGTCGTGTCCAACTCTGCTCTGAAGGGGCTAACGTAAATGAATATCTAAAAATAAAATGCTGTTTTCTAAGTAGCCACATTACTTTACACTCAAATATCACATATTAGAATTATTTCTAAATTAGATTAGCCATCCTGAAAAAATATTTTTGTTCTGTCTTATATACAAGTCTATACAAAATATTACATGCCCTATAGAAATTTGATTGCAAATTATGGGTTAGATAAAATCTACAAGCAATGTATCCATTATAAAAACTCATTGTAGCTTTACTAAAAGTTGAATTTTTGCAAAATGACAGTTCAGCTAGCATTAATATTTGTTGATTATCAAAGAAGAAAATAGAGTAGTTTAAGAACTTGATTGCCAATTATAAACTGGTTAATTTATAAAGCATGTACTGCATTCCATCATTTAGAGAGTTTGTAACACATTCCTATCAGGAAAATTATACACTACACTACTAATTCAGCTGGTTGAAATAAGCACTTTCATAACACTAAGGCAAAAACCTTTTTGTGGTCTCAACCTCATTTTTACACCTGCTTGACTCATTTGTTTGAACCAAAATGAAGTCATTTCAAAAAAATGTTGTCACACGATCAATATCTTTGAAGCTATGCTTTGGCTGTGACTGAGCATTTTTGAAGAACCAGAGCCCATTATCTGGTGACAGGATGCCAGATCTGCTGACATTTACTTTCGTTTTAAACATCAGCATAACAATTTCTGCTGCTGTTGCTCATTAAATATTACACTAATGCTTTTGACATGTGAAACATTTTTATTATGTCATTGAATTATTCATAGAACTATGGATCCTCAATATTATTTCCTTACTCAGTTTCATATAATCACAAGCACCAGAGTTCCTTATGAGTTATATAATTAGAAAATCATCAATATAAAATGTTTATAAGACAGCGATCACATGGAGAATTTATAATCTGGATGAAGAGGAAGTGGTGCGGGACACCCTGATATGACTGCCTGGACACTAAAGGACATCTGAAGGACACTTAACTGAGCATTACTGTCCTCAAATCAACTTTTTGACTTAGTTTTTAATCACTCTGATTATCCTTGAAAATGCTCACTGGAGTGCCAGTGTTTCGTCTAGACATCTTGTATATGTTACTTGCAATCCTAAACCTAACTCTGTCCTTGGACCAAAATAACATTGCTATGTGATTGTTGATACTCAGTCATTAAAGAAGTTACAGGCCCTTAGATATCTGTTTGTTTCTGCTTCAAGATTTTCTTTCATCTTTGTGGTCATTTCTTTCCAAATCAGAGTCTGCCTTCTTACTTCTAGCCTCTCTTTTCTTGATCTCATCTAGGATTTTCATTCCATTATTCATTTAAGTTTCATTCTCTTTATAGAAAAGCCCTTCTCTTCCCATGCTTAATTAAAACTTGGCTCTCTTCCATTGATGGTTTTCTTCAGACTTGCCAATAGGAAACTGTGCTTTCTCTCATGTCTTACTTAATAAAAAACATGGAGGTGAAATTAGTTTACTATAAATTTGCAGACCACTATTTAGTTCACCAAAAAATAAAATCTGGTCCTATGGAGTTTTATGCAATCTCATTTCATCACTTTTATTATGTGCTGTCATCATTTAACTTTCAGGGTCAATTCTCTATATTCTTTTAGAATACAGGCAAAAAGGATTTCAGTTTTATTCTCTTTCACTAAGTATGTAATTACCAAATACTATTTGAAAGCCCATTTAGAATACCAATTAAAAGATAAAGGGAGAAGTTCCTGGGTTTCATTAAATTAGTTGCTCTCACTTAAATTCCATAGCAGTGATCACACTCTATACCTTTCGATGAAAGAAACCATGCCACTTTAAAAAATCAAAAGTTCATTAGCCAAACATTTAATATAATTTCTTGTCTTTTAATTGTTTTCTTTCTTTATATATGAAAACAACTGATCTTTAACTTTCTAAAGGCCTTTCTTTTTTTTCTTTCTTTCTTTCTTTTTTTTTTTTTTTTGTCTCACAGCTTCTTATACGTATATAAGGTCTAAGTTTCATGGACCCAATATTCAAATGCATGCATCAAGTTTTACATAGGAGAATGAGAAAGACAAGGCCAAGGAAGGTGTAAGGCTGATAACACACTCATGAGCTCAAGAGATGTACTTGGGGAGAGAGCAGTCTATTGAAAAGTGAACTGACGATGAATGTGGACATTTGTGTTACGTTGGGTAATGTAAAAAAAAAAAAAGACAAAAGACAAAGTATTAATATTTCAGACATGTGTTTAATGAAGGGAATTAAATTTGTTGATCTTTTGAAGGGCTGAAAGACCAAAAATGTTATGGTGGTTGCTGAGAGTAAACAAAAGGAAAAGTAATATTATCTGACCAGGGCTTGCTTGTACCTTTCAGCTGGAGCTCACCACCCCTACTGACCATTTCACTGGGAACACTGGTTTCTCAGTACTTGAACCACTGAATAATTGTTCTTTTTCCTGTCACTATTCACACCTTCTCTGTCAACTTCCTGTATCCATTTCTCCTACTGGAGTTGCAATTAAGACATCTTTCCTTTCTGATTTTTTATCTCTCCACAGAGTCTCAAATCCATAGAAGCTAGTATGGAAATATTACACAATGGAGACTGGGAAATGTCATTTAAATATTTTTTTTTCAGATCTAGCGCTGCAAAATTTAGCACACAAGGGTATGCATGGGGTTCAGTAGACACCACAAAAATAACCAGCATAAGAGGTGATTGTAAAACTGAGTAAACTATTTAAAAACATTTAAAAAAATAATAATTAGTCCATATATATTATAAAGTTTTTCAGAGTTTAAATTCTCTCTCTTTTTATATTTCTTAACCTAATCATTCATTTTGTGAGTGATACTTCCTCTTGTATAGGCATCATTTTTCATTTGAGAATCAATGAAATTGTGATTAGCAATTGGCACTTTTACATGGCACAAAATTTTGAATCCTTTATTCTTTCAAATAGATAAAATACCTGTACTAAAGTCATGGCAAATAGAACCTAAAGGGAACAGCCTCTGCCTTAGATAAACATTTCTGCAAAACAACACAATTTTGCTGAAAATTCTTTCTAAATAACATCCTATGGCATATTAATGAATAACTTTATGACAGCAGTAAAAAGCACATTGATATATTAGAGACTGGTGGATTTTGCTTGATACCAGGCATGAGAAAATAATGACTGTTCCTATACACCTAACTATTGCAGTACAAAATTCACTCTGACATTCCCTTTTGATATTATTGACATGAGAGAGATAATCATAAAGCTATCTTTTTAATTAGGCCAATAATTTACTAGAACAATTTAGTTTTACAGAATCAGTGTAACTAAAGTGTGTATTATATTTCATTTCATCTATCATTATTCCAATTTTATTTATTTATTTATTTATTATTCATTCTTAATGTTTAATATGTTTTCAAAGAATAATAAGGAATCAGAATAGCATCAGTGTAACAATTAGATAATATAAATTATATACATATATAATTAAATAATTCAAAATTGTGTTTTAGCTTTATGAACTTTAGAAGTAAAAACATTAAATGTTTCATATGCAAAGTTGATTTTTTTTTCAACAACATATGGTCTGGTTGTTTTTCTACTAGAAATGACAGAATTACAAGGTCAATTTGAACTTTGGCCCTTGGTTATACAGGTAGAACTTTTACTCTGAAAAGATTGGCTCAGTTCCTGAGGAAAATGAGGAAATTATGCAAATCAATCACAGTATATGAAAAAGCATCAGAAATAGTTTCATTCAAAACCTTAGCTATAACAGTACTTGAGGTCCTAGGAAACTCACTTATTCATGGGTTTTTCCTCATTCATCTTATTCTAGGAATTCTGCTGAGAAAAAACAGATCTGAAACTACATGAGAAAATCTTGCTTTCCAGGAAATATTTTTAAAATCCCATTCAAGGTCTAGAACTGTTCCTTCTAATGCATTCACCACTAGCTACATGCAGCAACTTAAATTAGTCAAAGTTAAAGTACAAACTCAATTGTGCCACTTACACTGTCATGGGTCCATAGTTGTATGTAACTAGGGGTGATGATTATATTGGACAAGACAAATGAGGGAAGTCCATCATCTCTGATAGTTCTATTAGGTAGTGCTGGTCTGAAATAAGATAAAGTGGGGACATGGTAGTTTTACAGTTGTGATCCCAGGTACTCATTAGAGATGACTTTTCATGTAATAGCTAATAAACATGTTGTCAAACAAAACATACCTACTTTGAATACCTATCTAGAAATGAACTTATCTTTGAAATAGACAGGAATAAAACAGGAGATATTAGAGTCAGAATGTAGTTTGAAAACCTATAGCCTATTCTGGAAAAGTCATAACTTTCACATACTTTTTTTTTTTTTTTCTTTTTCAAGAAATAGAAATCAACTGTTATTTAGTAATTGATAAGCTTTAAAAAATTAATACATCTTCAAATACCTATTTTAGAAGAGACAATCTAACTCATCAATTCAGGTCAGTTCAATTGCTCAGTCATGTCTGACTCTTTGCCACTCCATGGACTGCAGCACACCAGGCTTCCCTGTCCATCACCAACTTCCAGAGCTTGCTCAAACTCATGTCCATCAAGTCAGTGATGCCATCCAACCATCTCATCCTCTATTGTCCCCTTCTCCCCCTGTCTCCAATCTTCCCCAGCTTCAGGGTCTTTTCCAAGGAGTCAGTTCTTTGCATCAGATGGCCAAAATATTGGAGCTTCAGCATCAGCATCGGTCCTTCCAATAAAAATTCAGGACTGATTTCCTTTAGGATTGACTCGTTTGATTTCCTTGCAGTCCAAGGGACTCTCAAAAGAGTTTTCTCCAACACCACAGTCCAAAAGCATCAATTTTTCAGCTCTCAGCTTTCTTTATAATCCAAATCTCACATCCATACATGACTACCAGAAAAAAACATAGCTTTGACTAGATGAAATTTTGTGGGCAAAGTAATGTCTTTGCTTTTTAATAAGCTGTCTAGGTTGGTCATAGCTTTTCTTCCAAGCAGCAAGTGCCTTTTAATTTCATGGCTGCAGTTACCATCTGCAGTGACTTTGGAGCCCAAGAGAATAAAATCTGTCACTGTTTCCATTGTTTCCCCATCTATTTGCCATGAAGTGATGAGGCCAGATGCCATGATATTCATTTTTTGAACACTGAGTTTTAAGGCAGCTTTTTCACTCACCTCTTTCACTTTCATCAAGAGGCTCTTTAGTTCTTCACTTTCTGCCATAAGGGTGGTGTCATCTGCATATCTGAGGTTATTCATATTTCAATAACCTGGTTCTTTATCATGAGTTAATTAAAGTCTGTAGCACAAGTTTATTCTTATTTCTGCATGAATATATCTGGTTTTCATTTTTTTCTGAAAATGATCTTCTTAATAGTTACTGGTAAAGTCAGTTTCCTTCAACTAAGATAGTTTTTTTGCACTAAACAAAAAATAGAGATATCTCAATACCCTGGGATACCTGTGATGAAATTTGCTTTTTTCTTTCCTTTGGTGTCATGAACAGTTAGTCAGAAAACTGCTTTATCTCTTTACATCCCCCTAACCAACTGAAAACAAAAATCAACAACACTCTTTTTCACTAACTGTAAGTACTAAATGATTATGGCATCTGCATTCATTAGGAACAAAAGGACATATGAAAAGAGTTACATGATTCCTTGTTTGGGAGCCCCAGTGCTTCGTAGGGAGTATTAAAAATTTGAATTGGATATCAAAATCATTCATTCCTGTATCAGTGACACTTCTTACCTCAAAAACCTAGAAAGGATTTTTGTTGTTCCTTTATTTCTTATTGTTTGATGAGATTTTCTAAAATAAAGAGAACACCAGTTTATCTCATCACCAGTAAACACTTCAAATTTTGTATTGCCCAATCCCAACAAAATATCTGATTGTACAGACTAGGTAGTTTCAAATAAATTAGAGACTTCTATCATATATATTGTCTACTTGCTCTGCAATATAAAGGTTGTAAGTATTGGGGTTTCAACCATAAGCAAAAAGAAAAAAGTTAAATAAATACACTATGATATAAAATCAAATAGTGCTTAATGTTATAAGAAAAAATGTAGTGTATAAGATATACCTAGTGCTACATGTAGAACAAGTCTTAAAACCAGGTGATCAAGGAAGTTACTGAAATCGTGAAAATTTGTACATAAATTCAAATGAAAAGGCTTTAATACACTTAATAAGAAGACTAAATTCAATTGCTGATTAAGTGTCTTCTGTCTTTATCAGTTCAAATGGAGAGAAAAATTTACTGAGAATACACAAAGGATGAATACTTCGTCATATTCCATGATTATATTGAACTTATCCAACTGATAACTCTGCATTGATTTCAAAGGATCTCTATGCCCAGATCAGATTTACAGAGATGCAGAGGTAAGTGAGAAATTGAATCAAGTATACTTGCCATCCAATATGTTTTATTTGGTATTTTTAAGACAGCTGAACTTAACATTTTCTAAGGTTAAAAAATTTAAAACTGGAGAGTATTTGTATGGTGTTACTGAACTTGAAGTTATTTTTGCAAGATTGATGTTTTTTTAAATAAATAATTAAAGAATTCTTATTTTTCTTCTAATAAAATATTACTGAAAACTTTTGTGTAAATAAAACAACTCCTCATCTCATATCTTGAAAAAAATTGTTAAATACTAAGAAATTATTGATTTATAAGCCTAGGAGATATATTATAGTTGGGGCATTTAATGCTATTATGCAGTGTAAAAAATCTATGTGAATAGTTAGATATAGTTCAGAAATTCTTTGTGTGTGTTCTTAAGTAAATCTGTTCACAGCAGTAGTTATCTCTGGGATCACACAAATATCATATGAAAATTCAACTTCATCCTCAAACACCATAAATATCTCAGCAAATATCCTTTATTTAAATAAAAAAAAAAATTCTACCCTTCATTGTTAGGGATTCTTCATACCACTGCAGCGCTTTTCCTTAAAGAAACATAGTAGGATTGAAATACTCATGCATACTCAGTCACTCAGTCATGTCCAACTTTCTGTAACCCCATGGGCTATATAGCCTGCCAGACTACTCTGTCCATGGAATTTTTCAGGCAAAAATACTGCAGTTGGTTGCCATTTCTTCCTTCAGGGTATCTTCTTGATACAGGGATCGAACCCACCTTTCCTGCATCTCCTGCATTGACAGGTGGATTCTTTACCACTGCTCCACATGGGAAGCCTGAAATACTCATAGACATCTATAAATACCATGTTTTGATATATTTTTTGAGAGGGATAGAATCTCTTTAGATGGCAAATTTCAAATAATGCCAAAAGACCTTCCGTCACCCTTAATTATCATCATATACTATATTTGTTCCCATAAATTCTCCTAATTTTAATATTGATTTATGTATCTATGTTTATTGTCTTATTCTATCTGTAAATAGGTTTGAGAATACTTATCACAACAATTTTTTTAATTGTTTAAGTCTTGAGATATCAGATACATGTTATCAAACATCTTTTAATTATCACATGAATAAAGAAATAAAACTTAATTCCTAGGAATTCATAATTATCTTAAATATACAATTTGTGATTAAAATAATTAAAAAATTAAAAATAGAATCAATATGCATTTTGCAGTTATATGTAAGATTTAACTGACAGATAATTCTAATAGCATAGATGTACACACATATGCATCTGTATGACACAGACCTATTAGTCATTAAGCATTATCAATCATGTTTTTTATCTTATCTGTTACAAACTTTTCTTTCCATTTCAATTACATTCCTAAATAACAGCTTATATTTTAAAAATTTGACAGGTTGTTGTTTACAAAAAAAATATTCTTCACAAAAAATGAAGGGACTGTTTTCTGTCTTGATCTATCTTTGAACAGAGAAATCCTACTGATTTTATGATGAGCTTCAAGGAGCACAGAACAAGATGAAACAAGCCTAGAGCTACTGAGATCTGCCAAGCTGCAGGCATGATTTGGTATATCGCTGTGGTCTCTTAAAAGAGAACAATAACACATAGTGTTTGTGAACTTAATACTATGCATTTCTCTCTGCTTATACTCACAGTGAAATTTTCTGTTAATGAATTTCTTGTTCCCAAAACAAAATTTGTAATGACTTGAAAACCTGTTTGGTAATGAAACTTATTTTTATAGCTAATATAAGGAAGCAACATAGAAAACAGGAAAAAATAATAATTGCTGATTGAATAATTTTTTGTGTTATTTAAGCTGGTTCCGTATTGTCTTGGAAGTGTGTTTTTATCCAGTCATTCAAAAATTCAGTCATTCAATCAACTTTTTCTGTAAAATTAACCAACATTTTTATGTTGGACTAAATAATAATTGTGCAAATTTTATTCTCTGTGAATGTTTATAAACTGACATGGAGAAGAAAAGACATAAAAAGTTTGATAATTATAAGGTAGTGTTTATCAGTAGAGCTTTCTGCAATGATGGAATTATTGAATATCTGTGCTATTCATTAGAGCAGCCACTCGGCATGTGTGGCTATTGATCACTTGAAATGTGGTTAGTATAATGAATAAACTAATATTTAGATTGTATTTAATTTTTAGTAACTTAAAATAACCACATTTGTTTAGTGGTCATCATACTGCACAATGAAGATATAAGAAGTCAAATGTTATTAAATATTGGGAAATAAGTATACCTTACACATTTTCATAAAAAAAAAAACTCTTGATTTTTGAAAATACTCCTTCTTTGACTTAGAACTTTTTTAGAAGATGGAAATATATATATGAGAAAATAAGACCAAGAATAATTCACTCTTCACATCTAGAAAAGTGAAACAGAAAATAAATATGTACTATATCTGCTTGTGATAACTGTTATAATAAAAAATGCTAACGGAAGCTAACACAATAAAAGCTCTCTACTGGGTACACTTTATATATGGGGGGTAAGTTAGGCTTTTATGATAAATTATCATCTTAGTACAAATTTCAGCAAAATGAGACTAGAGACGCATATTGATAATTGAAGAAAAAGTTTTCAGGGAAGATGTAATAAACATATGTGCAACAGCCCAGTGGCAGACATATTCTATGGTGGTCACATGATGCCCAGTTTCTGATATTTATGCCCTTGTGTAATCTTGATTGTGGGCAGAAATGTGATCTGCTATTAATCAGCAGAATAATAAAAAGGCAATTGCATGTCACTATTCTAATTATGTTGGGAAAGTATCTATCTCACTAGGACACTATATATCTGGCTGATTCTTCTGACATAAGTAGCCACGTTGAAGAGGCTTATGTGGCAACAAGCTGAGGATAGCCTCCAACCAACAATTAGCTAGAAAATGAGGGCAGCTTCTGGGTGACAGCCAGCAAGAAACCAAAGTCATCAGACCAGCAATCCTCAAGGAACTGATTTCTGCCAATATAAGTTTCCAACGAGATGGTTCCAAATCCAACCTCAATGAGATGGCCACCACAGCCAACATGTGGCTTGCAGCCCGAAAGAAGATGACCCAGTTAGATCATGCCCAGACCCCTGATCTAAGGTTTTGCTGGTGTTCAGTCTTTCAGTCGTGTATGACTCTTTGCAATCCCACAGATTCTAGCACGCCAGGCATCCTTCACTATCTCCTGGTATAGTCCTTCACTATCTTCCGGAGTCTGCTCAAACTCATGTCCATTGAGTCGGTGATGCCATCCATCATCTCATCCTCTGTCATCCCTTTCTCCTTCTGCTTTCAATCTTTCCCAGCATCAGGGTCTTTTCCAATGAGTCAGTGTTTCATCATATCAGGTAGCAAAAGTATTGGAGCTTCAGCTCCAGCATCAATCCTTCCAATGAATATTCAGGGTTGATTTTCTTTAGGATGGACTGGTTGGATCTCCTTGCAGTTCAAGGGACTCTCAAGAGCCTTCTCCAACACCATGGTTCAAAAGCATCAATTCTTCAGCACTCAGGCTTCTTTATGGTCTAACTCTCACATCCATACATGACTAGTGGAAAAACCATAGCTTGGACTAGACAGACCTTTGTTGTCAAAGTAATGTCTCTGCTTTTTAATATGCTATCTAGATTGGCCAGAGCTTTGCTTCCAAGGAGCAAATGTCTTTTAATTTCATGACTGCAGTCACCATTCACAGTGATTTGGGAGCCCAAGAAAATAAAGCCTATCACTGTTTCCATTGTTTCCTCAACTATTTGCCATGAAGTGATGGGATAGATGTCATGATCATAAGTTTTTGAATGTTGAGTTTTAAGCCAGCTTTTTTTACTTTCCTTTTTCACCTTCATCAAAAGGCCTCTTTAGTTCTCTTCACTTTCTGCCATAAGGATAAACATCAAGATGGTGGAGTAGAAGGATGTGGGCTCCTCTCCTATGACAGCACCAAAATCTCAGCTAGCTGATGAACAGCCATTGACAGGAAAAATGTTGGATCCCACCTGGTTAAGGACAAAGGAAAAGCCCCAACAAGAAGGTAGGAGGGGCACCATCACATTTAGTATCAAACCTCATACCTGCCAGAGGTGGCAGGAGAGGGCAATTATAGTAACAAGGAAGACCTGTAGTTGGAATAATCTAGATGAATATTGAAGATGGCCTGAACTGGAGTAATAGTAGTGAAAGTGCTGAGAAGTGGAAAGAATTTTGAATAGTTTGGTAAATGTGGCACAAGGGATTTACTATTACTAATGAATTGGAGTGTGGATTATGAAAGAGATTACAATGACCCTAAAAATGTTTGCTTTCTAGATTTGTACAGCAATTGTCATTGAATACATCTATTAGTAATTTTTTTATATAATTATCCAAACTGTTTTGGTTACTTAAGTTCTACTGTAGCTATATTTAACTGCCTACTATGTGTCAGAGTAAAGTAAATGACTCATTAAATATAAATGCATGCGTAATTTGTGCAGTCCTACCAAAATCTATTATCAACTTTTTGTATTTCTATGTTTTGCTTCATATTGTTTTAATAGGGATTATTAATATACTCTTAGTGGATATAAACCATAAATAAAATAAATGTGAATATATTGTAATGGTTTACCATTGAGGAGAAAAATAAATGCAAAAAATATTAAGTTTTTATCTGCTTATTAATTCATTGACATTTTCCATATTAAAAATAATATAATTCCTATTATCTGCTAAAATACTTACATAGTTCTTTTAGGGTTATATTTTTAAATTAAATACAAAGTCTAAAATGAAGTGAAAAGTGGCCTTATGATTCATTTTTTCTAATAATAACCAAATGCTGATTAAAATACATATTTACAAAAATAAACACAAAAAGGTATTTTAAAGTGTTTAAACACCCAAATATATCTTGGATTCATAATTTTGCCTTCATTTCTATAATCATGTGTTACTTTTGTCCAACTATCTCTTTTCTTACAACACAGAACATATACAAAATTTTCATTAGTAGAAAAGGAGCTATTAGAATAATTTTTTAATTACAAAATAAATGACATACTCTTAACAAAATAAGTAAAATTATATCTCTCTATACAGATGTATTTGAAGCCATTCTTTTCAGGTTCATTTCAGCCCAAGATCTTAGAAAAAAAAAAATGAACTTCAGTGGTAACTTAATGATAACAAATTAGTTGTGTAGGCAGGACTGGTCTTTAATCATTCAAGAGTCACTTTTTTATGAAATGACTTAGCATTTCTTCTTCAGAAATCCTCAACACAGTAAAACAGGGGAAAATAAAATAATATCTATAATATCTATCTTTTATCTATTTATCTACATGTACAGTCATACGGACACATGTATGTATGGAACAAGGTTTCATGAATTTATGTCTCAAATAGATATGCATTTTCATCTTGACTTATTTAGCACAATAACAGTTTTAAATAATTCACACATGGTTGCTTCAGAAGAGTTATTGCTTTTTAAATAAAGGTTAACTACTCTGGAAACCAAGCATAAAATTATTTGTAGTATAGACATTTGAAGATTAGCAGCTCTTAAACAAACTCACATCTTAAGAAAATCAGAGTAGCATTTCAACTCATTGTATTTTAGCCACAAAAGTACTTCACTGTTGTAGAAATATTATGGTGGTATATCCCTAAATCATTTGACTATGGATATAAACATATTACTAATTAGTGAAGTGTATTGTACAAGGTTGCGATGGGAAGGATAAAACAGGCAAAATCAAAGGTGTGAATATGCCCTTTATGTATTAAAAAATGTAGTAGACTAATTTACTTTTAAAGCATATTTCATGGTATTTTGAAAGGCATTATAGTTTTACAGAAATAATTCCAATAACATCCTTCTAAGCATACATTTTGAAAAGGATAATAAGCTGTTTCCCTTTCTGAATTTCAGGATCTCTTATATATAATATTTCAGCGAAAAAAATTTCCACACTCTATTTTATTTTTCTGGCAATACATGAAATAGTTTTGAAATGTTGTTTGTATTTAGTATTTTTCTTTTGGTATTTCTCTTTTAAAATACAATTACATATGATGCTAATGGAAACCAAGAATTATATATACTCAATCTAGAACACTGATGTCATCCTTTCGTTCCTTTAATCATTAGCATACAAGTACAAATATTAGGTAGGAAGTTAGCATGAGCAGCAATGGGTGGCCTAGCTGAAAACAATTTAAGCTGATCTCTAATCCCTACCTCAGTACCCCAGTGTGGCCCAGGAGAGCTTACAGATATGCTACAAAATAACCACGGAGACTTTTCTAACTCTGGCATATCCTCATTTCAGGCACAGAGGTCTTCAAGTGACCTTAGGTGGCCAGGAGCCCATTAAAAGTTCATAAATATCCTCTACATGTAAATATCTGATTATAATAGACTGGATTATGGGAAAGACATGCACAACATAGTCTGTTGCTATGTAATTTGCAAGTGTCAATCAAGACTGTCAGTCCACGCCCGCCTAGATGAATATGTAACAGCCCTGTCTTGAAAACCCCATACATCACCATTCCAGCACCAGTGCGTCTTTTGGCTTGACCCACTTCTTCCTTATTCTTTCTGTTCTTTCTCCAATAAACTTGTTTTTCCCTTGTGTAAGACCTCAGATTCTTCTTTGTGTCCTTACCAAGAACCAAGACCCACGAGAAAGGATCCTCGTCAACTCTCCCTATCCAGTAGGTAACATAAGGAGAAAATGCAGGCACCACCACTTGCAATGCAGTTACATGTTAAGCAGTAACTAGTTATCATATACAGTCTCACTCACAGGTCATAATAAAGTGTGGATAGAAAGTATGGCAATGAACAAGTGACTTTTGCCTGTCTTTCCCCAAATGTGCTCTATGAAAATTCTGATAAATACCTACTATTTTATTATTTCATTTGAATTAGGTTTGGACATCTGTGTTTTAATGCAATTGCTATGCACAATAACATTTAAGATGTACTTAATTCTGTTGTCAAAAAACATACAATATTTGTAGTTGAATTTTATAATTTTGTAATATTACCTTCCTAGATTCCCTTGTTGCTCTTTGCTTAATGATTATATTGAAATATGGAGTCTCATAGATGGGAAATGAGGACATTAAGAAATATACAAGCTTCAACCAAACTATGTGAATAAGAAATATTTTTTAAAAGCATCTTGTTTTATGAAATTATCATGTAATTATAGAAACATTAAACAACTACTATCTTTCTTTGCTAAAATCAAAAGAACAAGAAAGTATCTATGTCATTTAAAGCAGCTGACTTCTTTAAAGAAAACAAGTAATTCTGAATGTCTTTGATTTTGAGTAAGATTTGGCTGTATTAGAAAAAAAAAATTCCTAATGTACTTTCTCCAAAGAATGGTTATCAAGTATTTAATTAGAAATTAAATTTCTTACTTAAGTAAGCTCTTACTAAAAAAGAAGCCTACATATAATGCAGACAGAAGCATTTGTGCCATTTTCTGCAGCTTCCCTTAAATCACCTTGTGAAATTCTCCATGACTTTACAGGACAGTTTGAAAACCATCCTTCTAAGCATATAAGCAAACTAAAATGTCTCTACTGTGTATAAGTAATAAAAGTGTGACAAGAGATGAATGTAAGACAATAAGTGTGATATTGCTCACGCTTCAATAAAGCATTAGAGTGCTTAGACACACTGTCTTTAAACACTAGAATCAAAAGCTAAAACATGTACAACTATTGGCATTTCATGACATTTGCTATCACTGTTTCTCTATGGTCTAGAGAACATATCATGTCTGAAGCTTCAGCAAACTCAACTACTATTTCATAATCATTGCTATCGTTAAGTTTCTCACAAATATTTAATCTGAAAATTATGTTAATTTTGTTCCTTCAGAATCTCTAGTCTGGTGATGTTATTCATTTATTCACACTCAATTACAAGTAACTGGATTTTCCTTGGAGTCTGTTGAAGAAAAGTCTTCTCCCAGAGTGAAATCAAAGTCTAAAACTCAGCTATATTTTTCATTCCAGAAATTAATTGGAGATTATTCAGTGACATTACTATTCTTAAGCAACTGAACTTACTTCATCTTTTCCATATCAGAAGGTATCTCTCACTACTTTTGGCTGCTCCCCAAGGAGAGCTAAGATGCCAGCAGCACTTTGATACATTTGCTTAGAAACTTTTTCAAAATATAAATTTTTTCACATAATCTAAATGAAACTTTGGTTCTCTTTGAGAGAAAACCTTTGAGGAAGATCTGTTCTTGTGATCAGATAACACCGTTTAAGGAGAGAGTAATAAGTCAGACATTTTTCACCCTAAATCTACCTTAAAATGTTGTCAGTTAGATATACAGACATTATAGCTGATTACTCTCTTATCCTATAGAACTATATAAAACTATTTTGATAGTCCAGGTTATAATCATCATAGTTAAAGATTCAACATTACTGAGTAAACAATATTTCTTAATGTTAATATTTGTGAGTAAAATTATTATCTAAGTTTATAAGTGTGTGTGTGTGCTTAGACATGTCTTACTCTTTGTGACTCGATGGACAGCCCCCAGGCCCCTCTGTCCATGAACTCTATCAGGCAAGAACACTGGGGTGGATTGCCATTTCCTCTTCCGAGGGATCTTCCCGACCGCCCCAGGCGCTGAGCCATGTCTCTTGTATCTTATGCTCTGGCAGGTGGATTCTTGACCCCCAGTACCACCAAAGGATGTTTAAAGATACACAAAGGTATTCTAAATTGATTTTGTTTTTCTAATATATGTGAATCCACATTTTCAGATTCAAACTTTTCATAATGAGAAGTAAAAATATAAAGCTTAAATAAGCAATGCTCAAATGTACACTCTAAAAACAAGTACTTACTATAGAATATATTGTAAAAGGCAGAAATATTAGTTAATAACCACAAATGTATCTTATCCAATAGTAGAAATGAAAAAGGAGTTTCATACTCAGTAAGAAGACAGGGTTTGCATTTGCCACACAATACTAAAATAGACTGAAATTATACATACAATATCCACCCCTGCCCCAAGAACAAAGCATTTGATGGTCAACTACCACTTTATTCTGAAAAACTCTGAAAAATTCTGTGATTAACAACTGTGTAATATCACCCCCAATATCACCATCTAAGAAGGGTGCTTAAGAAAACCATAATTCTCAAGACAACAAAGCTGACCTATTTGTTATAACTGTGATGGTCAGGCATTAAAACTAAGTAAAGACAGAACTTTAAGAACAGAAACAGTACTGTCTCTTCTGTCAATTTATGACAGTTTTCAGTGTCTTTAAAAGCATCTTTTCTGTGAAGTGTAACCAGTACAGTCATTTTCCAGCTGGTGTACTAGAAACCTAGCTAGAATATTCTTCCCCTAATTGTGACTATAAGGTTCCCTGTACAGGTAAAAGACATTTTGCCATTTCTCTTGTTAGACTTTTAAGTCAATTTTAAAGCCCCCAATGAAGCTAAAAACTAAGTCTTTTTTGATAGTTTCAGTTGTAGCTGTGTTGCGAGTCCGAGTTCCTATGACTTGGTGCACACAGACCAGTAAATCAAGAGAAGAGTTATGGAGGCAAGGAATAGAATTTCTTTTCAGAAAGCCAGCAGATAAAGATGATGGTGGACCAGTATCTTTAACGACCATCATGCCCAGGTTTAGATACTTTTTTTTTTTTAATAGAACAAAGAAGAGGATGTTAAGATGTAAAATAAAAGAAGGTGATAAGTTGTTGCAAATATTTCCTGGTTCTGGCCAGACTCTAGAGGGGGTATGATAATTTCTTCCTTC
The DNA here is from genome assembly GCF_963930625.1 of Muntiacus reevesi. NCBI lineage: Eukaryota > Metazoa > Chordata > Mammalia > Artiodactyla > Cervidae > Muntiacus > Muntiacus reevesi. The sequence goes on along the minus strand of NC_089259.1, from coordinate 5,659,437 downwards.
CTGCAACCAGTTACAGGTATGCCTAGTCAGAATGCTTCCTATGAATTTAAATAAATGCATTTTAGTTTAATATTCAGGCAGGGGAAGCAGGGTTTCCTGGATGTGTGGCATTAGGTATGCATGTCTATGTGTGCTAAGTTACTTCAGTCGTGTCTGATTCTGTGTGACACTATGGACTATAACCCAAAAGACTCCTCTGTCCATGGGATTCTCCAGGTAAGAATACTGGCCATGCATTTCTTCAGGGGATCTTCCTGACCCAGGGATCAAACCTGCATCTCTTTCATCTACCTGCATTGGCAGGCGGGTTCTTTACCACTAGCGCCACCTGGGAAGCCCTTTAAGCTAGATACTTTAAGCTATCTGCAATAATCCCTTCAGTGATTAACTTGTAGAAAAATCAAAGATTAAAGCAGAAGAAACACATCCAGTATAGAATCAGATTTGTTCTTCCCTATTATAGCTACAAGTATAGGAAGGGGATAACTTAGAACGTGGGCTTCCCAGGTGGCTCAATGGGTGAAGAATTTGCTTGCAGTGCAGGAGACACAGGTTAGATCCCTGAGTCTGGAAGATCTCCCAGAGTAGGAAATGGCAACTCACTCCAGTATTCTTACCTGGAGAATCTCAAGGACAGAGGAACCTGATGGGTTACAGTGCATAGAGTCACAGATTCGGACATGACTGAAGTGACTAACAGCACAAAAAATAGCCCCCATCACAAAGAGATACACGGTGTCTCTGCAGTAAGAGTTACACACAGCCCAGAGACACATTTTAATACAGAAACAGAAAAACCCTTTTGAACAAGCAACTGAACTGAACGGAACAAACCCAGGAATTAGAGTGGCACAGGCTAGATTAGGGTTTGCAATTATATTTACTCAGGAAAATATGATGTTATTGTGAATTGGAAATAAAGTGTGTTCTAATTTGTCCACTTAGTTATAAATAATCCCTTTAGGTGACAATGTGGTGTATTGATGTGACTCTTTTAATGTGACACAGAAAATGGTCAAAAAAGGAAAATGTTAATACAGAAATTATACTAAAGAAGAATTGCATTAGACTTAATTTCCAGATGTCTAAATATTTTGTTTTAAAGCTAACATTAAAAAAATATATACTTATTTCAGGAAATGAAATGAAAAAAAAGGAAATGAAATGATTTTCCCTTTAACCACACAGTATTTACTAATCAGAAAATTTGCTTCCTAGTAGATATTTTGTTGTGCAGTTGCTAAGTCATGTCTCACTCTGTGACCCTGTGGACTGCAGCGTGCCAGGCTCCTCTGTCCCCCACCGTCTCCCAGAGTTTGCTTAAACTCCTGTCCACTGAGTCAGTGATGCTATCTAACTCTCTCAATCTCTGCCACCCTCTTCTCCTGGCATCAGGATCTTTTCTGATGAGTTGGCTCTACACATCAGGTGGCCAAAATATTGGAGCTTCAGCTTCAGGGTCAGTTCTTCCAGTGAATATTCAGGATTGATTTCCTTTATGATTGACTGGTTTGATTTCCTTTATGATTGACTGGTTTGATCTCCTTGCAGTCCAAAGGACTCTCAAGAATCTTCTCCAACACAATTCCAAAGCAACAATTCTTCAGCGCTCAGCTTTCTTTATGGTCCAAATCTCACATCTCTACACAACTACAGGAAAAACCATAGCTTTGACAATACAGACCTTTGTCTACAAAGTACTGTCTCTGTTTTTTGTTTTTTTGTTTTTTTTTTTTTTTAATATGCTGTCTTGCAAGTGTCTTTTAATTTCATGGCTGCAGTCATTGTCCACAGTGATTTTGGAGCCCATATAAAATAAACATATTTTATATGTGCATAAGTTGAATCCAGAATATTTTAGTGTGTTACGTGTGTTTTTTTCTATAAAAGGAATAAACAACACATTAATGTTGCTTGATATATTAAGATAGCTTTGATGAACAGCTTGTATTTATTCAATTCCACCTGGGCAATAAAGTTGACCATCTTCGCTTTCTTTATCAATCTGAATTAATTTCTTCCAGTTAAAAAATAAATTAATATTGAAAGTAAAACTTACAAAGCCCAGCATTATCTTTTATTTCAAAGTGTTCTGCATGATTTAACTCTACCGAAAACATGCCTTGGAAGAATAAAAGTTTTCTGCTTCTTTCACTGTAGCTAGTTATTTGGAATCACTATGAAATTTCAAATCTACCAACAGTCTAGGAATGGTAAACACGGGAACTGAGATTTTATTGCTGTCTGCTTGTCTGATTTTTTCCCAATATTAAGATACTTAATAATGGAAAAACAGGTCAGAGACCAAGTGTTTGCACTAAATCCAGGTCTCTGGGGTTCAGTTCTCAGTATACCCAGGACTCCTTTCTGTGATGACACTGTCTGAGCATTCATTCTTTGTAGATCTGTTTTTCTTTCCATTTTATTTTAAAAAATCTTAGATTCACTGGAAACTTGCAAATACCCTAGCCAGAATCCATGTACCCTTCACTCTGTTTCTCCCATTGATTGTATCTTATATAACTAGAATTTAATATTAAAACTAGGAAATTGACACTGATAAATGTGTGTATTCTATGCAATTTCTCTTGGGTATAGATTAACATAACAGGAAGCAAATTGCATAACTACTTCCACCACCACAAAGGTCTCTCTTGCCACTACTGTATCTTTTTCCACTTGACCATTCTGAATCCCTGTCAAACACTAATGTAATCTCCATCTCTGTGATTGTGTTTTTTTGAGAAGGTTATATAAATGGAACCATGCAGTATGTGGCCTTTTTAGACTGGCTTTTTCAGTGAACATAATGCCCTTGAGATTCATCCAAGTTGCTACATGTAATGATAAGTCATTTCTGTTTTTTGCTGAATATCTCATGGGATGGATATATCACATATTGAATAAACATTCACATACAGAGGAATATTCTGGTTGTTTCCTGTGCTTTGGCTATTAAATATGAATAAGGCTATTGTAAATATTATTATAAGAATGTTTTATAACATTCCTCAGTGATCAATGCAAAGAAATATAGGAAAACAACAGAATGGGAAAAACTAGAGATCTCTTCCAGAACATTAGAGATAAACCAAAGGAATATTTCATGCAAACATGAGCACAATAAAGGACAGAAATGGTATGAACCTAACAGAAGCAGAAGATATTAAGAAGAGGTGGCAAGAATACACAAAAGAACTATACTAAAAATATCTTCATGACCCATGATCTTCACAACTGTGATGGTGTGATCCCTCACCTAGAGACAGATATTCAGGAGTGCAACATTAAGGGGGCCTTAGAAAGCATCACTATGAAGAAAGATAGAAGAGGTGATGGAATTCCAGCTGAGCTATTTCGAACACTATAGATGATGCTGTTAAAGTGCTGCAGTCAATATATCAGCAAATTTGGAAAACACACCAGTGGCCGCAGGACTGATAAAGGTCACTTTTCACCCCAATCCCAAAGAAAGACAATGCCAAAGAATGTTCAAACTACTGGACAATTGCACTCATTTCACATGCTAGCAAAGTAATGCTCAAAATTTTCCAAGCCAGGCTTCAACATTATGTGAACGGTGAACTTCCAGATGATCAACCTGGATTTAGGAAAGGCAAAAGGACCAGAGATCAAATTTTTAACATCTATTGGATCATCAAAAAAGCAAGAGAGTTCCAGGAAAACATCTACTTCTGCTTTATTGACTACACTAAGCCTTTGATTGTGTGGATCACAATAAACTGTGGATCACAATTAATTCTTCAAGAAATGGGAATACCAGAACACCTTACCTGTCTCCTGAGAAAACTGTATGCAGGCCAAGAAGCAACAGCTAGAACCTGACATGAAACAATGGACCAGTTCCAAATTGGGAAATGAGTACATCAAGGCTGTATATTGTCACCCTGCTTGTTTAATTTATATGCAGAGTACATCATGAGAAATGCCAGACTGGATGAAGCACAAGCTGGAATCAAGATTGCCAGGAGAAGTATCAATAACCTCAGATATGTAGATGACACCACTCATGGCAGGAAGCGAAGGGGAACTGAAGAGCCTCTTGATGAAAGTGAAAGAGGAGAGTGAAAAAACTGACTTAAAACTCAACATTCACAAAATGAAGGTCAAGGCATCTGGTCCTATCATGTCATGGCAAATAGATGGGGAAACAGTGGAAACAGTGACAAGACTTTATTTTGGGGGGTTCCCAAATCACTGCATATGGTGACTGAGGTCATGAAATTAAAAGGTGCTTGGTCCTTGGAAGAAAATCTATAACAAACCTAGACAACATATTAAAAAGCAGAGACATTGCTTTGCCAACAAAGGTCCATCTAGTCAAAGCTATGGTTTCCTAGTAGTCATGTATGAATGTGAGAATTAGACCATAAAGAAAACTGAGCACTGAAGATTTGATGCTTTTGAACTGTGGTGTTGGAGAATACTCTTGGGAGTCCCTTGGACTGCAAGGCAATCAAACCAGTCAATCCTGAAGGAAATGAGTACTGAATATTCACTGGAAAGACTTATGCTGAAGCTGAAACTCCAATACTTTGGCCACCTGATGCAAAGAACTGACTTATTGAAGGCAGAAGGAGAAAGGGACAACAGAGGGTGAGATGGTTGGATGGCATCACTGACTCAATGGACATGAGTTTGAGTAAACTCTGGGAGTTGGTGATGGACAGGGAGGCCTGGCGTGCTGCAGTCCATGGGGTCGCAAAGAGTTGGATACAACTGACAGAATTAAAATGAACTGAGCGAAAGTTTCATTTCTCTGTGATAAATTCCCGAGTGTGATTGTTGAGTTGTATACAATTGTACTTTTTCCAGACAGCCAAAGTGTTCTTTCAGAGTTCTGTGCCAAATATGTTCCCATCAGCAATGTATGAGAGACTGTTTTTCTGTATCCTTGCTAGCATTTGGTGGTGTCACATTTCTGGGGGTGGATGGGTCATTTTGATAAATGTGTCAAGATAGATCTTTGCCATCTAATTTGCATTTCCCTAGTGGTTGCTGATGTTCAATATCTTAATAATGCTTCCACATACCTTTTTGTTAAGTCAGTGTAATCTCTTCTTTTGCCACTTTTCTAATAGTATTTTTTTTTTTTTTTTTTTAGTTTTGATAATTCTTTCCATTTCTAGATATCACCCTTGCATTCACAGGATAAATCCCACTGGTGAAAGTATTCCTTGCACATATTTCTAAAAGCTATTTTCCAATATTACTAGGATAAACAACTGTGTCTATTTTTTGAGAGGTACTGGTATTCATTTTTTTCCTTTCATACTCTTTTTGTCTAGTTTTGATATGGAGATAATACATTTCATGAAATCATTCCATATGACTATCAGATATTAAAGTTTTGAATAGAATAGTTTACAGAATGATTAAAATTTTTTCAAAGATCACTTTAATTTTTATTTCTCTGAATTTGTATACATTAAATATTTAAGACTGTATTATGATAGCAATATCAGTTTCAGAACAAAATTAAGGAGACGATACGAATATTTCTCATATACCCCTGGTCTGTACACAGGTGTAGGTACACACCTTACCAACATTTCCCAGCAGAGTAGCATGTATGTTATAACTGCAGATTTACATTGGCACATCGTAATCATCCAAAGTCCAAAATTTCCATTACATTTCACTTTTGATGTTGTAGATTCTATGAGTTTGGGCAAATGTTTAATGACATTATAGTGTTGTGTGGAGCATTTTAACTGCCTTAAAATTTTCTGTATTCTTGTTGTTCATCCTTCCTCTACCAACATCTGTCAACCACTGATCATTTTACTCTTCCTATTGTTTGGTCTTTTTCCAGAATGTCACATGGTTGGAGTCATACAGTACGTATGATTCTGGTATGCATGATCTTTTTAGATTGACCTCTTTTCCTTAGTAATATGCATTTAAGATTCCTCCACCCATGCATTTCAATTAACTGATAGCTTATTTTAGTAATGAAGAATGCTCCGATGTCTAATGTACTGCAGTTTATGTATCCATTTACCTACTGAAGAACTCCTTAGTTGCCTCTAAGCTATGCGAACCGTGAATAAAGCTATTACAAACACCTGTGTGCAGGTTTTGTGCACATATAATTACTTTAGGTAAATACCAAGGAGTGTGATTGATAAATCAGATAGTAAGATTATATTTAATTTTGTATGAAACTCTCAGTCTTTCTAAGTGACTGTACCATTTTGCATTCCCACCAGCATTAATGAGGGTTCCTGTTGCATCTCCATAATCTCAGCAGCTTTTGGTATACCAGCATCTGGATTTTTGCCATTCAACTAAGTGTGCAGTGATATTTCATTGTTGTTTTAATTTATATTTCCCTGATGATATACAGTACAGAACTTCTTTTCATATGCTTATTTGCCATCTGTATCTCTCCTTTGGTGAGGTATCTGTTAAGGGTTTTGTCCCATTTTTAATTCAGGATTTTTTGTTTCTTCTGTACTATTATTGCTGTTTTAAGAGTTCTTTGTGTATTTGAGATGACCATCCTTTATCAAATGTGTCTTACAGGAATGTTTTCTCCCAGTATTTGGCTTGTCTTCTCATTCTTTTGACATTGACTTTCACAGAGCATAATTTTAATTTTAATGAAATCCAACTTATCACTTCTTTCTTTCATGGATATTCCTTTGGTAATATATCTTAAAAGACTAAACTCTACACAACGTCTCTAGCTTTTCTCCTAAGCAATCTTCTAAGAGTTTTATATTTCTTGTGTAATTTTGTGCTCATGTTCAGTAGCTTCCGTGGTGTCCAACTCTTTGTGACCCCACGGACTGTATTCTACCAGGCTCCTCTGTCCATGGGATTTTCCAGGCAAGAATACTGGAGTGGTTTCCTATATCCTCCTCTAGGAGCTTTTCCTGACCCAAGTATTGAAAATGTGTCTCTTGCATCTCCTGCATGGGCAAGAATGTTCTTTACAACTAGCACCACCTGGGAAGCCCTTTTGTGTTTTTCCATATAGCTATATGATCCATTTTGAATTAATTTATATGAGAAGCACATCTGTGCCTAGAATTTTTTAACGTGGGTGACTATTTACATTAAATACTTTAGCATTTATCTGTAATGTAACCACCTAAATCAGTGGGGGGAAAAAAAAGCATAGCAAGAATATTTAACATATATAACTGAAAATTTTTTAAACATTATTTGAATTAATGTATTTTATAATATAGCATACATTTATACATAAACAAAATTTTGTCTTATATCTTACCCAGGATATATAACCATGAGGAAGGATGATTATACATATTTATTAGTAGATACTTTGCAGTTATTTATTAAGTGTTTGAGGTTAAAATAATATACCTACTTTGCTGTTATAATTTACTGTCACTGGCTAAAATGCCTATGTTATGCATAATAGATAAAGTGGACTTCTATGCTTACATCCAGAAAAGAAATTAATTTAATTTGTCATTGCACTCAATGATATATAAATTTGAAGCATTATCTTTACTTAAATAAGAACTTTGATTCAAAAATTACTCCAATTCTTTCCTGTGACATTAATTTTTTAATCATGAATTATTTCTACTGTAAAGTATTTAAATTTCCTGTCTTAAAGTGGAACAAAATTTCCTGAAAAAACATTTTGTCTCTTACCCTTATATTCCCTTTCTGTGATAAGTCCTTACTGTATTCTCCAGAGCAAAAGTTCAGTGACAGTGTTCATAGTTTTTCTTCTGACTCTTTCTCCTTTAATTTTTTTGTCAGCTACTCTACTTGCACTTTGGCTCCCACTGTTTTGCTGAATCGTATTTATCAACTTATAAAATGTACCCCTATTATCCAGTCCTGTGTCCATTTCTGTTTTCTTCTCTATTTAGTGAGTTTGATCTATTTGCCTACATGTGCGTTCTTGAAATTTTTCTTTCTCTTGGCTTCATCCCTAAATTCATCGTTATTGTTGTTCAGTCACTCAGTTATGTCTGACTCTTTGTGACCCCATGGACTGCAGCACGTTAGACTTGCCTGTCCTCCATTATCTCCTGGAATTTGCTAAAACTTCCTGTCTGTTGAGTTGGTGGTACTCTCTGACCATCTCACCCTCTGCTGCTCCCTTCTTTTTGCCTTCAAACTCTCCCTGCATCAGGGTCTTTTCCAATGAGTCATTGCTTCTCATCAGGTGGCCAAAGTAATTGCAGTCTAATCATGAGAAAGATATCAGAAAACTCCACTAGGAGAATGTTATACATGTTTGACCAGTATTTTTCAAAAAGGTAGAAAGTCCTCCAATCTAGAACCCTGAAATATATTCACATAAATACAGTTAGCTGATCTTTAACAAAAAAGCAAAGAAAACTCAACGAAGAAAAGAAAATAGGCTTTTCAACAAATAACACTAGATGTCCATATGGGCAATTGGATGTCCATATTGGGGGGGGGGGGTGAATGACTATATGCAAGCTTTTACAAAAATTCAGTGAAAATGGATCACAGACATTAATTTAAAATGCAATACTATAAAATTTAAAAAGAATACAGAGAAGAAGATCTAGGCTATTATACATTTTGTGATGAGTCTTTAGGTGCAATACCAAAAGCATAATTCATGAAAGGAAAAAATGTTGAGCTATAATTTAATAATAATAAACTTTTCTGCTTTTCGAAGATAATCAAAAGGTAAGCCGCAAACTTGGAAAAAAACACGACAAAGCACGTACTTCTGTACAATGTAGGTCAATAGATAAATAAACTGACAGATTCATACAGTTTAATGAAATGATGTTTCGAGCCACAATATGACATTGATAAATTGAAAGAAACCATTCTGTATCCCTTCACTGCTCAAAACAGAAACTCTCATGGAAATGATTTCATTAAAAACAACAACAAAAAAGATTTTATGTTTTATCCACCTGAGCTTTAATTATGTGAACGGCTGAGATTTACTACACGCGCACACCACCAGGGCTTCCCTGGCGGCTGACAGTAAAGAATCCACCTGCAATGCTGTAGATCTGGATTCCATGCCTGGGTTGGGAGGATCCCCTGGAGAACGGAACGGCTATCCACTTCAGTATTCTTGCCTGAGAATTCCATGGACAGAGGAGCCTGGCAGGCCCCAGTCCATGGGATCCACTGAGCGACTTTCACTTTCACTTTTCACACTTGCACACAGTGGCTTTCCTGATGGTTCCTGTCAATGCGGGAGATGCAGATCTGATCCCTGGGTCTTGAAGATCCCCTGGAGAAAGAAATGGCAACCCACTCCAGCAGTCTTGTCTGGAGATTCCATGGACAGAGTCTGCGGACTCCAATCCATTGGGTCGCAAAAGTCTCAGACGCAAATGTAACTAAACAACAACACTTGAATACAACAAAACAAAATTGTTCACTAACGTTAATTCTAATATTATGCTTATATAATAGTGAATAACTTCGTCAGATTAGTTGCTAAAGGTATCCGCATCTTTCTATCACATTCATCTTTATATGATTTACTAATAACTTTGTTTCAAAATGATCAGTCATGTGATCAGGATTGGTACAATATCTGCAGCAATGTTCAACTCCTGGATAAAATCATTTGCACATAACCTGGTATTGTATTTCCAAAGGGAACGCTATGATTTTAAATACCAATAAAATGCCTACTATTCCTTTTCTTATATATGGCAAGCCCTGTCATTCCCTTCCATTTTTGTACCTTATGATTACTTTTAACTATTTGAAATTTTTTTTAAAGTGTTCATTTTAAAATAGTCAGCATTGAAATTATATATTTCTTTAAAAGTAAAAATGTTTTAGGTAAAAAAGGGCAATCTATTGATCTCTTAAAAAACATTGCAAAATCTATTTATATTTGCTTTCTACATATGTATGTCTGATTATAACAGACTGATTATGGAAAAGACATGCACAATAGAGCCTGTTGTCATGCAACTTGCCACTGTTAATCAAAACTGTTAGTCTACTCCTACCTAAATAAATATGCAAAACCCTGTCTTATAAACCTTACACGGCATCATTCTAGTGCCAGTGCACCTTGGTTTGGCCCACATCTCTTTTGAGGTTTTCTTTAATAAACTTGTTTCTATCCCAGGTAAGACCTCAGATTCTTCTTTGTTTCCTTTCTGAGAATGGAGACCCACGAGGGAAGGTCCTCCTTGACTCTCCCCAAATCTGGTAACACTGACACACAGTATACATGTTGAATTTAATTGGAATTAAACTTAATTGCTTTGTCTTCCTTCTGAACTCTAAAATATTGTAGTTATACCTCTAAACCAAAAAGTATCATATCCTCTTGTATTCATGCATCATTCCTTAAATGATTAGACAAACATTTGTTGTATGAATTTTTGCTAATTAGGAATTTGGAATGCTAAATTGAATGAAGCATAGTCCTTGCCTTTAAACAGTTTACATCATATTGGGGAAAAAAAAATTTTTCACAGCAAAAGAAACATCAAGAAAATGAAAAGACAACCTATACAATGGGAGAAAACATCCAATAAGGGATTAATATCTGAAATATATAAAGAACTCAAAAGTGATTAATAAAATAATAAACAATTCAATTTAAAAATGGAAATGGAAACCAATTGGACATTTTCCCAAAGAAGACATGCAAATGGCCAACACATATATGAATGGTAGATACATATATTTTATAGCCACTATAAAAAAACAGTATGAAGATCCTGCAAAAGTTAAAAATAGCAATTACCATGTAAATCCAGAATCTCATATCTGGGTATATATTCAAATGAAAACTATATTTTAAAAGGATGCCTGCACTCCAATTTCATTAAAAGATTATTCAATAAAGTCAAAATACTGAAATAAACTGACAGTCAAGACATGATTGGATAAAAAAGAAATAGTCTATGTACAACGGAATGTTATTCAGTCATATAGAGAAGACAATCCAGATATTTGTGCCAATCTTGATGGTCCTTGAGGGCATTATGCTAAGTAAAATAAGTCAAAGACAAAAAATGTATGCTATCACTTACTTATGTAACCAAAAAAGTTACACTCGTAGAAAAGAGTGGAATGGTGGTAACCAGGGTCTGGGGAACGGCAGACATAGGAGGGAGGCGTTGGCCAAAGGTACAAACTTCCAGTTAGAAGATGAGAAAGTTCTGGGAATTTAGTGAATGACACTGCGATTAAAGTAAACAAGATCGAGCCATATTCACAAGGAAACATGAATAAGACATTAAACTCCTTTAATAAAACTGGAGAAATGTTTTTCCCACCTTGAATTAAGGGGTATTTGTGTTCAGTGGTAGATTTAAACTTTAAATGAATCACCGAGAGTTAATAGATATGAGGAAAAGATCATTCCATGTAGGAGAACCAGTATATGCAAAAAAGTAGAAATCATTGATTTGGGCTAGAATATATAATATGAATAATAATAATCACCATAATAGCCATTATTTGTGCTTTTCCTAAATGCTTTGTTTCTTATCTTTACTCCATGCAGATTGACAATTTTATTTGCCTACTTAAAGTGATTTTCATACAAAGTGTTAAGTACATTTGTTCATTTACTATGGATTTTTTCTTAATTATTTCTGCTTTTTCTTTGGGAAAAGGCCATTTTGTCACCATATCCCTAATCTCCCTACAAAGAGTAATAATTGTGTCAGTTTTAAGATTCAGAGTCAAGTCTTATATGCATGCTGATAATGAAACCATGACATCATGTTGTGATAACTTTTTAAATTTTTATTTTCATAAGGAGAAATACGAATTTGAATATATGTAAATTGCAATTCTCTTACTTTTGTTTCCAAGAAAGAAAGGAAGTAGGCTGGTTGGAGTGGTATTTTTTCTTTTTTTAACTGCAAAAATTTCTTAATCTAATAAGCAATTTTGTTTGAATTGGGTGATTTTTGTTGAAAGACCCTCAGTTCAGTCATTCAGTTGTGTCCAACTTTGTTCATCATATTAACTTAAATGACCATGGTTAATTTAAATTTTAATTGTTATTTAATCAACAAGTTGAAGCTAACACCCGCTATGCACTATTGCTGTTTGTTAAGATGACCATATCCCACACACAAATCCATTGTTTGATTGTTATTTGATTAAAAAAAAAAAAGCCCATCTCCTATAATTTTTATAGGCAGTTAGAGATCTTGAGTATCAGGTTAAATATTTTAAATTAAAAATAACTGAGTTGAAAATAAATTTAACACGTTGTTTCTAAAATGAACATTGCTGAATTTTCAAATATATTGTTTGATTAGTATGTATGGCTTTACAGACAGTACTGAATTTCCCCTAAATTATAATACAGGATTGCAGGAACTGTGAAAGCAAACTGTTTTTTTGAGATCCTCTAATCAGTCAAGCACAAGAAATAGTCAGTGGATGTTAAATCTTCTGCTCATTATTAATAGAACTTGATCATCTTATTTGCTTCCTAAGTGACCATTATAATAATGATGCAATGAAAATATTAGAGAAAGATTTAATTATAGTAAGCATTTAATACAGGTGTCTATAATCTTGCCATTATAGCTAATGTGGAAATATGTAGAAAATGAATTGCCCACCTCAGAATAAAAACTCAGTAGGAGATTCAGTAAAGAACAAGACTTGTAAATTCCTTTCTTCAGATTGAGCCCTCCTACCCAGTCACAGCTGGAGCCGTTGGTAAACTTGGTTGTCAGCTATTCTATTTGCAATGATCTAATTGCCAAGGTCTGTTCCATGTAATCTTGTATTTAATCAAAAGTCAGTTTATGTTCCTTTAAATCAATTTTTAATGCTAAAGTGGATATTGGATGTTACATTACTGTTAGAATTTGGCTACCTCGGAGTTTAATTAGAATTGCGTGTGTTTCTCCTGGGAATGCATACTTCTATCTGGAATTAGATATCCATGGTTATTTTTTTTTAATCAAGTAATATTATCCCCCTAAAAAGTTATTGAGAAATGATGCTGCACCATTTATGCATACAAATACAAGAAACAAACTGCAAAATAATGTGTGTTTGTGACTGTTTATGTATTGCATAGAAACACAGATTCATATATACATCTATGCATACAAGTATGAATGTAATAAGAGGTACATGAATTTGTATGTATGCATCTATAATATTTTGATGTGAGACATAGCATTTTAGCAATATTAAATAGTTCAAATCATAAAACATTCCTTTCTGGCTGTATTTTCAGCAACATGTTCCTCCATTCTGATGCAGTAACCCAACTTCACTGTAACTTGCAAGTAACAATATAGTTAAATTACACATACCATACTGAATGCAACACAATTAAGATGTGCAAATTCAAGTTTAGAATAGGAGTTGTTCTTGCAGCATTTCAAATAAAATCTTCAGGGAAATGAAAGCAATCAAAGAAAAACTATTTTGTCACACTAGTAATATTAACACAAATATACATATATAGATAGATAGTAAAGAAACATTTTTTAAACTATCAAGAATAAAGCATTATTTATTCATATGCTACAAATATCACTTTATATTTAATTTAAACCATAAACCATAATATATAGCTATATAATCTGAGTTCAGTTCAGTCGCTCAGTCGTGTCCGACTCTTTGCGACCCCATGAACCACAGCACGCCAGGCCTCCCTGTCCATCACCAACTCCTGGAGTCTACCCAAACCCAAGTCCATCGAGTCGGTGATGCCATCCAACCATCTCATCCTCTGCAATCCCCTTCTCCTCCTGCCCCCAATCCCTCCCAGCATCAGGGTCTTTTCCAATGAGTCAACTCTTCGCATGAGGTGGCCAAAGTATTGGAGTTTCAGCTTTAGCATCAGTCCTTTCAATGAATACCCAGGACTGATCTCCTTTAGGATGGACTGGTTAGATATCCTTGCAGTCCAAGGGATTCTCAAGAGTCTTCTCCAACACCACAGTTCAAAAGCATCAATTCTTCTGCACTCAGCTTTCTTTATAGTCTAACTCTCACATCCATACATGACCACTGGAAAGACCAGAGCCTTGACTAGAGGGACCTTTGTTGGCAAAGTAATGTCTCTGCTTTTTAATATGCTGTCTGGGTTGGTCATAACTTTCCTTCCAAGGAGTAAGTGTCTTTTAATTTCATGGCTGCAATCACCATCTGCGTGATTTTGGAGTCCAGAAAAATAAAGTCAGCCATTGTCTCCAATCCTACCAAATATAAGGTCAGTTCAGTTCAATCGCTCAGTCATGTCCATCTCCATGTGACCCCATGGACTGCAGCACACCAGGCCTCCCTCTCCATCACCAACTCCTGGAGTTTACTCAAACTCATGTCTTTTGAGTCAGTGATGCCATCCAACCTTCTTATCCTCTGTTGTCCCTTTCTCCTCCTGCCTTCAATCTTTCCCAGCATCAGGGTCTTTTCCAGTGAGTCAGCTTTTCTCATCAGGTGGGCAAAGTATTGAAATTCAGATAGAATTCCCAATTTTTGCCATTTGTAAGTACCATTATCATATGAAGCATGTCCAGTTATGTAAATCAACTAAATAAAGAAAGTGACTTACTGTCTGGACCTCAGGAAAACTGGTTATTTACAACCACAGATACTCCTATCAATTAAAAACTTTCATATGCATTTTAAAATAAAAAGAGATGAAATTTTCAAGTTACTGTGTACCTAAAGAAATGTGATCATATAATAGTTTTCATAATTACCTAAATTGCTATTGCAGATAGAAAAAGTATTTCTCAATTCATACTGAGTAAATCAACTTAAAAAAGAAAAAGTAATAAGCCCAACATTGAAAGTTCAAACACTAAAACAAGTCCTCAACAATCAGCAATAATTCAATAAAAATAACCTGTTACTTTCATTAGAGTCGTCACTGAAATCCTTTCAGTGCCTCCAATCAAAATTTAAAGCATGATACGGTACTGTTTTACAAACAAAATCTGTATAGATTTATATTAAAAGAAAGGCCTAATAGTTCTTAGTACCTTCAAAGAAGACTAAAGTCTGAAACAGGAGGAGATGCCAACTTTATAGTAATAGCATTTATTTGGCAATGACTTCAGGCAGGGGAATAGAGAAGAATTACAAATATTATAAAATTATTCCCTAGGGAAGTTTATGTCATAAGACTGGAGCTATGAATTCTTTAAAGGAACTTCCAATAATCACGTTGTATTTTATCCATTAAAAGAGTGGTGAATTTCAAAAGAAAAGATAAACAACACAGTAAAGACTGTATTGTGTATACATATATATATATGTAAAAATATATATCATATATTTATTATACATATTTGATATTGCTGTTCACTCCTAGAGTCAGGTCTCACTCTTTATGATCCCATGGACTGCAGCCTGCCAAGTTTCCCTGTCCATCACTATCTCCTGGGCTTCCCTTGTGGCTCAGCTGGTCAAGAATCCACCTGCAACGTGGAAGACCTGGGTTCAGTCCCTGGGTTGGGAAGATCCCCTGGAGAAGGGAAAGGCTACCCACTCCAGTGTTCTGGTCTAGAGAAATCTACGGAGGGTATAGTCCAGGGGGCCACAAAGAGTCAGACACGACTGAGCAACTCTCACTGTCACTGTATCGGAGATTTGCTCAAATTCATGTCCACTGAGTCTATGATGCCCTGCAACCATCTCATCCTCTGTTGCCGCTTGTCCTCCTACCTTCAGTCTTTCCCGGCATCGGGATCTTTTCCAGTGAGTCCACTCTCTACGTCAACTGGCCAGAGTACTGGAGCTTCAGCTTCAGCATTTGTCCTTCCAGTGAATATTTAGGATTGATTCCCTTTAGAATTGACTGGTTTGATCTGCTTATTGTCCAAGGGACACTCAAGAGTCTTCTCCAGCACAGTCTTCTGAAAGCATCCTTTCTTCGGCATTCAGCCATCTTTATGGTCCAACTCTCACATCCACATATGACTGTGGGAAAAACCATAGCTTTGTCTATACAGACTTTGTCAGCAAAGTGATGTCTCTGTATTTTAATACACAAAGTGTGTCCTAGCTTTCCTTCCAAGGAGCACGTGTTTTTTAATTTCATGGCTGCAGTCTTCATCTGCAGTGATTTTGGCGTTCAGAAAAGTAAATTCTGTCACTGTTTCCATTGTTTCCCAGTTATTTGCCATGAGGGCTTCCTTGAAGTGAGACCCAGATGCCATGATTTTAGTTTCTTCAATGTTGTACTTTAAGCCAGCTTTCCCACTTTCCTCTTTTACCCTTATCAAGAGGTTCTTTAGTTCCTATTTGCTTTCTGTCATTAGAATGGTATCATCTGCATATCTGAAGTTGTTGATATTTATCCCTGCAATCATGGTTCCAGATTGTGCTTCATCCAGCACAGCATTTCACATGATGCACTCTGCATATAAGTTAAATAAGCAGGGTGACAATATACAGCCTTGACATACTCCTTTTCCAATTTTGGATCTGTCCTTTGTTCTATGTCTGGTTCTAACTGTTGCTTCTTGTTCTGAATACAGGTTTCCCCAGAGACTGGTAAGGTGTTCTGGTATTCTTATCTATTTAAGAATTTTCCACAGGCTTCTGTGATCCACACAGCCAAAATCTCTAGTATAGTTAATGAAGGAGAAGTAGATAATTTATTGGAAGTCTCCTTTTTCTATGATCCAGCAAATGTTGGCAATTTGATCTTGGGTTCCCTTGCCTTTTCTAAACCCAGTGTGTACATCTGGAATTCTCAGCTCTTATACTGCCGAAGCCTGGCAGTATTTTGACCATAACCTTGGTAGCATGTGAAATGAGAGCAATTGTACAGTAGTTGGAACATTCTCTGACATTACCTTTCTTTGGGATTGGAATGAAAACTGATCTTTTCCAGTCCTTCTGGAACACTACTGAGTTTTACAAATTTGCTAGCATATTGAGTGCAGCACTTAATTAGTATTATCTTTTAGGATTTCAAATAGCTCAGATGGAATTCCATCACCACTGCTAGCTTTGTTCCTAGTAATGCTTCCTAAGGCCCACTTGACTTCACACTCCAGGATGTCTGGCTCTAGGTGAATGACCACACCATTATGGTTATTCAGGTCATTAAGACTTTTTGTGTAGTTTTCTTTGTATTCTTCCCACCTCTTCTTAATCTCTTCTGCTTTTTTTAGGTCCTTTATGCATCTCTCCTTTATTGTACCCATCCCTTCATGAAACATTCCCTTGGTATCTCCAATTTTCTGGAAGAAATCTCTAGTCTTTCCCATTTAATTATTTTCTTCTATTTCTTTGAACTGTTCACTGAAAATTTTCATATCTCTCTTTGTCATCCTCTGAAACTCTGCATGTAGTTGAACATATATTTTACTTTTTCCTTTGCCTTTCACTTCCTTTCTTTCTCAGCTATTTTTGGGACCCATGAAATGCAGCTTGCCAGACGCCTCTGTCCATGGAATTCTCCAGCAAGAATACTGGAATGAGTAGTCATTCCCTTCTCAAGGGGATCTCCCCCACCCAGGGATTGAACTTGGGTCTCCTACACTTAAGGCAGATTCTTTACCACCTGGACTACCAAGGCTAGCTCCCTTTCATTGTTTCTTATTCAGTCACTCAGTCAAGTCTGACTTTTTCAACCCTGTGGACTCTATACATCAGGATTCCCTGTCCATCACTCACAGAGTTTTCTCAGACTCATGTCCATCAAGTTGATGATGCCATTCAAACATCTCCCCATGTGTCACTCCTTCAGTCTTTCCTAGCATCAGAGTCTTTTACAATGAAATGATTCTTCGCACCAGGTGGCCAAAGTATTGGAGCTTTAGTTTTATCATCAGTCTTCCCAATGAACATTCAAGGTTGGTTTCCTTTAGAATTGACTGGTTTGATCTCCCTGCAGTCCAAGGGACTCTTAAAGAGTCTTCTCCAGCACCACAGTTCAAAAGCATCAATTCTTTGGCTCTCAGCATTCTTCATGGTCCAATTCTCACATTTGTACATGGCTACTGGAAAAAACACAGCTTTTACTATACAAACCTCTCTCTGAAAAGTGATTTCTTTGTTTTTTAATATGCTGTCAAGGTTTATCATAGCTTTTCTTCCAAGGAACAAGCATCTTTTTATTCCACGGCTGTAGTCACCATCCCCAGTGATTTTGAAACCCCCCAAAATAAAGTCTGACACTGTTTCTGTTTTTCTCCATCTATTTGCCATGAAGTGATGGGACCGGTTGCCATGATCTTAGTTTTTTTGAATATTGAGTTTTAAGCCAGCTTTTTCACTCTCTTCTTTCACCTTCATCAAGAGGTTCTTTAGTTCCTCTTCACTTTCTGCCTATAGGTAATGTCATATGCATATGTGAGGTTACTGATATTTCTCTCAGCAATCTTTATCCCACCTTGTGTAATATTTAGCCCCGCATTTTGCATGATGTACTCTGCAAAAGTTAAATAAACAGGGTGACAACATGCAGCCTTGATGTACTTCTTTCCCAATTTTTAACCAGTCTATTGTTTCACGTCCAGTTCTAACTGTTGCTCCTTGACCTGCATACAGGTTTATCAGGAGGCAGGTAATGTGGTCTGGTATGCCCATCTCTTTAAGAATCTTCCACAGTTTGTTGTGATCCACACAGTCAAAGGCTTTAGTGTAATCAATGAACCAGAAGTAGATGTGGAATTCCCTTGCTTTTTCTATAGCTCCCTATGTGTGTGTGTGTGTGTGTGTGTGTGTGTGTGTGTGTGTGTGTGTGTTTATCAAACTTAAATAGATATTGCATATAGACTAGACAGAAATTCTAGGAACTTTAAAGTTTGTAAATCTTCTAACATTAATACAACAAAGAGAGACTTCCCTATATGGCTCAAAAGCACACACATGCAATTATTGCATAGCAATTATTATATACACAAATATTTATAAGGCAAGTTTCACAGGTGGCTCGATGGTAAAGTATCCACCTGCCAAGCAGGACATGTGCGGTCAATCCCTGAGTTGGCATGATTTCCTGGAGAAGGAATGGCAACCCACTCTAATATTTTTGCCTGGGAAATCCCATGGACAGATGAGCCTGGCAGGCTACACTCCATGGGGTGGCAAATGTGTCAGACACAACTTTGCAACTCAAAACAATAACAGAGTTTTCAAGCAATAATATATGTTATCTATAGAAGTGACTTAGCAACAGCAGCAGCTGCATACATATATATAGTTCAATTATTTAGTAAAATTTACTTTTTGGCTCAATAAAGTAATATGACATTTTTATTTATCTCCAGATATACTTTATCTTAGTACCTTAAAGAAAATCTACTTCTTACTAAATAAGAAACTAAAGTATAATATATGGCCAGGCAACAAATTAATCAGTACATACTGAATGCCTTTAATTCTTAAAAAATTTTTATACTAATAACTGCAAAATGCAGCAAAAATTAATTCTGAATTATTACCCTGGAATTTTACATCTATTTGAAGAGGAATTAAAAAAAAACCTTTAAAATTTTAAATAAAAGCATTGTATCTTTATGTGTTAAAACACAGGTCAAAGGTAAAAAACATGAGTTCAGACAGAAATTTTGTATTCAATAGTTGAGAAAGTGCCAATATACTAGGTCTTTAATTAATAAATGGTGTTAAATACTTGGATGAAAAATTGTGATACGAAAGATATAAGACAAGGGACATAGGAGAGAATAGGGTGAGAATAGAATACAGACTATTGTATTTTATTTTTTATAAGGCAACATCCTTTTATTTTTATTTTATTTTAAAATATTATTTATTGATTTATTTTTGCTGCACCTAGAGGCTTATATTGGGGAGCTTAGTCCTCTGCTTTCAGCTGTTAAAACCCATAGTCCTAATCACTGGACATCCAGGGAATTACCTTAAGCCATATTTTAAAGAGTGAATTAGTTTATTGTGGACATAAATTTCAAAACTTGCATTTTGGAAGGTTTAACTGAAACACACAAGGAAACAGAAGCCAGTTACAATATGCTTCTAAAATATCAAATTATTTGAAGGCGTGGGTAAATAGTAATAGAAATCAAGATTGAATATATGCAAAATGGTGGCCAGAATCATGGCAATAATAAAAGTTTTACACAAGTAAAGAATCAAGAAAATTAAAATGGGCTTTGCTTATTGGGGAGGATTACAGGTTCATTAGGGGAAAATTGAACAAAGCACTGCTGCTGCTGCTGCTAAGTCCCTTCAGTCGTGTCTGACTCTGTGCGACCCCATAGACGGCAGCCCGCCAGGCTCCCCCGTCCCTGGGATTCTCCAGGCAATAACACTGGAGTGGGTTGCCATGTCCTTCTCCAATGCATGAAAGTGAAAAGTGAGAGTGAAATCGCTCAGTCGTGTCCGACTCTTCGCAACCCCATGGACTGCAGCCCACCAGGCTCCTCTGTCCATGGGATTCTTCAGGCAAGAGTACAGGAGTGGGGTGCCATTGCCTTCTCCAGAATAAAGCACTAAGTGATCATAATTTTATTTTAATATGAAGATCCATATAAATTGCCTGACATCCTTAGCCAGAACTCAAAAATAACATATTATTGTATAATGGGGGAAAAAATTGTACTAAAGTAAAAAAGGTTGACCCTGCTCTTTCCTTGGTTCCTCATTTAAGAGCTATATCCAAAATCTAATACTCAATATTTGTTAATATCTACAAGTCAATATCATGTGTTTCAGAGCCTCTATCTGCAAAAGAGGATTTATAACTCTTTCTTCTTCCTAATGTTGTTTTATGGATGAAATTAGATAATTAATACAAGATAGTTGTAATTTTGAATAAGACACATATTTGGCACGTGGAACATACTTAGCAAGTGTTATGCTAAAATCTCCACTACCAGTTTCCTTCATTTTGATATAATTCTTTAATCTTTACTCTAAACTGTGGTTCCACTTGTTTGTGTATTTTCATGTCTTTCCTCCACATTCCTATGAATAACTTATGAAGGAAAACAAATGTGTATTTGTTGACAAAATTGTGTGGAAATGTAGCTCTGAAAAGTGTTACAAATTTTAGTAATCACAAAACAAAAAAATCAGCAGCAAGTTGTATTACATGACAAAGGAGAGTTCATATATCTTGACCTGGTGTCACTACTTCAGAACTCCTAATAAAAATGTGTGGGTGTTATATACAAAATGACACTAAGTATTATTTATAATGTAGTACTATAGAAAGCAATTGAAATGTTCATGTAGAAAAATGGTTAATTAAATTATAAATTATGGCACATCTTAATGAAAAATACATGCCTATTAAAAGTGGTAATTAGAAAAATTATGAAGTACTATTGAAATTAATGTGATATGTTAAGTGAAAAATTGCATTATAGCATGAATGTGCATTAAGATGGTAATTTTATAAAGAATGCATGTGCATTTAAAAAAAGAACCCTGAAATAGGATGCATACAAAATAAAATATTAACTATGTTAGCCTGGTGGAACTAATATTTCCTATTTTCTAGCACTCTCTAATGTCTAAATATTCCTCACATGAAAATGATTATCCCACGTTCCCTGGTTGCTTAAAGACTCAACACTGATTTCATATTATTTAAAAAGTAAAATATCAAATTAGTTATTATGTCAGGGAAGTATACCACCAATTTTTCATAATCTACTTTATAGGCCAATATTCTATCATTCCAGTTCATGTGTACAATTTTTCTGTTATGTAAAGTTTCTCATTTCTTTTTAAATTGTCATGCATAGAAAATTCTGCTGTTGAAGGCAATTATGTATTAGCATAATTATGAATAATATGAATCATACTTCAGAATTCCATATCATTCCATGATGTAATATCTATGCTTAATTTTGCTCAGGTGTAAAATAGCGTGGACTTCTCAGTGGTTAAACCCTGAGCATAAACTGCAGAAGGTGCTGGTTTGATCTCTGATCTGGGAACTAAGATCCAGCATGCTGTGTGGTGCAGTCAAAAACCACCGCAATATTGTAAAGCAATTAGCCTCCAATTAAAATAAAAAAATAATAATAAAGTAATTTTAAAAAACTAAAAAAAAAAAAAGTATATATAATATATGCTTGTTAGTATTAAAAGAATTAATACAAATAGAGCACTTAGAAAGGTAACTGGCATTTGATCAATATCCTCACGAAAATTATATTTTTTAAAAATGTAAGTTTCATCAAAAGTACCTAAACTCTTATAGACTTTTTTTTTTTTTTTGGTATACATATTTCTTACCTAGAAAAGTTCTTTTAGCATTTGTTGTAAAGCTGGTTTGGTGGTGCTTAATTCTAATAGCTTTTGCTTGTCTGTAAAGGTTTTAATTTTTCCTTTGAATCTGAATTAGATTCTTGCTGGGTAGCATTTTTCCCATTCATCGTTTTAAATATGTCTTGATAGTCCCTTCTGGCCTTCAGAGTTTCTGCTGAAAACTCAGCTGTTAACTTTACAGGAGTTTCATTGTAGGTTATTTGTTGATTTTCCCTTGCTGTTTTAATATTTTTTCCTTGTATTTAAGTTTTGTTAGTTTAACCAAGTGTGTTTAGATAGGTGTTTATTTATCTAAACTCCTTGAGTTTATCCTGTATAGGACTCTCTCTGATTGCTGGACTTGATTGACTCTTTCCTTTCCCTTATTAGGGGCATTTTTTTACTATAATCTTTTCAAATATTTTTTCAGACCCTTTTCCTTTCTCTCCTTCTTCTAAGACTCATATACTTCAAACGCTGATGCTTTTATTATTGCCCAGAGGTCTCTGAGACTGTACACATTTCATTCTATTTTCTTTTATCCTGCTCCTTAGCATTTATTTCCATCATTCTATCTTCCAGCTCACTTATCTGCTCTTCTGCCTCAGTTATTCTGCTATTGATTCCTTCTAGCATATTATTCATTTCAGTTATTGGGTTGTTCATCACTGATTGCTTGTTCGTTAGCTATTCTGAGTCCTTGTTAAATATTTTTTATACCTTCTCTATCTCTGGCTCCACTTTATTTCTAAGACAAGAATATACAATGGAGAAAAGATATTCTCTTTAGTAAGTGGTTCTGGGAAAACTGGACAGTTTAATGTAAAAGAATGAAATTAGAACACTCTCTAACACCATACATAAAAATAAACTCAAAATGGATTGAAGATCAGAATATAAGACTACCCACTATAAAACTCTTAGAGGAAAACATAAGCAGAACACACTTTGACATAATTGTAGCCAAATTTGTTTTGACCCATCTCCTAGAGGAACCAAAATAAAAACAAAAACAAATAAATGAGACCTAATTAAACATAAAAGTTTCTACACAGAAAAGGGAATCATAAGCAAGATGAAAAGACAACCCTTAGAATAGGGAAAATATTTGCAAATGGAGCAACTACCAAAAGATTAATCTCCAAAATACACAGGCAGCTCATGTAGCTCAATATCAGAAAAGCAAAAAGGTGAGTGAAACATCTAGTAGACATTTCTCCTGACCAACAAACACACGCAAAGATGCTCAACATCATATAAACCAAAACTACAATGAAGCATCACCTCACCCATCATCAAAGAGTGTGGAGAAAAGGGAACCCTCTTGCACTGTTTGTGGGAAAGTAAATTGATATAGCCACTATGGAAAACAGTATAGATTTTCCTGATAAAACTAAAAATATAACTAGCATATAATCCAACAATTCCACTACTGGACATATACCCTAAGAAAACAATAATTCATAAAGATACATCCATTCCAATGTTCAAATCAGAACTATTTATAATAGCCAAGACATAGAAGAAACCTAAATGTTCATCAACAGAGGAACAAATAAAGAAGATGTGGTACATATATAGAATGGAGTATTACTCAGTCATAAAAGGGAACAAAACTGAGTCCTTCGTAGAGATGTGGATGGACCTAGAGCAGGTCATAGAGTGAAGAAAGTCAGAAAGAGAAAAACAAATATCATATATTAACACATATTTGTGAAATTTAGAAAAGTGGTATAGATGATCTTATTTGCAAAGCAGAAATAGAGACATAGACATAAAGAACAAATATATGAGTACTAAGGGGAACAGGAAGGCAGCAATTGGGAGAATGGGATTGACACATATATATTATTTAATATTGTGCATAAATTAGATGATCAATGAGAACAGAGAACTCAACTCATTGAACTGTGGTGACCTTAATGGGAAGGAAGTCCAGAAGGGAGAGGGTACATGTGCTTGTGTGTCTGACTCATGTTACTGTCCAGTAAAAACTAATGCAGCATTGTAAATCAACTGTACTCCATTAAAACTGATTTTAAAAATAGCTAAATTCATTGAACATTTGTTCTACTGAATATTGTATCTCTTTTTAAGCAACTCCGTGTATGTTTTTGTTTAACCTTCTCAAGTAGTCTATGATATGGATATTATTATTATAGTGATTTATAATATAAATCAAGGGGAAATCAAGACAGGTGAGTTGAATAACTTATCTGTCATAAAAAAGCTAAAGCATATTCAAAGAAACAGGCTTTTTGTTTTTAACTTAATACCAGGAATACTTTGTCATTATTTTTGCTTTTATGAAAGTAGAGACCAAAGGAAGAACTTAGCCAAGTTTTTTTGACATACAATTAGATATTTTTCTCCATTTTATCATACTATATTATTCAGCAGTCCTGGGGATAAAATGTTATTCTAATGCATTTGAAAATGGTGTCCATAGTTTTATATATATATACACACACTGTTAATTTGTATTATTATCTAATGAAATTCTAGTCAATTCTTGTTTTCAGATAATCTTTTTAAGGTAATAAAAACTTAAAGTGCCCTGAGTCACGCATGGATTTCTGTTCCTCAAAATTATAATTTTTTCTCCAAATATATATAAAAAGAGGTATGAGGCTTTGCCATTGCAATCATTTTTCATGCAAAGTTGAGAGGTATTAAGAACAATTCATATTATTTCAAAACCATCAGCACCCTCCATCTCCAGAACTCTTTTCATATTACAAAACAAACTACAACCATCAAACAATAACTTCATATTACCTACTCCATCCAGTGCTTGACAAATACTGTTCTACTTTAATTCTATAAATTTATCAATTTTAGCTACTTTATATAAGCTAAATCATATATTATTTGCTTTTATGTGATGGACTTATTTCACTTGGTATAATGTCCTCAAGGTTTATCCATGCTGTAGAGTTTAATGGAGAACAAATCTGCTTCCACATTAAATCTCTTCTTTATTGTTCTGTCACCTATGCTAGTCACTGACTCTGCACCTTTCTAAACAAATTTTGCCTATGGCCTGAAACATATATGATAGCCTATTCTCAAGGCTCTGCCTCCCAGACTTAACCTTTAAAGCTATAACAATTTTCATTCATAAAAAAAAATTTGCAAAACAGAGAATAACACTTATCATGTTGGAGGTTTACAGGAACATTGTGACCAGACATAAGCGGACAACAGTAACAAAAAGGATTCAGGCACCAGGACATGTTCAACAATCAGCCACACCGTTATCTCTTTTAGTATAAGAAAAGCCTGAATTCTAACTCAAGTAAGATGTCTCTTTAGAGCACTAGTCTATTCTTCTCAGTCTGTTGACTTTCTGAATAAAGTCTCTATTCTTTTCCTAAACACACTCTCTCTCTCAATTTATTGGACTGAGATGGGGCAAGCACTGTGAGCCTGCGATCTGTAACAGTAGCATGTTTCAGAATTTTTTTTTTTTCCCTTTTAAATTTGAAGAGCCTTCCATTATTTGCATGTAACACATTTTACTTATCTTCATCTTTAGGTGAACAGTTGGGTCACTTCAATCTTTTGGCTATGGGGAATAATGTCATTGTAGATACAGATGTTTACACATCTCTTTGAGCCTTGTTTTATCTTATTTTAACCGGGCTGCAAGGCATGTGGGATCTTAGTTCCGCTACCAGGGATTGAACCTGCACCTCCTGTATTGCTAATGCAGAGTCTTAATAACCAGACTGCCTTGGAGGTCCTGAGTTCTGCTTTTAATTCTTTAGGGTAGACACCTAGAAGTGAAATTATTGTATCACATGGCAATTCTTGTTTATATTATTGAGGAAACACCATCCTGTTTCTTACAGTGGCTGCACCCTTTTTACATTTCCACCAGCAGTGTGTAAGTCTTCCAGTTTCTCCATATCCTTGTCAACACTTGTTATTTCCTAGTCTTTGATGGTAGCCATCCCAATAGATGTGAGTTAGTATCTCACTGTGGTTATTTATGCATTTCCCAATGATTAGTGATGTTGAACATCTTTTTGTGTTTGCATGGCCATTTATATGTGTTTGCTGGAGAAATGTCTATTTAAATCTGCTCATTTTTGATAAGGTTGTTTTCTTATTATTGAGTTTTAAGAGTTTTCTATATATTCCAAGTATTTACTCTCTATAAGATATATGATTTGAAAATATAGTATCCATTATGTGGGCTGTCTATTGATGAACAAAAGTATTTCTTTCTTTTTTAAAAAATATTCAAGTCCTTTTTTTTTCCTTATGTTGATTGTAACTTTGGTGTCATATCCAAAATGTTTTCTACCCTCTCATTTTTAACTTATCATGTCTTTAGATATACAGTGAGTCTTTTGTAGAGAGTAGTTGGATACTTTTTTTTAATCCATTTTGTCCAGTTATATTTTTATCCATAAAATAAACTTATATGCATTATTTATTTTCTCAATGTTACTGAAGTATAGCTTATAATTTAAAATTGTATATGCTTACTATATACAACTTAATGATTTGATGCATGGATATACTATAAAATATTCATAACACTAAAGGTACTTGTCATATCCAACACCTCACATAATTAACAACTTTTAATTCGAATTCCATATATGTGTTCAGGCATCATTTGACTTTTTGTGTCTGGCTTATTTCATTCCATGCTCTAATGGTGGGGAGGGATGCAAGTTGGTATGGATATAGGGAAAATGTTATGGAAGTTCCTCAAAAGATTAAAGACAGGACTACATTATTATGATCATTGTGAACCACTTTACTTTCTGAGTATATATCCAAATGAAACCCATATCTTGAAAAGATATTCTCACTTCCATGTTCATTTCAGCACCATTCAGAATAGCCAAGATATGAAAACAATCTAAACGTCCATTGATAGATAAATGGATAAAGAAAATTCATATGCATATGTGCACATATATTTTGCAATTTTGTCAACATGTATGAACCCGAAGTATATTAGTTTAAGTGAAACACAAATTTTCTGCCTACCATAGCTAATATTTGCTACCACATATATAGGTATACACCCACAGACACATATATGTATATAATAACAATGGTAGCTTTTCAGACACAGTATTTTATTTAGGACTTATGTAGTTTTCATAAACTGCAAGTCACTTCCTCAGCTTCCTGAGGATATACAAGGAAGTTCCGATGCTGAAACAACATCATGTTTGGGCTACATGTTCTCAGGAATTTCCTTCACTTCCTAAATCTCTAAATTAATAAGCTGACTAGAGGGAGTTTCCTGGTCACTTGTAGTTAGAATTCTGGGCTTTCACTGCTGTGGTCTGGTTTATGGCTCTAAAACTGAATATTGCTGATGGCTAAAATAGAATTTTAAAGAAAAGAATTCAACACAAAGCCAGCATCCAGTTAGAAACATATACATATATACACACACATATATATATATGTTATATGCATATGTTATATAATATATTATAACATATATACATGCATAATAGCAATGACAGATTTTCAAATTTTTCCTTAGAACAGAAGTTTATTGTTATGTAGTCCTAAGTTGTTCCACTCTTTGCAACTTCCTGGACTATAGCCCTCCAGGCTCCTCTGTCCATGGGATTTCCCAGACATGAAAACTGGAATGAGTTGCCATTTCCTTCTTGAAGGGATCTTCCCAATCCAGGGATTAAACCCAGGTCTCCTGTCTTGACAGGCAGATTCTTTATCACTGGAGCTACCAGGAAAGCCCAGGAGTTATTCAGAGTCAGGATCATTGATTCAACCAACAAAACAAATGCAAGTAAAGTAATGAATACAACAAACCTATTTTTTCCAGTGCTAGATATAGCATTCCAAAGAGGGTCTTCAGTTTGACCAGCCCACTCTATTCTAGTGAATAAGCTACATGCAAAATCAAACACTCATGATTTGATTTGGTGAAGAGAGAATTTGGGAAAAAAAGAGAGTGAGAGAAAATTTGGAAAAAAGAAAAAAAAAAATATATATATATACTTTGTTAGTAATGAAACTCAAAGTTATAATGCCAGACACTGGAAGCTTTATGTACATATCTCTGCCATGGGATTATACTTGGCAGGCAAACCAGATGATGGCATCAGTCTGGCAAGCCATTCTCTCTGTTAAACAGGACTTGAATGGATAAAGCCCTTCTGATTAAGTAAATATTTCAGTTAGACTCTGTCCTTGAATGCTATATTAACTTAATATTTTATTTGCACTATGGGTTTTATTCAGTTGAGAGATTTGTGCTCTTAAAAATAGTCCTTAATACAATTTATACTGAAAGATAGTGAACTTAAATTCTCCAACATGAATATTTTCAGATTCTGATATGATTTGGTGATTCATGTCATTTAGCCTGTCTGCATTTTCTGATATATCTCTAAACCCATGTGTACCCTTGGATGTTGTTATGTTACACATGTCTGTTTTTTTCACATACATGAGGAGAGAGTGTCAATATTAATCATCACTCAGTTTAAGTAAGTGTTTGAAATGTAACCACACCCTATATAACAATAAGCAATATGAGTTCTATAAAAGTGGGACAGAAAGCACAATTGTTCAACTTAAGAAAGGGGAATTACTGAAATACAAGAGAAGTCAATTGGAAGATCACAGGGATACCCAAACCTTGGCTGTCGAGGGCGCTTGAAGCTTTGAGAATATCCCTGCCCTACACAGTAGGAGAAAATATATTATTCAGGTCACTCAGTCTAATATGATAGGCCAAATTGAGCACTTTCAATTTCAGGTTTATTTACACTGACAAGACATTCTAGCATAGGAGATTACTAGTGTTTGAAGCCATGAAAATTGTTCCCCATTTTCAAACCATATAGCTTATTCTAGCTGCTACAGTCCTCCTCCTCAAGTTGGTTTTATTTAAGCAGTTTGAGTAATAGACTTATTTGAGCAAAGGCTATAATTGAGGTTGATGTCTGCTCCAAAGTCATTTCAATATCACATGTTCTTGCTTACTTTGAGCATTTGTTTTGCATAGTTCAGAGAAAAAAGAGCTTCAAAATCTATGGCTAAATAAAAGCTATTGAGAAGACATAGATTTATGCTCAGTAACCCATTAGGGCTTCCCGGGTGATGCAGTGATAAAGAATCCTCCTGCCAGTGTAGGAGATTCAAGAGATGCAGGTTCAATCCTTGGGTGGGGAAGATCCTGTAGAGTAGGCAATTGCAACTTACTTTAGTATTCTTGCTTTAAAAATTCCAGGGATATAGAAGCCTGGCAGGCTACAGTCTAAGGGCTCTCTAAGAATTGAACACAACTGAGCAACTGAGCACACAACACAATCCATATCTACTGAGTTAAAAGAAGGAGAGAGATGGAATGGAGAATCCAGTTAGCTGAATAACTGGAGGACAAATACACAGATACACACATGCATTCATACAAATGTACATATATATACACACATGCATAGATACATATCCCTGATATTTGTTTCATTTTCCTGATTAGTTAGCATAATTGTTTATGACTCTATGTTAGATAATACTTTGTACATTGTTCCTTTATTCTTGAAATAATTCAGATTTATAAAGTGATAGTAAGTTTGAGAATTGGTTGATACCAAACTTTTTTTTTTTTTTTTGGTTGATACCAAGCTTTTTGATTGGCAGTTGTGGCCCTATGAACTGACTGGCAACTTGGCTTTCTACAGGAAATCAGTACCAAAGTGAAAAAGAAAAATTATGGATAAAATGATAACATAATTTTACTGATATAAATTTTAGAACTTTTAGAAAAAAATGTTTCTACTCATATACCATTTTCTAGGACATTATTAAATTTCATTGTAGTAGTTTTTTTATTATAATTTACAATCAATTCTAAGGTTTTGTAGCAGGGGTAGATACATAGTAGGGGTAGATATGTTCATAGTGCTATAACTACTGACTTTACATAGTCTTTAAAAAATAAATTACTGAGAAAAGTAAGATGAGGAATTCTCATCTAAGCCCTCATATAATTCAAATTATTATTCATGCTTTGAATAAGGAAATTAAACAAAATATATTTTAGAATTATTAGTCACTGCAACCAGAATATGGAGTTGTTTCCTTTGTACTAAATCTTCAGAAGTAGTTTGTTCATTATCCACACTCATGTTAACAAGGGCTATTAATTTTCTTTAACTTTTATGCAATTTTGAAAGATGAATTTTCATTTAAAATTATTACAAAATAGTAGCTATATTCCCTTTGATGTACAAAATGCCCTTGAATCTACCTTTAACTCAATATTTTGACCACTGGCTCCCTCATTCCTATTGTGCCATCCCCAAGCCACCTGAAATCTCTAAATTGTTCTCTATATTTGTGCCTGCTTAAAAAAAAAAAAAAAAAAGTTAGTTTGTTCTTTTTTATATTCTTCATATAAATGACATCATACAGTATTTGTCTTTCTCTACTTGACTTATTTCACTTAACATAATGCCATTCAAGTTCATCCCAGTGTCTGAAAAGAGTAGAATTTCCTTCTTTTTTTATAGCTGAGTAGAATTCCACTGTGTATGTGTATACATATATGTGTGGGTGTGTGGGTGTGCTCAGTTGTGTCCAACTCTTTGCGACCCCATGGACTGTAACCTGCCATGCCCCTCTGTCTATGAAATTTTCCAGGCAAAAGCATTGGAGTAGGTTACCATTTCCTACTCCAGGAAATCTTCCTGATCCAGGGATCAAACTCACATCTCTTTCATCTCCTACATTTCCAGGTGGGTTCTTTACTGCTAGTGCCATTTGGGTACAACTCCAAAAACCACAAAATGATCTTGATTCATTTCCTAACATTTAACATCACAGTAATCTAATTCTATGTCTCAATCACTTACACCAAAGAAGCTGAAGCTGATAGGAACTAACACCCCCCTCTCCCCCCAAAAAATGACCTTTTCATCATAGAGAATTGGAATGAAAGGAGTAGGAAGTTAAGAGATACCTAGAAAGACAGGAAAGTTTGGTCTCAGAGTACAAAATGAACAAGGGAAAAGGCTGACAAAGTTTTGTCAAGAGAAAATGTTGTCATAGCAAACACATTTCAAGCAACTCAAGAGACGACTCTACACATGGACATCACCAAATTGTCAACACTGAAACCGGATTGATTATTTTCTTTGCAGTGAAAAATGGAAAAGTTCTATACAGTCAGCACAAACAAGATTTGGAGCTGATTGTGGCTCAGAACATTAGCTCCTTATTGGCAATTTCAGGATTAAATTGATGAAAGTAGGGTAAACCACTAGGCCATTCATATATGACTAAATCTAATACCTTATGATTATACAGTGGAGGTAACAAATAGATTCAAGGGATTGGATCTTGTAGACAGACTCTATGAAGAACTATGGATGGAAGCTCTTAACATTGAATAGGAGGCAGTAAACAAAATAATCTGAAAAACAAAAAAGAAATGCAAGAATGTAAGGTAGTTGTCTGAGAAAGCTCTGCAAATAGCTGAGGAAAGAAGAGAAATGAAAGGCAAGGGAGAAAAAGAAATGTACATCCAACTGAATGCAGAGTTCCAGAGAAGAGCAATAAGAAAAAGAAAGCCTTATTGACTGAACAATGTAAAGAAATAAAGGAAAACAATGAAATGGGAAAGACTATAGATATATTCAAGAAAACTGGAGATATCAAGAGAACATTTCATGGAAAGATGGACACAATAAAGTGCAGAAATTGCAAGAACCTAACCAAAAAACATTACTTTACCAACCAAGGTCCATCTAGTCAAGGCTATGGTTTTTCCAGTGGTCATATATGAATGTGAGAGTTGGACTGTGAAGAAAGCTGAGCACTGAAAAATTGATGCTTTTGAACTGTGGTGTTTCAGAAGACTCTTGAGAGTCCCTTGGACTGCAAGGAGATCAAATTGGCCCGTCCTAGAGGAGATCAGTCCTGGGTGTTCATTAGAAGGACTGATGCTGAAGCTGAAACTCCAGTACTTTGACCACCTCATATGAAGAGCTGATTCATTGGAAAAGACCTTGATGCTGGGAGGGATTGGGGGCAGGAGAAGGGGACAACAGAGGATGAGATGGCTGGATGACATCACCGACTCGATGGACATGAGTTTGAGTGGACTCTGGCTTTGGTGATGGACAGGG